>NC_134230.1:5151515-5454545 GCF_965140235.1 Caretta caretta | reverse complement strand
CAAAGCCATTTTCTGGCCTTCAAGCAATCTCCAACTTCACCAAACATCATCAGAAGCAAGCTCCCCACAGACCAGGACGCAGAAACTTAAAATGGCACCAGCCCCTGCCAGAACAAATGCAAAACCTGTAGACTTATCCGCTATGATGATCAGAATCACCACCCCCAACACACCTTTCAAGATCCATGAATCCTACACATGCCTGCAAACCCAGTATGTGGTGTACCTCATCCAGTGCACTAAATGCCCCACTAATGACTATGTGGGTAAAATGAGACAATCACAATGCTCTTGAGTGAACTCTCACAGAAAAATAAGACAAAAATACCATAACATGCTTTTCACAAAGAGATCACTCTATATCTGCAAAAACAACAAGGAGTCCGGTGCCACCTTAAAGATTACCAGATTTATTTGGGCATTCTATATCTGACCTCTCAGTTCTCATCTTCAAGGGCAACTTGCACAACACCTTCAAAAGATGAGTCTGGGAGCTTAAATTCATAACTTTTAGACGTGTGTAGTTGCTGGTGAGTATTTGCTTCAGGTTGGGGGGGCTGTCTGTAAGCGAGGACTGGTCTATCTCCCAAGGTCTGTGAGAGTCAGGGATCGTCCTTCAGGATAGGTCATAGATCCTTGATGATGCACTGGAGAGGTTTCCAACATGAAGCTGCAGAACTGGAATTAATTTGCAAACTGGATACTGTCAGATTAGGCCTGCACAGAGACTGGGAGTAGTTGGGTCATTACAAAACCTAAACTTAATTTCCCCAATACTAATTTCTCCTTAATGTTACTCACACTTTCTTGTCAACTATCTGTAATGGGCCACTCTCTTACCACTTCAAAAGTTATTTTTCCTCCCTTTGAATCCTGCTGTTAATTAGACTGATCTCACACTTGATAAAGCAACCCCCATCCTTTCATGTATTTATACCTGCTCCTGTATTTTCACTCTATGCATCTGATGAAGTGTGTTCTAACCCACGAAAGCTTATGCCCAAATAAATTTGTTAGTCTCTAAGGTGCCACAAGGACTCCTTGTTATTTTTATGTATACACTAGCACTTCTGTCCGTTGGGGTGGGGAAAAAAATCACACACACACCCTGGACTGACAAAAGTTTCACTGACAAAACCCTGGGGTGGACAGCGCTATATTGGTGGGAGACCGTCTCCCACCGACATATCTACTGCTGCTCATTGGGGGTGGTTTAATTATGCCAGTAGGAGAGCTCTCTCCCGCTGGCATAGAGCAGCTGTGCAGGAGATCTTACGGCAGCCCGGCTGCAGCAGTACGGTTGTGCTGCTGTAAGATATGTAGTATAGACATAGCCTCCAGATCTGAAGAAGAGATTGATGTTGCTAGGGCCGCAGAATGTTGTTAAGGCTGGTAAGTTTTTACTGCTGCCAGTTTTGCTGTTCTAGAAGGTCTGATGTCTGCTGTAGTAGCAGACCTCAGTGTTACTCATAAAGAAAGACCACAAGCTCGGTGGCAAAGGCGCTTGGCCAGGTTTACTGTCGACAAAGCATGGTAGTAACACCCTGGTTCAATGGTTACAGGTACTCTAACATATGCCCACAACAATGGTACCTGCTCAGTTAGTGCCCCAGGATGCTGCCCCCATGGCAAGTACAAAGTTGCCCCTCCTATGAATTCTCCTTTTGTACATTGATACAAACAGGTTATGTATTACAATCTAGATGTTGTTAGTTACCACCCTTATCCCTGTACCTGCTAGTCTGAACAAAACATCCCCATCTACTATTCTATCATCCCATCTTTATCTTATGAGAGGTGTTTTCTTGTACCATCTCTTAGAAATGCATTTCTGTAGTTACTTGTGATGTGCATGTTTTTGTACCATGCTCTCCAGTCAGGAATGTGCTTACTTGGTGTTAGCTAATACCTGGAGTGCTGTTATTTTGCCAAGGCCAGGCTACTCTGGTTCACAGCCTTTGGTTCAAACTGTTAGTTATACCTGAGGCTCCAGCAAGGACTACAGGTGTAAACTCAAAAGCTTATCTCTTTTGCCAACAGAAGTTGGTCCAATAAATGATATTACCTCATCCACTTCTCTCTGTAGTGAAGTTGTACCCACAAAACAGCCTACTGATGCTGCAGTTGGAACAATCACTCAGCAATGAACATTGTGACCCCCCTGTAGCAAAAACCTTTATCTCTCCCTTTCCTTGCAAAAAGCGATACTGCTGGGGGAGATTGGTCTAAATCTCAAAGCAAACTGAACCAGTTTGACTAAGGCTGTGTTCACTGCCAAAAGAAAGTGTTTTTACACAAGATAGCTAGTGCATGTTATTTTGCTGTAAAATCCTAGTGGAGACATGGATCTGTAGTTTTTACTGTAACAGCAAGGTCAACCACAGATTTGGGTGGTGGTTGGGTAATAGTGTAGATTTTGTCTAGCTATGTAGAATTAAAAAATACCTGTACTATGTCTCCACTAGGTATTTTACTGTTTAAAAAGCACACCTTTTTTGGCCATAAAGCAGCTTGAGTGGGGAAAGTTAGAGGTCCTGGGGATTACAGTGGATGAGAAGCTGGATATGAGTCAGCAGTGTGCCCTTGTTGCCAAGAAGGCTAAAGGCATATTGGGCTGCATTAATAAGAGCATTACCAGCAGATTGAGGGAAGTGATTATTCCCCTCTATTCAGCACTGGTGGGTGAGGCCACATCTGGAGTATTGCATCCAGTTCGAAAGGATGTGGACAAATTGGAGAGAGTCCAGCGGAGGGCAACGAAAATGATCAGGGTTCTGGGGCACGTGACTTATCAGGAGAAGCTGAGGGAACTGGGCTTGTTTAGTCTGCAGAAGAGAAGAGTGAGGGGGGATTTGATAGCAGCCTTCAACTACCTGAAGGGGGGTTCCAAAGAGGATGGAGCTTGGCTGTTCTCAGTGGTGGCAGATAACAGAACAAGGAGCAATCAAGTTTCAGTAGGGGAGGTCTAGGTTGGATATTAGGAAACACTATTTCACTAGGAGGGTAGTGAAGCACGGGAATGGGTTACCTAGGGAGGTGGTGGAATCTCCATCCTTGGAAGTTTTTAAGGCCAGACTTGACAAAGCCCGGGCTGGGATGATTTAGTTAGTGTTGGTCCTGCTTTGAGCAGGGGGTTGGACTAGATGACCTCCTGAGGTCTCTTCCAAACCTAATCTATGATTTCACAGCAAAGTGGTGGTTCTTTTTGCAGGCTAAGAACTCTAGAGGTGAAGGGGGTGGGGAAATTAAGGTAGGGAGTTACATTAAAAGATGGCCAAGTTGTGTTGTAGGTCAAATATGAGACCTTATTGCATATCTAGGAAAAAGTATTTTTTTATGATAGGGTACCTTTTAAGCTCATCGTAGAAGCCTACCAGTGATTAGATCTAGCAGTGTCTAGGCCTCGATGCAGAGCAGTCAGCTGAATTTGCCTTCTCTGAATCCTTTGAGATTTTCAACTGGAGATTTCAGAGTAACAGCCGTGTTAGTCTGTATTCGCAAAAAGAAAAGGAGTACCACACAGTATGCATCCGATGAAGTGAGCTGTAGCTCATGAAAGCTTATGCTCAAATAAATTTGTTAGTCTCTAAGGTGCCACAAGTTCTCCTTTTCTTTTTGTCAACTGGAGATGGGATTCTTAGTCATAAAATCTTGGAAAGTAGAGATCAAAACAGATTTCAGCTCATCATCTAATGCATTTGGCTTCTATTGTCTTTGGGACATTATTCTGCACCTTAATATACCTTTCACGCTGTCAGGAAGATTTTTTTCCCCTGATATTTATATCTAACTTGCCCTTTAGCTTTATCCCATTATATAGATAGCATGAGGGTCATTCCTGTTTGAGGTAATAAGTGTATCCTGGGTTGAATAAACTCAAAAGCAGTAGGAGACATTTAGCCCAAATATGGTATTGGAGTTAACAAAAAACACCATGTTCTAATATATACAACTAAAAATTAAGTTTTAAAGAAGGAATGCTTTCAAGCAAATATGGCAGGGCTAGCTGCTGAAAGGGAAACCGTTTAAATGCCCTTTTGCCTTGTTTCCCCACATTCCCCTAGCTCTCAGCAAAGCTTTTCTCCCAGAATATTGATAGTTTCTATTTTCCTTTAGCTTCCCTCTCAAACCCAAAAAGTGTTCTGGGAAAAGAGCCGTGGTGCCTTAATTGACCACAGACAGAGGGAAGTGGGTTGAGGTTGAACGTTTAATGCTCCAACAGACCTTGGGTTTGTGTTGGGAAACGTAAGAAAGGGAGTGAGAGCCAAAAGGCCTGCCCCAACTATGATTTGACAGCAATGCAGCTGCATGGAAATCAGTCGCGTGTCGTTTTGCCTTGTCCTGTCACGGGCAGGAAAGCCCACGTCAGGTGCAGCCACAGACACTAAGCAGATTGCCACGAGCTTCTCCGGCAGCGGCCGGGCCTGCTGCTTCCTTCTCTCGTGCAGTGTAACTCGCAGGCTGCCGCTGAGCGGGCGTCTCCACGGCTGCAGGCTGCGATGCGGGCGAGGCGCTGGGGCCCGCGCGAGGCACACCGCACAGCTGCTGCAGGGCAATGAACTGCCTTGCACGCGCCGCGTCGGCTCACCTCCTGCGCATGCGTCCTGTTGGGGGGGTGGAGAAATCCTCGGCTCCTGCCCCCCTTAGTCCTCTGATGCGCATGCGCCGCACCTCCAAGCGTAAACGCGCTCTTTCTGACCGGAGCGGCCGGTGCAGGCGGCATGTGGGCGCTCCTCGCGCTGCTCCTGAGGCAGTTGGTGGCCGCGGGGCTGGAGTCGCCTGCGGGGAACGGTGAGGACCCGGTCCGGGGGCACGGGCGGGGGGTGACCGTGACCGTGACCGACCTCACTGCCGGTCACTCGACACCGCCCCCACGCGGGGGCCCCGCCTCTCAGAGGCGCCTATTGGTCCCGAGCCGCCCGGAGTGCTGTTCTGCCCCCTCCCTATTGGGCGCCGCAGGCTCCCCCCTCCGCGCCGGGGCCACACTTCTCGGCGCCGGCAGCAGCCCCTCCCCCGCCAGTGCACGCCCCCCCCCGCCGCCGGTGCCCGGGCCGGTTCCCGGGCCGCCCCTTTCCCCCCCCCGCCGCCGGTTCCCGCGCCCCTCCCCCCCCACCGGTGCCCGGGCCGCCCCTTCCCCCCCCCCGCCGCCGGTTCCCGCGCCCCCCCCCCGCCGCCGGTGCCCGGGCCGGGCCCCGCCGCCCCTCCTCCCCCCCGCCGCCGGTGCCCGGGCCGGTTCCCGGGCCGCCCCTTCCCCCCCCACCGCCGCCGGTGCCCGGGCCGCCCCTTCCCCCCCCCCGCCGCCGGTTCCCGCGCCCCCCCTCCCCCCCCGCCGCCGGTTCCCGCGCCCCTCCCCCCCCACCGCCGCCGGTGCCCGGGCCGCCCCTTCCCCCCCCCCGCCGCCGGTTCCCGCGCCCCCCCCCGCCGCCGGTGCCCGGGCCGGGCCCCGCCGCCCCTTCCCCCCCCCCGCCGCCGGTGCCCGGACCGCCCCTTCCCCCCCCCCGCCGCCGGTGCCCGGGCCGCCCCTTCCCCCCCCCCCGCCGCCGGTGCCCGGGCCGCGCCGCCCCTTCCCCCCCCCCGCCGCCGGTGCCCGGGCCGCGCCGCCCCTTCCCCCCCCCCCGCCGCCGGTGCCCGGGCCGCGCCGCCCCTTCCCCCCCCCCCGCCGCCCCGTGGGCTCCCCGCGTGGCTCCGGGCCCTGGGCCTTGCAGCCCCCGAGCAGGGCTGGCGCCAACATGCGGGAGCGGGCACCGCTGGGCCGGGCTAACCTGCTTCTCCTCCGGCTTCAGCGTCCGGCCTGCCCTGCAGCCCCCGCGGCGAGCCGTGCTGGACCCCGGCGCTCGTGCGCAGCCTGCCCCAGGAGCGGTTCTGCGATGGCCGCCCGGATTGCCCCGACGGCGCGGACGAGTCGGCAGAGGCGTGTCGGCACTGGGGAGTCCCGCCGGCCCCGGCCTGCCCCTGCCTGTTCCAGTGCGCGGAGGGGGCGGAGTGCTTTCCGTCCGCCTGGGGCTGCGACGGCCACGCCGACTGCCCGGGCGGGCAGGATGAGCAGGGCTGCGGCCCGGCCTCGCCTGGGACCGCCGGAGCCCCGAGCGCTGCCGGGACAGGTGAGAGGCGCCGCGCGGCCGGGTCGGTTACCGCCAGGGCGGGCCTGTGGGGCCGGGGCGGGCGGCGAGGGCGCAGTTGGGAGGCCGGTAGCGCTTGGGCGGGCTGGGGGCTGGGATGGATGCGCTGCAGGGGATTGGGACGTTAAGCACTTAAAGGAACACCAGCAACCTTTAAATCTTGCTTTAGTCTGCAAACCTTTTACCTGCACCCGTGACACCAGGGATTCCTGCCTCTTGGACAGCTGAGAGAAAATTAGGGCTGGTGTACACTGGGAACTTCCACTGGATAGCTATGGCTCTCCCATCCCACAGAGACATTGCCATGCTGACCGAAGCCCTGGGGTAGACCGCACTAGGGAAGGTGAATTACCGACATTCCCAGGAGAACCCCTCCCGTCGCCATAGATAATGCCCGCTCTGGAGCGCTACAGCACTGCAGTGGGCTGCCGCAGGAATTTAAGAATAGCCGTACCCTGAGTCTTCTCCTGTGACAGTGCTCTGTGGCAACCGCTCTGCTCTCACCCCCAGGATCTCGTCCTTTCTGGTCCTCCCTCTCCTCCCAGTTTAGTGTAGATAGGCTGGAGGGTAGGGATAGGATACAGAGGAACCTAGACAAATGAGAGGATTGGGCCAAAAGAAATCTGATGAAGTTCACAAGGACAAGTGCAGAGTCCTGCACTTAGGGCGGAAAAATCCCATGCACCGCTACAGACTGGGGACCGAATGGCTCGGCAGCAATTCTGGAGAAGAGGACCTGGGGGTGACAGTGGACGAGAAACTGGATATGAGTCAACAGTGTGCCCTTGTTGCCAAGAAGGCCAATGGCATTTTGGGATGTATATGTAAGGGCATTGCCAGCAGATCGAGGGTCGTGATCGTTCCCCCCCATTCGACATTGGTTAGGCCTCATCTGGAGTACTGTGTCCAGTTTTGGGCCCCACGCTACAAGGAGGATGTGGATAAATTGGAGAGAGTCCAGCGAAGGGCAACAAAAACGATGAGGGGTCTGGAACACATGATTTATGAGGAGAGGCTGAGGGAACTGGGATTGTTTAGTCTGCAGAAGAGAAGAATGAGGGGGGATTTGATAGCTGCTTTCAACTACCTGAAAGGGGGTTCCAAAGAGGATGGCTCTAGACTGTTCTCAGTGGGAGCTGATGACAGAACGAGGAGTAATGGTCTCAAGTTGCAGCGGGGGAGGTTTAGTTTGGATATTAGGAAAAACTTTTTCACTGGGAGGGTGGTGAAACACTGGAATGCGTTACCTAGGGAGGTGGTGGAATCTCCTTCCTTTGAGGTTTTTAAGGTCAGGCTTGACAAAGCCCTGGCTGGGATGATTTAGTTGGGGACTGGTCCTGCCATGATCTGGGGGTTGGATTAGACCTCCTGAGGTCCCTTCCAACCCTGGTATTCTATGTTTCTATGATTCCCCTTGTCATAGAGACAAGATGAGTAAGGTTATCTGTATATTACCTCACCCACCTTGTCAGTTTCTCTGCTTTCCCTTTTCCCCTACCCCAGTAATCAGGGTCTCTTAGTTGCTCTTGTGGGCTTTTCATACAGCAGTAAGGCAGAGAAGACATTTTTTTAAATACGAAAATCTGGTGGTGAAAACCCCAAAATTGGCAAGGAAACTGAAGGTGAGGTGCAGAATGGGAACTGCTTTGAACCCCTTTTTGAGCTTAACTCAATCTCAATATGACAGTGACCTTTGAAAGCCCAATTATTGAGAGCCCTTTGCTTTTGTTTCAGAGGATCCAGCGATCTCCGAACCTGGGAAACTAGTGTTGTCTGAGACTCGAGGCACCTTGTGGGTGATAGCTGTTTTTGGTATGTGAGAATCCAAAGGGTGCTGCAGGACTGATGTTGGCTTTTGCTGAGTAGCGTTAACGAAAATTGAACTCTGCTCATATCGGATTGGATAGGATGTGGTTCATTCAGTAATGGCTGCCCTCGGACTTCCTCTAACCACTCCCGCTGTAGTGTGGCTTAGGCCAACAGTGGCATGGTCTAGGCATCTTGTCTCAAGGGCTTAGGTGGCAAAGTCCGAGGTTCTAAATTTCCAGCTTTGGGAAAAAGCACATAATTTCCTTCTGTTGAAAACGGAGTCCCACTGCATGGGACTTGGCACTAATCATCCCCCCAGGGGACACAGCCCCACTTCTTACTGTTTGAGTTACTGGTTTGTCTGTCTAAATGCTGGGGCACTAGCATAGAGCAGCTTAGCCTCAGTGCTGCTGCCTAGTTCAGGGGCAGGAATCACAGCAACTCATTGCCTGTGTGTTCTTCTCTCGGCAGTGCTCCTGAGTGTGCTGATGGCTGCAGGCTGCACTGTTAGATGGGGCCAATTCAGAGCAAAGAACAACTTCTCCACCTTCAGCCTCGAGAAAGCTTCCAAAGAGCAGCTGGTGCCGGACAGGAGACCTTCAGACTCATTTCCCTGATGGGTATGTCTCCCACTCCACACTGGACCCAAACTCCTCTGTATAGGGAAGGAGAGGGGGTCCCTCCCCCATGCCGAGCTTTCCTCTCCTTCCAACCCCTTAGCCCTCCATTAGCTCTCTGGTGGGGTGGAAATCATTTCCTACCGTCCACTCTGCAGTGAGTTCCTTTCTCTGCGTGAGGGACAGGAAAGGGGTCTCCCCCCACACACAAACCCAGCTTCTCTGTGCTGGGAAGACTGCTGGCATCTCTTTCAATGACTGGCTTGTTGCAGTGGGGAGATAATTGGGGTTGATGAACCCAGAGGAAGCTCTGAGTCCCTAGACACTGAGGGACTGCTAATTTTGGAGCTTTTTACAATGGATGGCTTCCCCACAAGCTTTGAAAAATAAAATGAAATAAAAGTCTTTGGCACAGAGGATATTAAATAACCAGGTGTCTTGGTTTTTCTTCATCTTTCAGGAAGCTGCAGTGCTGTGAGATGGGACCCAACTCGGTGATCCTCATCACACTCCCTCCAAATGCTGATTGCACAGTTTCTGGGACAAGTTTTCTGGGGTTTGATTGGGTGACAATCACACTGGAGCAATCAAGGACTCTTCCTTTGGCACAGGGAGCTTAGATTGTGGGATTATAATGGCAGTGGAAAATCAGAAATGACTGTCACTCATGCTCTAAAATCAACCCTACAAGAATGTGATGGAAACACTTGGAATCTCAGAACGGGTCATCCATTTTCCCCCATCCTAAAGACACACGCACACAAAATGTGGGTTATTCCACAAAATGCTTCTCGCTGGAATAGCTCTGGACAGTACATAGTATAGCCTCTGCAGTACATTTGGCTGCTGTCCCTTCCATGCCCACCAAGAGTCCATTGAAAACTACCTCTTCCTACCATGCTGTATCTTGCCGGTAAGCAGAGCCATTTGCTCCTGTTCCAGGGCAGGCCGTTCCATTCCACACACCTATGTGGGGCAGAGCTCAAAGTGACGTGGGTGTATAATTTATATCCCCGAGGATACTGCTCATATTTCTAACACATTAGCTCAAACTTCACATACCAGAAGTTCTTAAAACATCATGTGACTGCAGGAGAACTGTCAAGGAGATGGATTACTGGAGAGTCTCCTGTATGCTTCGCTTTGCATTGGGTCACAGCCCGTGCAGCAGCCCCTAGGCACAGCACAGGCATTCAGGACCCGAGTGCAGTCAACTCCCAGTGCAGGCAATGCAGGAGGTGCGCTAAGCTCCTTGCAGGATTGGGCCTGTAGTTTCCACTTTGAAACTGAAATCCCTGGACTTTGCATCCTCTGTGCAGTTAGAAGAGTTTATTAGCAGATGTTTTAAGTTTTGACAAACATCTGGAGCCAGCTTTGCTCTTCACTTTTACCTCTGAGTAGTCTTGTTAGCTGCAATGTGTCTCCATTTCAGATCTTGGTCTGCCCAACGTTTTTTTGTGGACTGTTATTAAATGTGTAAAACACTAATACTGTAGAGGGAACTAGTGTTCCAGTGTAGAAACCTGGTGCTGGTGGAGGGCGAGCACTGTCTTGTCCCTTGATTCCATTGTTGACATCCAAGACCTGTTATATTCTTTGCACAGGTGCTTGCTGAATATGCGCACACATGGTAGAAACTTGCTGCCCTGTTGGCTGAATGTGGTGCTTTAAAGATGAGGTTTCAGCTTGCAGGGCATACACTCCAGCCAGCAACCTGAGAGGGCAGGACTCCCTGGGGGTTTGTATAGTGGGCACATGTGCATACGTAATATGAGAGAGAGTTTGTAAGAAGTATGACATATTTAGAATCTTGGCTCTTCCCAGCACTGGAATAGAGCACTAGCAAGAGGCAGAACCCCTGAGGGCTCCGTGTGTTGTGTTCTGTACAATGGACGAAAAACCACAGTTGGCAATTGGGTGGGTGCTGAATGACAGTGGGGGAATTAAAGATCTTTAGAGAACTTGTGGTGGCTTCCTGGATTTTGTTTTGAGGGTTATTTCCATTATTGTGATTGATTCAGTCACTGCTCAGCTTTGAGACAGACAGACAAGTGTGTGGACAGAAACATTCCAATACCAAACGCAGAGGATGGCAGAGTCCGAAGTGCAGCACAAAGCTTTTTTGGCAGGGAATGTGACAATGTCACTTAATTTGGAGGGTTAACATTGATAGCTGCTCAGGAGATGGGAGTTAAGGAAGGATTTAGCTAGAGGGTGGCAGAAGTAAATTCTGTATACAAGTCCCAACATGGGGGGAAAAAGCACAAAGCCAAGAATAAGCAAGAGAAATACAGGGAGCAGAGAGGCTAGGCTGAAGCAAAGGGAGCAAAGCAAGGAATGGGGAGATGCAGCCAGAGCTTTGGGCAGAGACACAATTGTGCATGGCTGTAATCATGCTAAAGAGTAGCTCAGACTTGGAGAATGAGGCAGCAGCGGGCTGGTCAGTAGCCAATGAAGGGGCTTCTGCCTGCTGTTGAGGGGAGTGAGAAGTGAATTGGGTGTGGCAGAGAGGAGGAGGTTGCAGTCATTGAGACAGTGTGACCTAGGCCTGTCAGAGTGCTTTACCATAGCAAAGGAAGAGAAGGGTGGAATTTTGGGGAATGTGAAAAAACTTCATGTGCAGCCAGGAGTTGGTAACTGACTGGATACATCAGGGGTATTAATCAAGCTCCCACTTCAACTCCACACATTAAATGCAAAAAGCTATGACCTGTGGAATAGAACTGCACAGTTAAATATCCAAAAGTGAGGAAATGCCTATGTTAGTGCACCATTAGCTCTGCCCACTTGTGTGTCTGTTGTTCCCATACAGTCTGTTGGTTGTGATCATGTGCCATCTCTCAGATAACACAGTGCAACATACTGATTTTTCTACAGTCTTACATGCACCTACCTGTCCTGCATCGTTACTGCTTATGGTAGTTTTAAGTGTCAGTCATAATGGTCTGGTCCATCTTTATAATTTTAGGCTGTGATTTTCATAGATTATAAAACCAGAAAGGACCATTGTGATCAGCTAGTCAGACATAATACAGGTGTCACGGAGTCCCTGGGCGATGCTCTGGAACTGCTCCCCATGAAGCCAGTCAGGACTCTGGGGTAGTCGCCTTCCTGTGAGCAGCCTGTCTTCAGGACACACAGCTCACCCGGCTTCCACCTTCCTGGGTCTGACCTCGGAGCATTCAGCCTCCTCTGCCCCTCCGTGCGCTTCCCACAGCGAGTCCGCTCAGGCGGTGCTCCTGGGGAAGCCAGAGGGTCCTGCACCCCAACTTCGCAGTCAGATGTGACTCTCAGCCAGCCAGTATAACAGAAGGTTTATTAGACGACAGGAACATGGTCTAAAACAGAGCTTGCAGGTGCAGAGAACGGGACCCCTCAGCTGGGTCCATTTTGGGGGGCAGTGAGCCAGACAACCACGTCTGCACTTCACTCCATGTCCCAGCCAGCCCCAAACTGAAAACTCCCTCCAGCCCCTCCTCCTCTGGGCTTTGTTCCTTTCCCGGGCCAGGTGGTCACCTGATTCCTTTGTTCTCCAACCCTTCAGCTCTCACCTTGCAGGGGGGGAAGGGCCCAGGCCATCAGTTGCCAGGAAACAGGGTGTCGGCCATTCTCCGTGTCCAGACCCCTGCACACACCTGCCCTCTAGGGCTCTGCAATGATCAGACACCCTTACTCCACCCCCTAGACACTCAAGAACTGCCTAGGGGAAACTGAGGCACCCCCACACTATTCAGAGGAAACATTAAGAACAGTCCCACTTCGTCACATCTCTCCCCCCTTCGAGATCGAACTGAGCGGGGTCACTTTAGCCGGTGACCTGGGGAAGTTCGAAGCCACCAACGTTCCCATGGATGCTGGGAATTGGTCCTGCTTTGAGCAGGGGGTTGGACTAGATGACCTTCTGGGGTCCCTTCCAACCCTTATATTCTATGATTCTATGATTCTATGATGCCCCAGCATCTCTCCCATTCCTTGGTAGGAGTTACACCAGGCCCTTCCAGTTTCACGCCCTCCCTTAGGTCAGGGGTGGTCGATAGCACTCGCAGGCCGCATGTGGGAAGGTTTATGCAGCCCCTGCCCTTTGGCCACCCCAAGAATGTCTCCCCATTGACCATCACCTTCTGCTCCCACTGGAGGTCCGGGGGGCCTGGCCCCAGGAAACTCCACACAGACATACAGGTTGGGGTCAGGAGTGGGAGCCCGTCCACATCCCCAACCATCTGGCTGACGGAGTCTATGGCCTTGGGACCCAGCAAGGGAGCTAGACACCGGGGCTTTTCCGCAGGGTCCCCTTGGTTCAAATCTCCAGCCTGCTCAAAGGCAGTGAGGTGGGCATCCACACACACCCCCCTTAACCAGGGGCAACAATTTAGTCTCGAGGTTCCCTGCGGAACTGGCCCCCCGGGATCTATCCCCACTCACCCCGGGGAGGTCCCCTAGGCCTCTCCGCTCCCCCACCGCCAGTTCATGCTGCTGCTGCTTCTGCAGCTCTTTCTCGGGCTCTCGCTGTCTCCCATGGTCCTCTTGCTCTCTCAGACTCAGCTCCAATCCCGTCCGTCTCGATCCCCCAATGGGGAACCCGATCGTGAAGACCCCCGTCTGGTCGGGGACAGGAGTCTTGGCGATGCCTGGCTCCCACTCCAGCTGCTCCCAGATCCTGCTATAGCCCCAGTTGGGGTCAGGAATCTGTTCCTTAGAGCAGTCATCCTCCTCCAGCTGCACGATTAACTCTGCTTTGGTGAACTTTCCAACGCTCAACCCTCTCTTTTTGCACAGGGTTACAATGTCCTTCTTAAGGAGACGGTGACAGGCCATCACTCCGCTCCTCCCAAGTTGTTGTGGACTCACAGGCCCGTGTGTTCTCAGCTCCCCACGGTTTCCAGGGAGAACCCCTAGTGTGCCAGCCCTTCTCGAGGTCACCACCTCTTTGCCAGGGTCGAGCTGCAGACTCCTCCGCCCCTTGGACTGCTCACTGCAATCCCCAGGGGAACCCTGTTACTGCACAGTCCTTCTCGCTGGTCACACACTCCCAGGGGTTAACCGCCCCCCGAAACCGCTCCTCTCTGAGCCTTCAGCAGGCCTGGTCCTCGGCAATCCCCCTTCGTGTTACTGCTCCCCAGTCACTTACTGCAGGAAGCACCATCCACAGGGTGCAGTACATCCCACCGCTGCCACCAGTTGTCACGGAGTCCCTGGGCGATGCTCTGGAACTGCTCCCCATGAAGCCAGTCAGGACTCTGGGGTAGTCGCCTTCCTGTGAGCAGCCTGTCTTCAGGACACACAGCTCACCCGGCTTCCACCTTCCTGGGTCTGACCTCGGAGCATTCAGTCTCCTCTGCCCCTCCGTGCGCTTCCCACAGCGAGTCCGCTCAGGCGGTGCTCCTGGGGAAGCCAGAGGGTCCTGCACCCCAACTTCGCAGTCAGACGTGACTCTCAGCCAGCCAGTAAAACAGAAGGTTTATTAGACGACAGGAACATGGTCTAAAACAGAGCTTGCAGGTGCAGAGAACGGGACCCCTCAGCTGGGTCCATTTTGGGGGGCAGTGAGCCAGACAACCACGTCTGCACTTCACTCCATGTCCCAGCCAGCCCCAAACTGAAAACTCCCTCCAGCCCCTCCTCCTCTGGGCTTTGTTCCTTTCCCGGGCCAGGTGGTCACCTGATTCCTTTGTTCTCCAACCCTTCAGCTCTCACCTTGCAGGGGGGGAAGGGCCCAGGCCATCAGTTGCCAGGAAACAGGGTGTCGGCCATTCTCCGTGTCCAGACCCCTGCACACACCTGCCCTCTAGGGCTCTGCAATGATCAGACACCCTTACTCCACCCCCTAGACACTCAAGAACTGCCTAGGGGAAACTGAGGCACCCCCACACTATTCAGAGGAAACATTAAGAACAGTCCCACTTCGTCACAACAGGCTAAAAAACTTCCCTGCGTTAATTCATATTTGAACTAGAGCAGATCTTTTGAAAAAAACATCCAATCTTAATTTAAAGATTTTCAGCAGGGCTGTCGATTAATTGCAGTTGACTCACATGATTAACTCAAAAAAATTAATTGTGATTAATGGCACTGTTAATAGAATACCAATTGAAATTTATTAAATATTTTGGATGTTTTTCTACGTTTTCAAATCTGTTTATTTCTGTTACAACACAGAGTACAAAGTGCACAGTGCACACGTTATATTATTTTTTATTACAAATATTTGTGCTGTAAAAATGATAAACAAAAGAAATATTTTTCAGTTCACCTCATACAAGTACAGTGGTGCAATCTCTTTATCGTGAAAGTGTAACTTACAAATGTAGATTTTTATTTTTTGTTACATAACTGCACTCAAAAACAACAGTGTAGAACTTTAGAGCCTACAAGTCTATTCAGTCCTACAACAGATCTGCTAAACATTCATATGCCCCTTCGTGCTTCAGCCACCATTCCAGAGGACGTGCGTCCATGCGGATGATGCTTGTTAAACAAATAATGCCTGGTTTCCTAGCCTTTAATCATGCATGCAGCCACAGGGAGTTAGGTGCCTGACTCTCAGTGACTTTCAGTGGGATTTGAATATCTAAAGGCCAGATTTTTAAAGGTATTTCAGTGGCTGAATATGCAATTGATGCTTTTGGAAATCCCTTTATACACCTAAATACCTTTAAAAAAATCTAGCTCTGAATCCATTAGACTCCTTTGAAAGTCCCTTAGCTGTTTTAAATGATAGCTTCTCTCTAGTGTATATTAAAAATTTTGTTTGGACCCATGAATTGTCCATATTTAATTTAAGGCATTTTAAAGATGCCCATCAATTTAGGATTTAAGTGTTAATACAGTCATTCAAATTCTCAAGTGATATTTAGCAAATTCAGAGGTAAGTTATTTATACCAACTCCCTTTCAGACTCCTTCGGAGCTACTTACACATGTTTATAGGAGTCTAATGTGGTCTACCTTGTGTTCTGGTTCTCCATTGCTGTGCCCAGTGTGTTTTCATTTACATTGTTCGGAGTGGTATACATTTGTGTAAATGACTGCACAAGGTATAGGGAAGCACAGCAGGTTCTCTGCTTCCAGAAGAAAAAGTAATTTAAAGCAGGGTTAGGGCTAGTTTAAGTTCCACTTCCTTACATCTTCAAACTCCTTGGCTTGCAAGTTACACCAAATATGGGACTCCCTTAGACTTTGATAGAGTAGGTGCAAGTAGGTTTAAGGGGTGGGCATTTCTATGCCAGTGTAAGGGGCTCTAACTCACACGCCACCTCTGAATGCACCACTGTGCATCTAGAGGAAGTCTAAGTAGGCAAATCCATGGAGTTATTAGACCCAGCTGCTTCAATCCAAAAAGCATGGTGGTTTTAGCACAGTCACTAGCTCAGGGTTCTGAGTGTATTATAGTAGCAAGCGACAATGGGCTCCATGCAAAGAGGCATCAAGTCATGGAGCAGGAGGCTCCCTCTGTGCAGCTCTGGGCACTTGATTACCAGAAAGTTACAGACAATTTATAGTGTTCAGAGAAGTGTCACAGGAATGTGTGAGAGATGGGAGGAGGGCTGGATATGTAATAGAGCATTGTCTTCCTTTAGCATCTAGCCCCTTCCACTTCACAAACAATTAATTAAGCCTCTCTGAAAAGTAGGTCAGCACCAGTATTCCCATCTGACAGAAGTGGTGGAAGCCCTCTATCATTTATAATTGAACGGTACAAAGCATCGAGCGGTACTGCAGGGAGTGCCCGGGACCGGCTTGGGAATGGAGTAGGAGCCAATAGGTCTCTTCCATCCCTAGTCTGTGTGTTGCTGTGTCTCTTGTTGCAATGGCACAGGAAAGTGATGCCAGAATGGAGAGGCAGCAATTGCTTTAAAGCGCAGGTGCTTGACGAATGACTAAATCTCAGAGCAGTATCTCGGCGGGGGTGCCCAGGGAGGTTAAAGCTGGTAGAAGTTCCCAGGCAGTTCTGTTCCTGTTGACTCCTTTGCACTTGAGACAGTAGCAGGAGCTAAATGACCATGAGACAGGTCATGTGCCCTTCAATTAGGTTCAGAAACAGAAATGATAAATGGCTGTCTCCCTACCTGAAAGTGGGCTAGTCTGTGGGAGAAACAACCAGCTAAAATAGAGGCAACAAGAAAAAGAATGAAAGAAATGCTTGTCTGGAAATAGTTCCTTATATGAAGGGTTAAAACGTCAATCTTATTATTGTCTTAAGGAGCTAGATCTTTGCTGTCTCCGGCCTCCGCAGTATAAGCCCAGTTGCTCAGTGATAAGCAATCAGCTTTGTCAGCCCAGCAGGGCAGGGGATCAGCGCATGAAGCGCTGATGCAGATTGTGCCCGTGGAGGCTGAAGGTGAGGTGCTCTCGGTAGCCTCTTTACGAGTACAGGGAGCTTTTCTTAGTCAGCACACGCCTAATGGAAGCATTACCATGAAATCAAAGCTGTCAACCCTCAGGCTGTCATTGGATCTTTGATGTGAAATGCCAGGTACCATGAGGCAACTGGGGAAGAGGCGCGCAAGCCTCTCTGCCAATCTGAAAATTGGGGACCACCATGGGTGTTGTCGGACCCCAGAGGAAGAAGAGATCTTCTTCCCGTTTGCACAAGACAGTCTGGTGAAGCAGTGGAGCTCCATGCACAATGTGACTGAGAGGAACCAGGAGAAAAGCAAGGCTCCTTCCCGACAGAGCAGATGCTTCCTCAACATCAACGTTGGGGGCAAATCTTTCCAGATCGCTTACAAAATGGCTGCCCGTTACCCCATCACCAGAATCGGGAAGCTGGCCATTTCCACGGACCCCATGAAGAAGCTGAAACTTTGTGATGACTACTCGGTGCAGAGGAATGAGTACTTCTTCGACCGAGACCCTTTAATCTTCCATTACATCTTCCACTTTTACCGCAGTGGGGTCCTGTGGATCATGGAGGAGCTGTGCCCCACTAACTTTGTGGAGGAAATTGAGTACTGGGGTATCCACCTGAAATATTCCCAGCAATGCTGCCGGATCCTGTTTGAGGAGAAGCAAGATGAGCTCAAAGAGTACCTGAAAATACAGCGGGAGCTGGAGGCAGAGCTAGAGCCCATGGAGCGGGAGGAGCACTTTGAGGGCAAGTGTCTGGGGGAGTTCCGGAAAGCTGTCTGGAACCTCATTGAGAAACCCTACTCCTCCGTCCCTGCTAAGATCATCGCCGTCATGTCCAGCTTTTTTGTGCTGATCTCCATTGTGGGCATGACGCTCAGCACAGTGGAGGAGATGCAGCACAAGACTGGGAAGGCATTCATGGAGCAGCTGGAGACCACCTGTGCCATCTTCTTCACCTCCGAGTACCTCATGCGGCTCATATCCACGGCCACCTTTCAGAAGTTCCTGCGGGCAGCGTTCAGTGCCATTGACCTGGTGGCCATCCTGCCCTTCTACATCCAGATTCTCTTTGAGCACCTGGATGAAGGGGATGCACTTTACCACGAGGAGCGGCACAAAATGGAGAGTGTGGGCAAGCTGGGGAAAGTCCTGAAACTCATCAAACTCATGCGGATTTTTCGCATCCTTAAGCTGGCGCGCCACTCCACTGGCCTGAGGGCCTTCGGCTTCACCATCCGCCAGTGCTACCAGCAGGTGTGCTGCCTTCTCCTCTTCATCGCCCTGGGTGTTTTCACTTTCTCGGCTTTGATGCACTCCGTGGAACATGATGTCCCTGGCACCAACTTCACCAGCATCCCTGATGCCTGGTGGTGGGCAGCGGTAAGATGCAGTCACCCCGCGTAGAGGGAAATGTGTGGGAGGGGTACAACTGAATCTGCTGGGGCTGAGCTCAGTGCCATAGGAACGTTCACCATCTCTGCTGGCCAGGAGTCAGAACCATGCCTGAGTCTCCCCCAATGGAAGCAGTAACTGCTGGGCTCAGGCCTGAATTCAGAGGCTGCCCAGGCCCCCGCTGACTCTGGAGGGGAAAGTTGGCGACGGGAGTATGGCAGCGCAGCACAGTGAGCCCCTTAGAAAGCTGCATGGGTCCCGAAACAAGCCTGGCATCAGGGAGTGAGACACCAGGCTTGGGGGCTCCTGCCTCACAGCATAGGACGCTAGCGATGGTGTAAGGGATACCAAGGTGGGGACAGGCAGATGGACCTGGCTCTGTGGCACAGCACTTCAGAGAACTCAAAGACAGTGAGGAGCTGTAGCTGAGAACCAAACCCTGGCAGGGCTAGAGTCTAACCAGGCCGATGTGAGCCAGGAACTGCTAGCCTTGTGCCAGGGAGCGAAGGACACTCACGCCCCAGGCACCAGGACCATCTGTGCAGCACTGGGAACATGCAGAGCACCATGTCTAGTTATTGGTGTAGGGTGCTAAACCCTCAGGATCCAGGGACAGTGAGCGTCTGTGACTGGTGCTCATGGCTCCCATTCCCTAGGGCACAGGGAAGGGGGCTCCCACACGGCGTACAGCGGGTGGGATAGGGCAAGAGGGGGACACACAGCAGTGCCTGGGATCATGTTGGAGGGGAGAGCTGTGGAGGGGGAGGGTATACCTGGAACAACGTCAGAGCTGGTGGCAGGGGACGGAGGGCATGGAGATCAACTATGAAGGGAGCGGAGCATGGGGTTTGGGTCATGGCTCCTGCAGGGAGGGGCACACAAGTCAGGTTGCGGCCTGGGTGTAAGAGGGATGCACAGATCAGGATCCTGGGGACTGAGGAAGGTACATGGATTTGTCTGGGGCTCATGCAGTGGAAGGGAGACACATGGCTCAGCCCTGGGCTCATAGGGCCTAAGGGAAAGATGCACAGCTCAGAACCCAAACACATGAGTCTATGAACAGGAAACGGATTGGCCTGGGGTTTGTGCAGGGGGAGAGCGACACAGGTTGAGCCTGGGCTCCTGGCGGGCATGAGTGGAGAAATCATTCTGGCCTGAGCTTGGGTGGGGGAGGAGGGGCCCAGACTGGGGCATAGGGAAGGACTCTTGTATTGATAGAAGTTGTCTCAGGTCCAGTGGGGGTGTTTATGGAACCTTGTGTGGTGTGGGGGTCACACCAAGTTGTGGCCAGTGATTCCCACGCTAACAAGCACCATTGAAAACCTGCTAACCTTGTATTAACACACAGCGGGAAGGAAATCAGTTAAAGCACTGGAGACTGAAGGGTTAAGCAGGGCTTTCAATAGTTTGCCTCATTCCCTTCCCTGCAGGTGTGTGGTGTCTTTTCTCAGGGAGAGCCCACAGCTTCCGCTCTCTTTAGATGGTATGGGAAGTTCCTGTGGGGATGCACATTGGGTCAGAGATTATTCTGAGTTGCTGAAGTCCACTCTTGTCTCTTTCAAAGACAAGAACTCAAAGGAAAAAGAAAAGATACGAAGGCTCAGCTCAGCTGCTGGGAGAATTACAGCTGTAGTAGCATGCTCCTATTAAAACTCTCAGAGCTGGCAAACTTTTACCAGGTTTGGGATAAAGGGATGTGGAGAGCTGGCCTTGCTGGCCATGGGCTCACAGTCAAAGGGGCTGCTGTCCTGGCCAACTAAACCAGATTCTGATTTGACAGAAGGAAAGAGGTGGAGGTGGAAAAATTCCCCTCCAGTGAGTGGGTGTGATCAGGAATCTCAGGTTCACAGCCCTGGAGTTAACCAGACACATGCAGTGATGGCATCTGAATCTCTGTGCTGGGCTGGTCAGGACATCTGTTAGGGTTAGGAGAGTGGAGGCCCAGGAGTATGATGGTCCATTCTGGGTTCCAGGGGAATGGCTGATGGAGCTCACTCCTTGTCCTGAAGCAAGAAGTCCACTCCAGCCTCTCAGACCAAGCTTCAGCAAGTGACCCTCTGAAAATCCATGTCTAGAAAAGTCTAAGGTGGCAGCAATCTCACCACATCCAAACTGCACAATCTAAACACCGAGCCAGTGATTCTATTTATCTTCCTTTCCTGTTGTTGGTTTGTTTCCTATCATTCTAACACCATCTTGGTTGGTAGGAAAATAGTAATTTTGTGACCTCGCCAGTAGCCTTGAAGACCCCCCAATGAGTTACTTTATCTGAAGCACATCTACTTTGTACTGAACTCCTGGGGCCTGGGTTGCCAGTGCCCTGCCATTGCTTTGTGTAGCCATTTATTCACACCAGGGCACAGTGGGTGTGAAACTCTTCCCTCCTGATCTGGAGGCATCTGTCACGCACCTTTCACTGCCATGAGCATCGACACAAGGGGTGGGAGACGGGTGGGTGGGAATCAGCCCCCATGTCTCCTAGAAGCGTTTGTCACCATTCACCTGATTTAGGCAGTTAAGGGCTTGGCTATGCTTGGAAGTTGTTTCTGATTAAGGTGGAGGGTAGATGTAAAGTGCAATAACTGTGTTAGTGCATTCCAGAATCAGAGTCTACACATGGAGCTAATCAGGAACAGCTCCTTCCTGCGTGTAGACGAGCCGGATTTAGACATTTGCAGGACAGAAGCTAAGAAGGGGAGTGTTGGTGTAGCCATGTTGGTCCCACGCTATTACAGAGACAAGGTGGCTGAGGTATTATCTTTTATTGAACCAACTTCTGTTGGGGAGAGAAACACGCTTTTGAGCTACACGGAGCTAGACCGGAAGAAGAACAAACTAACTAAAAGTTTATTAACTAGGAAAAATAAATGAGAGTTGTTTGCAACGTTAAACCAGGTCAGCATACACACCCAAATGAGATACAGGCAGGTTTCAGAGGGTTTCAAATGACTAGAAAAATCTGTAGTAAGCAGACTCTGTATCCTTTGGGGCTAATCCAGGTAAAACAGGTGAGGACTCCTTGCTTATGCTTAGAAGTCTTGCCCCTCAGAGTACAAGCAGCATAGGAATCCAGTTTCTCCTTGTCAGGGATTTTTATTGCTTCTCTCCAGTGTCCAAACTGATAGAACAAGTGTTGGTGCTTGACTCTTCTTCATGTGAGTGGGGAGGGCAGTCAACAAAGTCTATGTCCTTTTGATGTCTTACAATGGCTCGTTTGGTTTCAAAGGCCCGCTTGTCTGTAGGCCTGTCACTGTACACCAGTGGTCCCCCAACTTTTTACCTCATGCCCCCCCTTACCCCGGTCCATGGTCCCCCTCCCCCAGGATGAGGAGTGGGGCCACAGCTCTGGGAGACGGGGGTATCTGCACTGGGATAACGGGGCCAAGACTGGGGCCACAGCTAGGGGCAGGGGCAGGAATGGAGCCCCAGGTGCAGGGCCAGCAGCTAGAGATGGAGCTGGGGCCAGGAGGGGAGCTGGGTGGCACTCCCTCCCTGCCCCCTGTGGGGGCTGGCCTGGGCCCCAGACACACACCCATATGTAAAAGATTGTTTACACAGTTTCAGGGCAACTGGTCCCTCAAGTTGCATCGGTTGCATCCAATGAAGTGAGCTGTAGCTCACGAAAGCTTATGCTCAAATAAACTGGTTAGTCTCTAAGGTGCCACAAGTACTCCTTTTCTTTTTGCGAATACAGACTAAGACGGCTGTTACTCTGAAACTGGTCCCTCAAGGTCTTCTACTCTTAGGCTTTTGGCTCCCAGCCATCACCTCTCTTGGGAGGAGACCTGCATCTCCCTCCTGACGGGCATTTCCAGGCTACACAGTTCCCTGCCTACACTGTGATATCCCCAGCAAGCCAGACTGTGCTGTGTTTTCTCTCCAGAGGCTATGACCAGTGTTTTGCCTGCAGTCACAAGTTACCACATAGCTCTTTCTAAGCAAGCACCTTTATTCTTATGATGAAAGCATTACAGAGAAAACACATTAAAAACAGTAGAAGAACCTACACGCATCCTGAAAAGCTTATGAGAGATCATCCCCCAACTCCAAACACGGCCTCTGGTGGGAGTCAGTACTTCAAATTCCACGGCTGAGTTTTCCCCATGGTTACAACTTCATAACTGTCTTGGATTCAGAACCAGAGTACCGGCTAGGCAGTTCAGCCATTTCTTTACACAGCTTGGCCTTTGAGCTCCAGTCTCCAGGAATAGGTAACAACAAATAATCACCCTTTCCTAAGGACATAGCTAAGTCCATTCTTGCCTGGCACATTTTCAGTACAGTCCTTTGAACTCCTAAGTCTCACATCTGTCACATCTCCCCCTAGAGAGATTACATCCAAACCTGGCCATCCTAAAAAAGAAGCCATTCACTTAATACAGTGGACCCCAAACATACTTAAACTTAATTGGATAAAGTCTCCCAAAGATAAGCAGGAAATTGCCATACCTGTCACCATTGTGATAAAGAGCACGGTGATCAATTGTTCTTCATGTCCACCGAGAGCAGCACAAGAGGATTTGGCTTGGTTTACAGCCAGGGAGCTCTAGGTTGGAAATTCAGAAAAACTTGCTAACTCTCAGGGTGGTTAAGCACTGGA
This sequence comes from Caretta caretta, assembly GCF_965140235.1. NCBI lineage: Eukaryota > Metazoa > Chordata > Testudines > Cheloniidae > Caretta > Caretta caretta. The sequence continues at coordinate 5,431,660 of NC_134230.1, read as the reverse complement.
CCAGGTTACGAAGGGAGGGTGTGGAATCCCCGTCACTGGAGGGTTTTAAGAACAGGCTGGACAGACACCTGTCAGGGATGGTCTAGGTTTACTCAATGCTGCCTCAGCACAGGGGGATGAACTAGATGACCCCTTGAGGCCCCTGATTCTATAAATATTAGCACTCAAGGGATTTAGCCTTTATCCTCTTTGCAATGTGGGCAGGTTACCAGCCTGTGTGTCCCAGCTAGCCCGAGTGTGAGGGGTTTATGTTTTGAGAGGAGGGGGTTAGGGACAGCACCCAGATAAGCGCCCACCTAACTGAATGGAAGACCTTCCCAGGAATTTGGGTCAGAGATGGGGAACTCATGGATTGGTGAGTAGCTCTGAGGGCAGAGGGGGTGACACGTGGGCTGATGCCTGGACCCCTGGGGCTGAGAGAGACACTGTTCTGGTGTTCAGGTGGTGGGGATGAGGGTGACGTGGGATAGTGGGTGTGAGAGGGACAGGCAGGCTGGAGGGAGGGGTGACAGGGTGAGGTGGACCCTCAAGCTGGTCGCAGGGTTGGGGCTAGGGGAGACACCTGGAGTGGTGCCCAGCTTGGGTGAGTGTGGGGAGAGGACCCTGGCGGGCTGTGACTCAGCTGTCAGGTGCAGGACACAGGATCAGGCTGTGGCAGTGGGGGTGGGGTGAGTTTCTCAGTGGTGGGGCCTGGCTCAGAAGCTGAGCAGGCCCAGAGGAGCTTGCTGGGATGTGAGCTCGCGGGGGCTGATCATTTCCCTCTCTCAACCCCCTTCCAGGTCAGTCTCTCCACGGTAGGCTATGGAGACACCGTGCCTGACACGGTGCTGGGCAGGATGGTGGCGTTCGGGTGCATCTCCTTCGGCATCATCCTCAATGGGATGCCCATCTCCATCCTCTACAACAAGTTCTCCGATTACTACGCCAAGCTGAAAGCCAATGAGAACGAGACCAGCCTCACACTCAAGTTCACCAAGAAGATTCGCTTTAAGGAGCGAGCCCTGAGGAAGCTGGCTGAATGCTGCAGTGGTGACGCCCATGTGCACCGCTGAATGGGCCACCACGCGGGCCACGTGCCCAGACTACTCTGAGCACCCACCAGGCCACCTGACCTCCCACCTAGACACCTCTCCCACCACCAGGGCCATCCAACATGGCTACCCCACCCACCACCCAGCCCGCCCGACCTGGGTAACAGAACTCCCAATCTGACTACCCAACTACCCCCGCATCAACTTGGTCACCAGACCTCCCAGCCTGGCTACCCCACCTCCAACCTAGACACACACACCCAGCTGGACCATCCGACATGGATACTCTACCCTACAACTAGGCCATCCATCTGGCTAGGCTAGACACTCAGCCCCCTTGCCCAAGTAGGCCTCCTGGAATTGACTGCCTACTTCCTTGGCCTGGCCACTTCACCTCCAGGGAACATGCACATTTGCTGTGAGGGAGACCCTGGGATGTAGGAATGAGTGAGTGAGAGCCGCAGGTTAGGCTGGCATTTGCAATGTGATACGGCTGCAAAACTGTCCAGGCTGTTTGTAGGGAGGCGACTGAGCCTCTGCTGTGACCTGCCTGGAATGCCACACTCATTCCTGGACAGCACAGTCCCAGGTACAGACTGCCAGTGGGGCAGGAGCTCAGAGAAGAGCAACAAAAAAGGACCCAGGGGCTGGAGGAATGGAATGTGGGGCACAGCTGCAGCTGCCTGGCCTGGCTCAGGGAGTTGAGTAGGGGCTGAGAATGCTCTCCAAGCCATGAGAGGAAGCAGGGAATTAATGTGACCCCTGGGAAAGAGTGGGGCACAATTAGGCTGAATGGAGGAACATTCCCCAGCAGTCAGATGTATCAGGATGAGACCTGGTCACCCCCCAGGAAAGCGTGGAAGCCCACTGCTGCTGACAGAACTAGGTGAGACAAAGCCAGGTAAGATATGCTGCCGAGGGCTGCTCTGCCCTGGGCCCCAGGGGCTGATGGGACATCAAAGTCTTTTCTAGCTCTAGTGCCCCAGCAGAACCCAATGGACGCCACTGAGAAATCGTGTCTCTTCCTCAAAGAAGCTTTTACAATTGGAGTGCCGGGCAGGTGCACGACATGGCCCCAGCATCAGCCCAGCCCGAGCCTGGGCCTTGGCACAGGGGACGTGCCGCAGAGCGAGAAGCGGGGGGGGCAGGGGGCACAGTGTGGGCAGGGCCATGGTTGGCTGTTTGGGGAGGCTCAGCCTCCCCCAGCCTATGATACCCACTGCCCAGGCTGGCAGGGGCAGCGGTGGCACCTGCTGAGCTCTTCGGCAAACTCACTTTTCGGGGACCGTCCTCACGCTGCTACTCCTTTGGCTCCTGGGAAATCTCTCTGCTGGAGAGCGGAGCCCGAGACTGCATCAGCAGGAATGTTCATCCAATAAAACAGAATGGGACAGGGTGTCGTATTCACTGGCAAATGTCTCTGTGCCTGTACCAGGGAGAGCAGGTTGGCAGAGCCGGTACTGTCTTTAGATTAGCCGGGGGAAGCTGTTTGCAGACTTTGAACATAGATTCCCTTCATAGTCTGCCTTCTATGGACCCTGGGCTGAATGTTTTACAAGGTACCCGCTGCATTCGTGGGCAGATCTTGTCTTTTGGTGCAAGAGTCCCGTGATCTGTCTGTGTGCAGGTGTGTCTGTGGGTGTCTGCTCACGCTTTAAACTCTTGGTTGTGCAGACTCAGCTGTCCTCATGTATCCGTGTGTGAGGGCACTCAGCTGCACACTTCCCTGCATGTTCCTTGTGCACGTGAGGAGATTTTCTGTCATGGCCAAACCTTGAAGCCAGGTTTCAGAGTAGCAGCCGTGTTAGTCTGTATTCGCAAAAAGAAAAGGAGGACTTGTGGCACCTTAGAGACTAACCCATTTATTTGGTTAAATAAATAAATAAATAAATAAAATAAATGGGTTAGTCTCTAAGGTGCCACAAGTCCTCCTTTTCTTTTTGCAAACCTTGAAGCGTTAGTGGGTAATTCAGAAAGTTCACACTCTTCTAATGCCAAAACTACTCCAGCTAGAAACCACAAACCTGTTGTGTTATGGGGCCCATCAGGGAATAAACCTCATGCGAAGTGTAAAGAAAACTGGTTTGGTGTTTCCTTTTCTTTCCTTTTCTTTAATTTTTATTGAACTAAACAACAGCTATACAAGAAAAAATACAAATGATAAATCAGAGTTTGCCATAAAGCCATTGCTGCTGGCCACAGACTACATCTCAGCAGAGCTCTCCTGATTCTGATCAGCAGAAAGATCAGTAAATTTACCAGGGTTTGGGGTATTTTCTATGGGCCCAGTTTGGCCCCCCGTACATGAGGTAGTGCCTTTCCTCGCGGCGGCAGTAGGGGTTACTCACTGCTCAGCAGATGGGCACCAGGCTCTCTCTAGCCACGTGTAGGGCCAGTTTGTGCTCACTGTAACACAGCCGTGTGGGGAGCTAAGGGTTCCCGATGCTCACAAGTTTATTGCATGCGTCCCGATAAACAGTGTTTTTCTTAAAGCACCAGCTCTGGGTGTGCGGTGATTACACGAGAATCTCAGCTTGTAGCTAAGTTAAAACCTTGATAATGCCAGCCCTACAGTCTCACCTCCCAGAAGGCAAATAAAAGAACCCAGAATTTATCATTTAAAAAAAAATCTCATGATTTTTAAGACAATCTCGTTTTGGGGGGGGTCTGACTTGTGAGTTCTGAAGCTGGTGACACGGTGAGGGGAAATACCTGCTGCACACTCGCCCTCTGCCTGAACAAGTTGGGCGGGGGGGGAAGGAATGCTCAGCCCCCCAACTCACTGGCCAGCGGAGCACAGCTGGTGTGAAGGGGCAAATAAGCTGTTTCCTCTTTAGGGCTGCAGTAGTCCCAGAGCCAGAGGGGGAGCAGGGAAGGACTGAATAACCAGACACTCTGGGCTCCCACAGGGGGTGGCAAGGTCTGCCCCAGCCTCGCTGGCTCAGTCTAGCCCTTAATGCAGAACTATGCTGCTTGTGCTATTGAGATCAAATCACCCCATTTGCTGAATGAAATATTCTGGGGAAGGTTCCCAGTCTCCCAGCAGTGAGGAGTGCCTTCCTAAGGGGGAGACAGAATAGATCTGCACTGAATCTATCCTCTTATGCGCCAGTACCCAATCCCAGGGGAAGCTTAATTTGTGCTTCAAAGATTACCCCCTGGGGCAGCAATCATCACCAGCAGAGATCAAACCTGCAACCCCTGGACTTTGAAGGCTGAGTTCCTACTGCCTGAGCTATAAAACCTCCTTTGCTAGCTCCTCCCGTGGCAGGTGCAGTGTCTGCCCAAACGTGGCCCAGCCACCACTAGCTGCGGGGACATTGCTACACTGCATGGGGGTGGCTCACACAAGGAATGACCTTTGCCCTCCAAGGGATTTCACAAGTGCACGACTCTCAAGGCCAACTCTGAAGATTACAACACTCCTGGAATTGGACCCAAAACTAAGGAGAGGGGAAGAACCCCAGGAACTGCAGGAGGCGCAGGGGAGGGGCACAGAACTAGCCTGGAGCTCGGAGGCAGAACTGATGGGGTGCGTGTGAAAGAACAGACTTAATTTCTGGACAGGGGTGGGATCCTGCAGCAGAGGCCAATATTGCCTTAGTAAATTTGGGCAAGCTGGCAACCCCAATTACCACCTACATGTGCGGTGATGGCCACGGGGAGATCAAAGGACCAAACTCTACAATATTATTATTATGAATTTCAAAGGAGCTGAACAAGTGCCCAAAGTCACCACAGTGGAGATGAAAATCAATGTGATGAACCTGCAGGAACCTACCATTCTCACCAACCCGTTCCTCAGGGATCTGGGACCCTCCAGGGTGGACCCACATCTACATAAGAACATAAGAACGGCCATACTGGGTCAGACCAAAGGTCCATCTAGCCCAGTATCCTGTCTTCTCAGAGTGGTCAATGCCAGGTGCCCCAGAGGGAATGAATAGAACAGGTAATCATCAAGTGATCCATCCCCTGTCGCTCATTCCCAGCTTCTGGCAAAAAGAGGCTAGGAACACCATCCCTGCCCATCCTAGCTAATAGCCATTGATGGACCTATCCTCCACGAATTTATCTAGTTCTCTTTTGAACCCTATTATAGTCTTGGCCTTCACAACATCCTCTGGCAAAGAGTTCCACAGGTTGACTGTGTGCTGTGTGAAGAAATACTTCCTTTTGTTTGTTTTAAACCTGCTGCCTAGTAATTTCATTTGGTGACCCCTAGTTCTTGTGTTATGAGAAGGAGTAAATAACGTGTCCTTATTTACTTTCTCCACACCTGTCATGATTTTATAGACCTCTATCATATCCCCCCTTAGTCGTCTCTTTTCCAAGCTAAAAAGTCCCAGTCTTATTAATCTCTCCTCATACGGAAGCCGTTCTATACCCCTAATCATTTTTGTTGCCCTTTTCTGAACCCTTTCCAATTCCAATATCTCTTTTTTGAGACAGGGCGACCCCATCTGCACACAGTATTCAAGATGTGGGCGTACCATGGATTTATTTAGAGGCAACATGATATTTTCTGTCTTATTATCTACCCTTGTCTTAATGATTCCCAACATTCTGTTCACTTTTTTTGACTACTGCTGCACATTGGGCGGATGATTTCAGAGAACTATCCACAAGGACTCCAAGATCTCTTTCTTGAGTGGTAACAGCTAACTTAGACCCCAGAATTTTATACGTATAGTTGGGATTATGTTTTCCAATGGGCATTACTTTGCATTTATCAACACTGAATTTCATCTGCCATTTTGTTGCCCAGTCAGCCCAGTTTTGAGAGATCCTTCTGTAGCTCTTCGCAGTCTGCCTGGAACTTAACTATCTTGAGTAGTTTAGTATCATCTGCAAATTTTGCCACCTCACTGTTTCCCACTTTTTCCAGATCCTTTATGAATATGTTGAATAGGACTGGGCCCATTACAGACACCTGGGGGACACCACTATTTACCTCTCTCCATTCTGAAAACTGACCATTTATTTCTATCCTTTGTTTCCTATCTTTTAACCAGTTGCTGATCCATGAGACGAGATGATGTTCCCTCTTATCCCATGACAGCTTACTTTGCTTAAGAGCCTTTGGTGAGGGATCTTGTCAAAGGCTTTCTGAAAATCTAAGTACACTATATCCACTGGATCCCCCTTGTCCACATGCTTGTTGACCCCCTCAAAGAATTCTAGCAGATTGGTGAAGCATGATTTCCCTTTACAAAAACCATGTTGACTCTTCCCCAACAAATTATATTCATCTATGTGTCTAACAATTTTGTTCTTGACTATAGTTTCAACCAGTTTGCCCAGTAGTGAAGTCAGGTTTACCGGCCTGTAATTGCTGGGATCACCTCTGGAGCCCTTTTTAAAAATTGGTGTCACATTAGCTATCCTCCAGTCATTTGGTACAGAAGCTGATTTAAATCATAGCTTGCATACCACAGTTAGTAGTCCTGCAATTTCACATTTGAGTTCCTTCAGAACTCTTGGGTGAATGCCCTCTGGTCCTGGTGACTTATTACTGTTTAGTTTATCAATTTGTTCCAAAACCTCCTCTAATGACACCTCAATCTGGGACAGTTCATAGAATCATAGAATATCAGGGTTGGAAGGGACCTCAAACCCCCTGCTCAGATCTGTAATATAAAAAGAATGATTCAGGTTTGGGAAACTCCCTCACATCCTCCACCGTGAAGATCAATGCAAAGAATTCATTTAGTTTCTCCGCAATGGCCTTATCGTCCTTGAGTGCTCCTTTAGCATCTCGGTTGTTTAGTGATCCCACTGGTTGTTTAGCAGCTTCCTGTTTCAGATGTACTTGAAAAATATTTTGCTTTTACTTTTTGAGTCTTTGGCTAGCTGTTCTTCAAATTCTTTTCTGGCCTTCCTAATTGTATTTTTACACTTTATTTGCCAGAGTTCATGCTCCTTTCTATTTTCCTCACTAGAATTTAACTTCCACTTTTTAAAGGATGCCTTTTTGCCTCTCACTGCTTCTCTTACTTTGTTGTTTAGCCACGGTGGCCCTTTTTCGGTTTTCTCACTTTGTTTTTTAATTTGGGGTATACATTTAAGTTGAGCCGCTATTATGGCGTCTTTAAAAAGTGGCCATGCAGCTCGCAGGGATTTCACGTTTGGCGCTGCCCCTTTTCATTTCCGTTTAACTAACCTCCTCATTTTTGGGTAGTTCCCCTTTCTGAAATTAAATGCTACCGTGTTGGGCTGCTGTGGTGTTTTTCCTGCCACAGGGATGTTACATGTAATTATATTATGGTACCCAATTATATTATGTACCCCATTCAGCTGGCCAATAGGCGGATGGGGCAGAAACTCTATGGAAAAACCCTGAGCCAGGAATGATCCTGGTGCTTGGCTGGGCTGCACAGAGGTTTATGGGGATCAGAGGCAAATCTGAAACTGAGCCCCAACCCTCTGCTTCCAAAAAAATTACTGCTGAGAGAAGATCAGGGGACTGGGGAGCCAGCCCTGCCTGCACTCACCCCATAGCATCCCTTCCTGGCCTGCTGGGCTTAGTCCCAGCTTCCTGCTCTGGGCGTTGCCGCATGATGAAGGGGCCACGAGGCAAACCTGAGTGGTGCTGTGACTTCATGTGTCAGGTCACAATGCCACTCAGTTTGGGGGCCCTCTCAAAGGTGGGGGCAGGGGCAAACTTGCTTGGGGAAGTGGCAGCTGCATAGCATGCCTAGAGAAGCAGGGGAAACTGCCAGAGAGCTGCATCCAGAGCCAGCTACAGCAGAAGCCTGGGAAACACATGGAAAAGGGTGTGACAGCTGGGTATCAGTGCAGACACGGGTGTGACAACTGGGTATGCGTGCAGACCTGGGTGTGAACAGGGTGTGATGGCTTGGCATCAGGGCAGGTGCGGGTGTGAATGGGGTGTGATGACTGGCCATCCGTGCAGACCCACATGTGAACAGGGTGTGATGGCTGGAGAATGCAGAACTGCAGGATCAGCCCTGTGCAGAACTTGTGGGGAAGCATCAGAAGCGGGACAGGTAACCAGGGCAGGGGGCCCCAAGGAGACACCCCAGTAACTGATCAAGGCCTGGAAACCTAGAAACTCCTGTTTGTCTCTAGTGGACGCTGGACTGAAACGACATCTGAGGCATTCGGCCTCAGGAGCCTTAACCTAGTGCACTGCCCTCCCCAGGGCCCTCATGGGAACCATTATTGTTTTACATTAAATTGCAGCTATTGAAGCCATTGCACTGAGGGTATTTGCAGCTTCCCCTCTCTGCCAGCCCCAGTTAAAAACCTCTTCATTTAGCCACCTGTCAGAGTCATTGTGGGGCTCCCCAGGGTTAGTGCCCATAGGGCTTAGTGATTGAAGCGCCTGCCTCCAAGCCATGCCATGGTATATCTTGGAGGGTTGGTTTGCCACAGCCCTAGCAGCTGCAATAATTACGTCAGTCCCCGCACAACCGCCGCACCTCTCCCCGCCCCGCCCCCCCGCCACCTCAGACAGGTTTGGTGCAGGACTTTGGGTAGCTTACAGTGCAGGGGAACCCCGGGAGCAATGTAACCTACCAAATACACAGCCAGCAGGGAAATGGCCAGTGAAGGCAGCTTGCACAAATATTTCATCACACCGCTCACACTTTCACGGAATGGCAGGGCTGACCAGTCACTGCACATTCCACGAGCAAACTGCCCAGAATGTGCGTAGGGAGCTGATAAACGTTGGAGCCACCATTAACTGAAGGTCTGAGCTGGAGAGGAGCTGGAATATCGATGTTAAGACCCTCCACAGGTTGTTGCTGTGCATTTAAACACCCAGGTATTTTCCACTATCCTGCTCTTGGAGTGTATTTTGCATGAGGGTTATAACCATCCCTGAAAGGACCCTGAGGCTGGCTTGGCACACGGTGTTCCTGCTTGTACAGAGCAGGCATCTGACCAAATGGACACGGCCCAGTCCCCAGTCTGCGCTTCCAGTCAGCACAGATTTACGCAGTGTTGTTTTGCCATCAAACCCGACTCTAGGTAGGAATTCAGGGATTAGCAGGTGAGGGAGGAGGGTTGTGTCCTCGGGCTAAGCAGCTGCTATTTTTGAAGCCGTGTTTGAAAGAGGATTGAGACTGGCTTAACCTTGCTCACTGCCCATTCCAGGAGACAACGTGTCAGGATCCTTCCCAGGCTGGGCACCAAATGTGACTGAGGGGTGTCACATCAGGAGCTGAAGGGTTTTTGCAACATGATGAACCCGAAGGAGGTGAAGGCGCCTCATCAGTCCCACCTCGCGATTTATCAAGCTAGGGTTCAAAAAAGAACTAGATAAATTCATGGAGGATAGGTCCATCAATGGCTGGGATGGTGTCCCTAGCCTCTGTTTCCAGAAGCCGGGAATGGGTGACAGGAGATGGATCACTTGATGATTACCTGTTCTGACTGACTGGCTAAGCAGCAGTTCTGAAAAAAAGGACCTAGGGGTTACAGTGGACGAGAAGATGGATATGAGTCAACAGTGTGCCCTTGTTGCCAAGAAGGCCAATGGCATATTGGGCTGCATTAGTAGGAGCATTGCCAGCAGATCGAGGGACGTGATTATTCCCCTCTATTCGGCACTGGTGTGACCACACCTGGAGTATTGCATCCAGTTTTGGTCCCCCCACTACAGAAGGGATGTGAACAAATTGGAGAGAGTCCAGCGGAGGGCAACAAAAATGATTAGGGGGCTGGGGCACATGACTTACCGGGAGAGGCTGAGGGAACTGTAGTTATTTAGTCTGCAGAAGAGAAGAATGAGGGGGGATTTGATAGCAGCCTTCAACTACCTGAAGGGAGGTTCCAAAGAGGATGGAGGTTGGCTATTCTCAGTGGTGGCAGATGACAGAACAAGGAGTAATGGTCTCAAGTTGCAGTGGGGGGGGGTCTAGGTTGGATATTAGGAAACACTGTTTCACTAGGAGGGTGGTGAAACACTGGAATGCGTTACCTAGGGAGGTGGTGAAATCTCCATCCTTTGAGGTTTTTAAGGCCCTGCTTGACAAAGCCTTGGCTGGGATGATTTAGTTGGTGTTGGTCCTCCTTTGAGCAGGGGGTTGGACTTTCCAGAGGACTGTACCCCTTTCAGGAGTCAGATTTGTCTTGTGAACCCCCAAGTTACACCTCACTTAACAACAACTTGCTTACAAAATCAGACATAAAAATACAAGTGTGACAGCGCACTATTACTGAAAAATTGCTGACGTTCTCATTTTTACCATCTAATTATAAAATAAATCAATTGGAATATAAATATTGTACTTACATTTCACTGTATAGAGCAGCATAAGCAATTTTTAGTTTGTACTGACTTTGCTCTTCCTTTTTATGTAGCCTGTTGTAAAACTAGGTAAATATCTAGATGAGTTGATGGACCTCCTGGAAGAGCTCTGCATACCCGCAAGGGTACACGTACCCCTGGTTGAGAACCACTGACTTAGAAGAAGAGCAGCTCAACAGATCTGTCCAGGAGGAGGCAGAACTGGGTGGAGCCCAGAGGGAGCTAAAAGCAGCATTGAAATCCACAGCCATCTTTCCCAGCAACACTGGTGCCGTTTTCCTTTCACAGGCGTTGGCTTCTTACAATCTCTTTCCAAAAAAATTTTTATGTTGAATTTTTTTGTTGAAAATTTTCAATCATAAAAACGATCGAAAATTTCCATTTAACCAAAAACAGCAGGTTGTGAGTAAATGACACTGCTCTATAACCATTTCCAGAGCCTTCTTGCTAAAATCATTGTATGAAAAGCTCCATGGAAAGTTTAAGAACTTGGAAAAAAAATTCAGTTTTGACAAAAGATTATTTTTCAACAAGAAATCTCTGCACTGGAAAGATGTGTGCAGAGAGCTTCTCTCTGTGTGTTTTAAAAGCCCTCATTGGGGGGGGGGGGCAGTCCTGCTGCCCCTGGAGTCAGTGACAAAACTCCCATTAACCGGTGGGGGCGATTGGGGCCCAGCTGGGTGTGACTTTGCAGCACCTGAAACACACGGTGGGGAGGGCACATTACAAACAACTGGACTTTCCTCAGTAGCAGGGGGTCCAGCTCTAACTACAGTGTTTGCCTCCCCCTCCCCTTCTTCGTAGGTCCTAATACTGCCCCCCGCTGCCTGGGGCCAGGCTGAAAAGCCATCTCTGCAATCTCAGCGTGTGACTTAAGGAAAGGAAGATGCCAAGATCATTTGGTTGTGAAGCTCTCTCAGAAACCTGGAGTCAGAGACTGACCATGATGACTTAACCTGCAGGCAGACCAGATTTGCCTCCATCCCCCTCCTGCTGCAAGCACCAGCCTCAAATCAGGATCCCAATCCCACATTAAATGGCCCTTAACAGCTGCAGTTTCTGAGAAGACGTGAACTGTCTCAGGGGCAGAAGGAGGCAGCCACATCTTCCTGTCTTCGGGGGCTGTTTGCTCCTTTGGAACCCCCAGTTTGGGGACTTTGGGGGGGTACAAGTTATGGCTACTTGCTCGTCGTGTTCCTATCTTGTGCTGCACTGAGAGGCAGGCGAGAAGCCAGCAGGGGGAGGTAGAGAAAGCTGCCCCCTAGTGGCTGGGAGATGGAACTTGCTCACCCCAGGAGCCCTGCCGGTGTGTGACATTTCAGCTGGGATGAAGAGTAACAGCAGGTGCAGGGACAGGCTGAGCCCACCAGCTCATTCCATACAGGGCACCTCACAGCATCAGAGCTGCTGCTAACCTGGACCACGTGACATGGAGAAGAATGACTCTGTATCCCAGACCTAGGCCCCATGAACAGCCACCAGGCTACTGCAGCCTTGCCAAAGGAAACCCCACTCCAAGAACTTCTGTCCTATGTTTAATAGTTACTCTGAATTCATTTTACAGGTTGCATAAGGCAGAAATGTACAGACATTTACAGGCACACTGTACAGGAGTTTTCCATCATATATTAGTGCTTTTGCTATATACATATCGTACAGCCTGCAAGGAGGCCTTTCCATGGACAACGCTTCACAATGGTTCTCTCCACCACACTCTGTGGAACTGGAACCAGGTGTGGACCTGGTTTTAGCCCACAAAAGCTTATGCCCAAATACGTTTGTTAGTCTCTAAGGTGCCACAAGGACTCCTCGTTGTTTCTGAATGGAGCTGGGAAATTTAATTCACTCAGTTTTATTTTAAATGCACCAAGTCCACAGCTTTTGAAATGGTATGTAGGTTTTAGCCATGTGACAAAGGCCACAACAACAATTTGAGGGGACCAGGGGCACGCAAAGGCATCTCAGGCTTAGGCTGCTTGTCTTTAGTCAAAGCATTTCCCAGGTGCTTTAGGCAAGCTAGGTGCCGTTTTGGTGTAATTGCCCCACTGAGCCAAGTGGTGGCAGCTGGAGATGGGGCAGCATAGCATAGGCTCACACTGGTGAGTGGCTCTTGGAGGGTTGGCTCCTGGGAGCAGATTGCAATTGAGGGAGGGAAGTTCCTTGTTGCCCTGACTTATTCCTGCTCTTCCTATAGGACAGGCATCAGTGGCAGCCACAGCTCCCAGCCACCATGTCATCATACTGTTTAAGGACAACATTCTCATCATCATCAAAGTAGAGGAGGTTGATGGAGAAGAGTTTGTCTGGGACACAGCAGGGGCTACTGACGTCCTGGCTCAGTTTGAGGGCATTGATGATGGACTGCACTGTGGCGTGGTTCGTTGGTCTCATGTTCTCGCCCAGGGGGAAGGGACAGGATCCTTTACAGTGATACGCGTTGTAGCTTTTCGGGGAGATTATCCATCCTGACCAGCCGATTTCCTCAAAGTCCACAGAGAGGAGTTGTCTCTGGCATGGCAGGAACCGATCCAGCGAGCGGGCAGTCCGCGCCCCATTCACTTCTGGTACGAGCGGCTCAGCCGGGAGGTCTGGAGTCTTAGGGCTCAAATCTAGGAGGGAGTAACGAGATCAGAATAACATCCTTATTGATCAGACAAACCTGAAATGAGACTGAAAGCAAGGTTGCAAGTGTGAACCACCCCCTTCCTGCACTCACTATCAGCCTCCCCATCTAGTCACTCAGCCCCCTTCTCAAAAATCCCAGTGTCAATCTGAATCATTGAGCACTTTGGGACTGATTCTTCTCTCACTCACACAGGTTTAAATCAGGAGGGACACCACTCGAGTCCATGGAGTTGCAATGGAGTAGAGAAGAGACTCAGGTCCAAAGAGTTTGCATCCATCATGGAGCTGACATAGCATGAGAGAAAGGCAGATACATGCCTAAAAGGCTGCACCCATGTCCAAGCCTAGCTCTCTAAAGAGTTTGTTCTGCTGCACAGTAGAAAGGAACTGCAAACCCTTCATGTTCCATTGTTTGCCATGGAGCTTTAGAAAGCAGGATTTGCTTTACCAGATCAGAGCATTGGTCTGTCCAGTATCCTGGCTCTAACTGTGGGCAATTCCTCGAGGCAGCCATCCCTGCAATACACCTGGCTAATGCCACAGTGATCTGTGTAAGGAGGAAAGATCTGAACCTTTCGGAGACCAGCTGATGAGCCTGAACCATGACATTTCATTAGCCCATCCCAGCATAATTACAAGTGTTATTATCCAACAGCAGGAAATTCCACTGCTTGATCACTGCCACAAGCTGGAGGGAAGCAGCATTTCTTTTCATTTGTGTTAAATTTGCAACCACTAATTTAACAGTGATGCCCCTCCCCCGTTCCTCTTTCATGGGACAGCATAAAAACAAGGGTCTTTAATACTTTATACTTTGCAGATAACTAGCCACTTCCACCTGAGGCTCGCACAGTGCTTTTCAGGGGCAGACTGGGGAGCGATTGTTATGCCCATTTCACAGAAGGGGAAAGCTGTGCAGGACAGAGAATTACAGTCCAGTTCTGCTCTGAGAGAGAACTTTACCCAAATGGCTCAGGGGACGGGGGGGAGGAGGCAGTCTGCCTCTCACTCTATGTTGAATCTCCTCAGATTACACATAAATTATCTCAGCTGCCAGCCCTGCAAACTCGCCCTGGATCAGAGTCCCTGGCTCCCTGCATTGCACCCGTGATGAACAAGAACAAGTATAGCTGGAACTTAGCTGGTGAGGCATGGAGCCATGGGCAAGCCAAGCCCCCCTCCCACAGCTGGCCTGGGCTCCAAACGGGTTAGAAGCGTTCAAAGCAGTGACCCCTAGTTTAGTCAGCAGGGCCCAGATCCTCAAGTGTATTTAGGCACCTAACTCCCATTGGATGGAAGTTAGGTGCTTAAATACCTTTGCAGATCTGGGCCCCAGCAACCGTGACTTCGAATGGTGAGTAAGGAAGTGATTGCAGCCCCTTTGCAGAGAAGAGCTGCACTTTATTCCCTCATTATTTCATCAACTCTGTGTCCTTCCCTGCGGAGCATGGGTGGGTTTGCCTGACCTGGGAGGCTGCTGATGGGCAGAGCAGCTCCTCGTCTCCCGTCATCAGTGAACAGAACCAGCATGGGCTTCTTGCTTTCATGGTGATCTCTTCCTGATGCAAATCGCACCATGCTGGGATCCACTGGAGCACTCCCCAAGCCGCGGACAGTCACCAGCAGGCCGTGGTTACTGCTGTCCTCTTCCATCCAGTCACGAACCTGCAAAACCACACAACGGTCAGCATGGCAGCAGCACCTGTGAAGGGACAGGACCCAGCCCCCAGGAAGGCACCGTGAGGTACAGAAAGGAGATACTGGGTACCTATGCATCTTCCAAACCAGTGAGGACGTCTCAGTCCTCAGATTGTGTCAGTCCAAACACCCACAGCCAGCCCTGCCTGATGATGGCTAACACACAGATCAGCAGTGGGCAGTGAGGCTCACCAGCCCTGCTATTCCCCTGTCCTGGGGTTGAATCCTGCATGCAGCCAAGGGGGACAAGCAGCACACGTGTCCCTGCCCTTGCCTGTGCTGAGCCCTGCAGTCAGGAAAGGAGATGAACTGAGCTTCCCTGAGAACAACTCCGCTTGGGTCTGATCCCAGGTTGGAGCCAGAGCTCCCCAAACACCCCGGCCTGTGCTATTTCTGTGCAGCTCTCAGTGGGCCCAGAGCTCACCCTTTATTCTAGAATCCTGTGACCGATGGCTAAAGGTTGCTCTATAAGCGAATGGACACATTGCCTCTCAAGCCCTTACAGAGGAAGCCCGTCACATCTCCTTGGTGCCTTTTCTCTCCCGACTAGTTCTTACATTAGTTAATATTTCTGGAAAATATCTTCTTGTTTCATAATAACCATGGATCTAGACACACCTGGTTTGTGATATTGAGCACATATTTTTTACCATGGTTCATATTAAAAATATGTACATTGCTCTTGGTATCACCCCACATATGTAGTCACTGCACCGGATGTCACCCTGCAAATATACACATGGTGCCAGGCGTCTCTCCCGAAATACACACTCTCAACACTACACCACCTGCCCCTTGGCGTGGTGGGCTCAGTCTCTCTGGTTTCGAGGGAAGACGCCCCATTGCCAAGGGAAGAGATGTTTGTTCCTGGTTGCCACCAGCCCTGCAAACTCAGCCGAGGATCAGTCATGGTGGGTTCTTTCTGGCTCCTGGATCATCCCTTCGGAGCCTGACCCAAATGGTGGATTATGGATGTGGTCAAGATAACCTGGAGCTGTACACCTCAGAATACAGTAAAGAGCCTACAGCTGGAATGTAGGTAACAGTTCTGAGGCTGCTGCACAGGGCAGCCTGGAGCTCAGCTCACTCTTTCTCAGGCACCAACAGGACTGACAAGAACTGGTTTGGATCTGACAAGGCAGCTGCTCAGACTAAAGAAGCTGGTGTGTTTTTACATCATAGATATCATAGGTATCATAGAATATCAGAGTTGGAAGGGACCTCAGGAGGTCATCTAGTCCAACCCCCTGCTCAAAGCAGGACCAGTCCCCAATGTTTGCCCCCGATCCCTAAATGGCCCCCTTAAGGATTGAACTCACAACCCTGGGTTTAGCAGGCCAATGCTCAAACCACTGAGCTTTCCATCTCCCCTTTCCTGATCATAACCTCACTTCAAACTAAATTTTAGCAGAAATCCAGACTTCTCTGTCCCTTTCTCAGACTGTGAAGATTATAGCCAGTGTCCTAACGACATCTGTACTGTAACATCTGGGCTGTCCATGCTCACAGCTGTGTTACTCAGGGCCACATCTGGTTCTAGAGGAGCCATTTCAATACGGTTCAAAAGCAGTTCTGTAAATAAGATTTAAACCCGGCTGGCCTGGCTAGCACAGCCTCAGTGGAAACCCCTGCAGGTCACCTCTATTGATTCAAGAACCCAGGGTTGTGAAATGGCTGGATCTGCTGTCAAGGCTGCAGTGTCAAAGGAGAGGGCCAGCAGACTCAGCCAGCTTTTTCAAATGGTTGCACAGAAAAGCCTCGAAGGTGCCACAAGTCCTCCTGTTCTTTTTTGCGGATACAGACTAGCACAGCTGCTCCTCTGAAACCTGTCAGAAAAGCCTTGACAGACATCCCCTCCCCCCCCTCCCCTAGCAGCTGCCCCTCTAGGCTGAAGCAGCTGGAGGCCAAGGAAGGGCATTGGGAGCTCAGTTTGCTGACAGAAGGGACAGGAAGGTTTCATTCTTCCTCTCTGTACACATCTGAATTTAGGCTGAAGACACTTACAGCTTGTGTGATGCCAAACACCTCCCAGCCAGAGCCCTGCAAAGCGATAAGTCTGGCTGCTAGCAGCTTCTTCCCTTCAAAGGAATCCAGTTTGTTCTTGTCCAGGACTTGATAGACACTCACCTGGGGATAGGGAATACAAGGCAGTTAGCACCAGGAGCCACTGGAAGAGGAAAATCTCATTGAAAGTCTATGTTTTAAAGGAGAAGAGATGGGGGAAAGTCAAGTTAGCCTAGTCAGAAACCTCTGTAATCTAAGGCCTGGTCTACCCATAAAAATTGCACCAATTTTTTAGAAACTGATTTACTTAAATTTGTGCAACTTATTGTGTGGACACTGAAATTGATTTAAAAGTGGTTTATATTGATTTAGCTTAAGTCAGTAAGGATCCAACTTTGGTGAGGTCAGCACACAAACCAGGAGCCAAATCCCACTTTCAGTAAATGTACAAGAGTCACTCCAGATTCATAGTAGTGTCACTAGAGCAGAATATGGCCCATGCACTTTCCAAGCAGAGGCATGTGCGCTTCTCATCTCTCCTTACCTGGCAGAAGTGATGTCTCTTGTAGAAAGGTCCCTCAGCCACCTTAGTCCGCAGTCTGAAGAGATGCAGCTCTGCTGTCAGGATCCTCTCGTTCTTAGCCACACTCGATAAGATGAACAGGAAATGCATCTCATCACTGTGAGCTGGACCAAAGGGTCAGATTAGAAACTTTGGTGACCCCAGTTTCAGCCAAACTAAAAGGAACATCACATGGGCACATTCTAAACACTCTATTCTGATGCTGCACATTCTCTGGGAGGATGTGCTTCATCAGTGCATATGGGATACTGCTTACTCCAGGCCTCCCCTTGGCTTCTAGGATTCAAACAAGCACCAAGAGCCCTGGAAAACTACACACAAACTCTAGCAGATCAAACCATTAGGGCAACCGAAGCCACCAAGAGTTCTTACTTTTATCCAAGAAGCTGCGGACGGTGTTTCCCTCCAGGATGTCAGGGTCTTTGGTGATGCCATCAGCTCCTGCTACCGTGTTGTACAGGTCCACCATGTACTGGGGAGGCTGCTTGATATGATGGGGAGAGCGGGGAGGGTCTTCTATGCCAAATACTTCCAAAAGCCTCCTAAGAGCCTCTGTTCTTGTGTCTTCTGAATCCTCCTCTGGAAGGACATTGGGGGGTCTGGGATTGCAGCTTTGCAGCCTGGCAAGAAGCAGCAGCAACAGGAGTCTCAGCATGGCTGTCCTCTTCCAGTCCCCCTGCATAACTCCCACCCTCTATCCAGCACCACATTTATAACAGGGGGGAGAGATGGAATTAAGTCAAATATGTAAATGAGCCATCAGGAAGGGTAAAGAGAGCTAATTGCAGTGCTAACAAGGTGTGAAACTGGGCTACTGAACGCCTTTCAGCAATTAGCCCAGTACACAAGCTGTATGGAGCAGGAAGCCCACTTGTGTACTCTTGTTATTTGAGAGCAGAATGTGGAGGGAAGGGAGCAGGCAGGAAGGGCACCTGCGCTGCTCTCTGGAGTAAACATCCATGTCCATTGTAGTAAGGCAGTGGCTGAGCCGAGTTTGCTCTCCATAGGAGACTAACTGCCTTCTAATGATGGCATTAATGGGGCAAACAGGAGGACCTTTGTGCTCAGGAATTGAACAGCTCTGAACAAAGAGTGGAGAAAAGGGTGGAATGGACTCTGCCCCTCATGTAGCAGAGGTAAGAAATGCACCTGACAGATAAGAACCACTGTCCAGAGTGATGAGAGATCAGGGCCAAGAGACATTTTCTAGTGCAATATTCAAGGAAGATACTTCAAACCATGCATAACATTGGGGGGTGGGGGGAGGAAAGAGAGGGCAGGGACAACAGACTGCCACTAGTCTGAAAACAAATACCTGGACCTCGGGAGAAGTGCAATAGACCCACCACCTTCAACCACCACCGTTATAACCATCTAGATCTGTTCTGAGCAGGGTTAGACGCTCAGGTGATTAAAATAGCTTAATACTGTAGACACAGTCCCATATTGACTGGATAGAGGGGCTCAAACCCCATTCCCTGCTGTGAAAACAACTCCTGGGCATATGGTTGTTGCACTGAACTACCTCCTAACAGCAAATCAGTGCTCAGTCGGGGCTAGTGGATCAGGCATTGCTGTGGGACAGCTCTGTCCCTACCCTGCTGAGAAGTCACTTGCCCTCCGTTTCTCTTCCTACCCTTTGTCTGTCATGGCCATTTATAATGTATATTCTTTAGGGTGGAGACTGTGTCACTACGTGTCTGGACTACCATGGCAGGCTCCAGGTGCTACCGCAATACACATGAGAAATAAGAACCGTTTGCCAGGCTGGTGAAGATGAGATACACCTCAGGCATGCCAGGATGAAAAGCCAAGAGAAGTGTGAGAGCAACCCCAGATTGCTCATGAGCTCTTGGCCTTAACATGGGCCCCTCCCAGCCAAAGCTATTCCCTTCACGATGAAGTGAGCTGTAGCTCACGAAAGCTTATGCTCAAATCAATTTGTTAGTCTCTAAGGTGCCACAAGTCCTCCTTTTCTTTTTGTGGATACAGACTAACATGGCTGCTACTCTGAAACCTGTCCCCTTTCGCTCACTTTACTCATAAAGTGACTGAGAAAGTGCATAAAGCCATTTTAAACAGAGGAGTGAATAGAGCCCACATCTTCAACATGAAAGACTGTTATCCCCTTAGTCACACTGCTTTTCAGCAGACACCTGCTAAATCTCTGTTCTTGGGTGTTCAATCTGTACATTCCTCTCCCAGATCCAGGAAGAGAAACCAGGACGCATGATTCTCAGCATTCTACTGTTGTCTAGAAAATATTTGTGCAACCCCTTTGTAAAGTGTTTGCTCTCTTAACTAGCAGAGGGTTGTGGTGAGGCTATGGAGATCATGCTGCTGACTAGGTAGAATGGGGGAGCTTTGGGATACCCTTGATAGAATTTCTGTTTCCCTGTTTAGTTAAGGCTATAGAATCATAGAATCATAGAATATCAGGGTTGGAAGGGACCTCAGGAGGTCATCTAGTCCAAACCCCTGCTCAAAGCAAGACCGATCCCCAACTAAATCATCCCAGCCAGGGCTTTGTCAAGCCTGACCTTAAAAATATCTAAGGAAGGAGATTCCACCATCTCCCTAGGTAACGCATTCCAGTGTTTCACCACCCTCCTAGTGAAAAAGTTTTTCCTAATATCCAAACTAAACCTCCCCCACTGCAACTTGAGACCATTACTCCTCGTTCTGTCATCAGCTCCCACTGAGAACAGTCTAGATCCATCCTCTTTGGAACCCCCCTTCAGGTAGTTGAAAGCAGCTATCAAATCCCCCCTCATTCTTCTCTTCCGCAGACTAAACAATCCCAGTTCCCTCAGCCTCTCCTCGTAAGTCATGTGTTCCAGTCCCCTAATCATTTTTGTTGCCCTCTGCTGGACTCTTTCCAATTTTTCCACATCCTTCTTGTAGTGTGGGGCCCAAAACTGGACACAGTACTCCAGATGAGGCCTCACCAATGTCGAATAGAGGGGGACGATCACGTCCCTCGATCTGCTGGCAATGCCCCTACTTATACATCCCAAAATGCCATTGGCCTTCTTGGCAACACGGGCACACTGTTGACTCCTATCCAGCTTCTTGTCCACTGTCACCCCTAGGTCCTTTTCTGCAGAACTGCTGCTGAGCCATTCGGTCCCTAGTCTGTAGCAGTGCATGGGATTCTTCCGTCCTAAGTGCAGGACTCTGCACTTGTCCTTGTTGAACCGCATCAGATTTCTTTTGGCCCAATCCTCTTAGTTGTCTAGGGCCCTCTGTATCCTATCCCTACTCTCCAGTGCATCTACCTCTCCTCCCAGTTTAGTGTCATCTGCAAACTTCCTGAGGGTGCAATCCACACCATCCTCCAGATCATTTATGAAGATATTGAACAAAACCGACCCGAGGACCGACCCTAGCTAAGTGTCTCTATCCAACTGGATTTTGCATTTTCTAAAATGTACAAAAATGTCAAATCAACCTGAAAAACTAGGAATTTGGAAGTATGAGAAAGGATTCACAAGGTCATGTCAGACAGAGCCAGGAACAAAAACTAGCTCCCTCATGTAGCACAACCAATAATTAAGCTAAATGAATGTCCTTGTCTATGCAGACTGTTCAGTGCACCTACTCCTGCATATCCATCTCTGCTAAACACAGTGAGACATGCAGATGAATTTTCCTTGTAAACAGTTGCACACAAACACAGGTCTGTGCAGTGAATGAGGCAAGAAGTTTGAAAGAAAAGATGATGAGCCTATGGTTGATACAATGGACCACAGTAGGACTGGTTTCTATCTCTATCTCTGCACAGATTTCCTATGTGCTCTTGGGTAAGACATTTACCACAGAATGTTTCTAGGTGGCTAGTAATTTTGGCCTTAATCTCTCTGGGCCTCAGTTCCCAGGATGCAATGGGAATAATACTCCTGCCCTGCCTCACAGAAGAGCTGTGTAGAGAGAAGGAAGAGGCATTGGAGAGATGGGGATTGAACAGAGCCTTCTCAGGTAGTGGGGCAGAAGCTGGGCTCGGGAGGGGGCCTGAACCTCTGCTGTGCAGGGAGGGAGTAGAGAATGGGGTGCCTAGGAAAAGCAGTTTGGAGAGCTGGAAGACAAAGCCAGAGACTCTCTTCTGTGGTTTGTGTAGTGACCCGACCACCACCTTAGGTGCTGTAGGAAGCACAGAGGGGCCATGCCCACCCCTCCAGCCGTTGGGTCACTTCTTGTCAACTTTTGTGACTTTACTGTGAGTCTCACGATATTTGGTGTTTTTTTCTTAAATCCCCAGTTTCTGGAGTCATGGGATTATGTCAAAATCTCAGTTTCTTTCTTCTTACTTTTTTTAATGTAATTTTCTAACCCTTGTGGTTAAAAGCTTGAAAATATGCCCTGAGAGTAACCTAAAGTCTCAGAAACCTGAAGATTAAGGGGGAAACTCCCCACTACCACATTCAAAATTTTAAAAAACCCTCATGATTTTTAGGCCAATCTCTTGTATTTTTGGACCTGAGTCAAAATTTTTGAACACTTGAGGTTGGCAATACTGGGGGGACTCACCATCCCTTAAGAACAGCCATACTGGGTCAGACCAAAAGTCCATCTAGCCCAGAATCCTGTCTTTTGACAGTGGCAAATGCCAGGTACTTCATAGGGAATGAACAGAACAGAACTGAGCCTTAGGACCAGAGGCCGCTCTAGCTATAAACAAACTATGCAGCTGTCTAGGATGGCAGTGCTGGCCTGGCCACTCCTGATGGAGGGGTGGTAGAACCAAATTTGAGTGGTGTTGTGATCCTGTGTGTCAGGGCCAAATATGCCAACCTAGGCCTATGAGGAGCGGGGAGGCACACTGAAGTTTTGCCTAGGCTGGCAGATTGTCTGAGCAGCCTCTGTTTAGAAGACTCATAATGACCTTTCCCCAAGAGGCTATTTTGGCTTGTTTAGGGCAGATCTGTGCCTCAGGAGCCTTTTAAAGCTCTTGGGACATCCCACATTCCCCATCATCCATTCTCTGGTGGTGGGGATGCTCTGTGGGGGCCTTTGGGGGTACATCACAGTTACATTGAGGGCATATTTGGACATGTTGCAGGACCATGGGTCACTGCTGTGCTCTGTGTAAGGGTTTTGGTTTTAAATTGACAATAGTGATTATGCTCCAGGTGTTTCTGAAGCCACGTTACCCCAGTTCACTACACTCCCATCTCTGAGACAGGTTTCAGAGGAACAGCCGTGTTAGTCTGTATTCGCAAAAAGAAAAGGAGTACTTGTGGCACCTTAGAGACTAACCAATTTATTTGAGCATGAGCTTTCGTGAGCTGATGAAGTGAGCTGTAGCTCACGAAAGCTCATGCTCAAATAAATTGGTTAGTCTCTAAGGTGCCACAAGTACTCCTTTTCTTTTTATCTCTGAGACATGCATTGTTCACCATTGTCACCACACATATTGAATCTATTTCCCCATGTTAAGTATCCTCACACCTTCTTGTCAACTGTCTAAATGGGCCATCCTGATTGTCACTACAGAAGTTTTTTTCTCCTGCTGATAATAGCTCATCTTAACTAATTAGCCTCTCACAGTTTGTATGGTAACTTCCAACTTATCTGTATATATATTCCATTCTATGCAGCCAACGAAGTGGGCTGTAGCTCATGAAAGCTTATGCTCTAATAAATTTGCTGGTCTCTAAGGTGCCACAAGTCCTCCTGTTCTCATTGTCACCTTAGCACTGTACCCCAGATGAGATCAGGGGGAAGTCTGGGGACAGACATGGGGAGAATGTTGTGACATACGTTTCCCTAGTAGTGATCAGGCTCTTTTCTTTGACAAGATTGTGGCTCTCAGGGGAGCTGTTGTGCAGGCAGGAACTCTCCGGCAGTGGTTCTCTCTGCAGCACTAGTATCAGGGGGAAGTCAAGCTCCCTGAGACACAGAGCAATGTCTAGCATTGTCTATAAAGACCTGCTGTCCCAGCCATGGCAGATGAGTAAACCCACTCTGGGTTAGAGACAAAGGCCAGATCCAAAAGTTATCTAGGCACCCAATTCCCATTGAAATCGCCTCCTCTCACCCCATATCCCTGATGAGAACGTTAGTATGAGAAGGAACAGCAAAGCACAGACTGACGAAAAGTAGAACATGTACAATTAACGGGCTGCTTCACACACGGCCCAACCATGGAACCTTAACTCAGCTCTCTAGGGAGGGCAATGGCAATAGCATGACCTTACCTCTCCCTCACAGCCAACGCCATTTTCTCTCTGCCAACACAACTCCACATCAGGACGCTTTTATCATCCATCCAACGGGACCCTCAGCACGGCCTGGCCAGCAGCAATATAGGGATCACACTGGACACACTGAACTACCCTGTCCTCCTCATTTCCAGCTGCAGTCTCAATTAAAGAGGCTAATGATGGATTAGAGGATTCCCTGTTATTATGTTCCCGTGTTTTAGGCAAATATTCCCCATTCCCAAAAGAACAATCCAGCAAGGAGCTGCCATCTCATGGGGAGGGGTATGGGGGGGAGTAACATTATACAGTCATTCTGTGTGTGTGAAACAGCCCCTTAGTGGGGCATTTCATGGTCTTTATACAAACCAATGGTGTGGCCTCATCTGGAATACTGTGTGCAATACTGGACAGCTCAAGTCAAAGAGGGTTTAGTAGAGCTAGAGGGGATTCAGAGAAGAGCGACAAGAATCATCAAGAGGCAGAAAAAACTCTCATATGAAAAGCAATTGAAAAGACTGGGACTGTTACCTGAGAAGAGAAATGAATATGAAGGGACATAATAAAAGTCTAAAAAATAATTACTTGTCTAGAAAATGTAGATCAGGACCATTTGTTATCTCTGCCACAAACACAAGAACTGGGAGAATTTCAATGAAATTAACACGTGGGAAATTCAGAACTGATGAAAGGAAATGCTTTTTCACACAGTGTGCGATTAACTGTGGAACTCATTGAGGCCAAGAATTTAACAAGATTCAAAGAAGCATTGGACATTTCTATGGATATCAAGAATATCCAGCGCTACCATAATTCATTATAACAACAATTTCCAGAAGGGGTAGATAACCTTGTGCTTCAGGTTTTAAGCCAGTCTCTAACTATTAGAGACCAGGATGAGACCTATGTGGGGTGGAGGTTGGGGCAGATTATCTCACATCTGCTACCAAGGGGTTCTTAGTTACACCTTCCTCTGAAGCACCTGGTGCTGGCCCCTGTCAGAGACAGGATACTGGACTAAATGGACCTCAGCTCTGATAGAGTCTGACAATCCTTATGTTCCTGAATTCCTTTGTACGTTTGCACTTCACTAGCAAGCATTGCCAGGGCTATGCATGAGGGCAGGGAGCTTAACTGAGTATTTCTTATATCCGAGGGGTAGCCGTGTTAGTCTCGATCTGTAAAAGCAGCAAAGAGTCCTGTGTCACCTTAGAGACTAACAGACGTATTGGAGCATGAGCTTTCGTGGGTGAATACCCACTTCATCGGATGCATCCAACGAAGTGGGTATTTCTTGTAAGTCTGAGTCCAAGGTTTTGAAGTGCCTAGCTCTGGAAGGGTCTGGGGAAAAGGTGGCACTGTGTGTGGAAGGACCTTAGTAATACATCATACATTTTTGTAAGTAATACATAATACATTCAGCCATGATAAACCAAGGACATCCTCTTCTGCCCAGGTCTGTGTTACCTATTACCAAGAATTACAGCTTGGTTGTATGTGCACAAAGCAGCAACAGTCTTAGGACCAATGGACTAGCCAGCATCCTACAACACACAAAAGATGCATCCCCTGCTGTGTTGAAGGAAGCAGCGTCTTGCACCCATTAGTAAACTGCCACTGTGAGTGGCACATCAGCACACACACAATGAGGAGAAAGAATTAAGGAGAACAGCCATGAAACGGTTCTGCCAAAACCACATGTTTAAGCCCCTGGGTAAAAGATAGAGGACAGGCACAAAATGGGAATTACCAGATAGCATCCCCCTCTTCCCAACCTTGGGGCAGATGCAGATGAAGATGGTGATGGAGTAGCACCATGCAGGAATGGCAGGCTAATGCATTTTTTTACCTGGGTTGGTAAATTTTTGTGGCAGTTCTGAGAGGCTGACTTAGATTAATAGTATGGGTAGGAATTCAAAAGGCAAACATACATTGATACATTTAGCCAAAATTGTCAGACCTGTGCCTAGAATTGGACTCCTAAATCTCTATGCAGGAACCTAAATAAAAGTGACCTGATTTTCACAGGTATCACTGAATTCAGGGTCTTCCCCACCTTTGAAAATCTGGCTTTCGGAGCCCAACTTTAGGTAGCCACTTTGGAAAAACTGGGGGCTTGGGGAAAAGACTCCGAAGCACAGACACTGAACTGGCGGGAGACGAGTGAGAGGCATTAATGCAAAAAGAGACCAAAGTGTGATTATGGACAACAAATTATATCAGATTTTCATATAATCACAGAAATGTAAGGAATTGCGAGAGGTCATCAAGTCCAGCCCCCTGCACAGAGGCCAGACCAAGTAAACCTAGACCATCCCTGGCAACCTGTTCTTAAAAAACCTCCAATGATCCTCCTCAGAAGCCTATTCCGGAGCTTAACTACTCTTACAGTTAGAAAGTTTTTCCTAATATCTAACCGAACTCTCCCTTGCTGCACATGGAGCCCATTACTTCTTGCCCTGCCTTCGGTGAACATGAAGAATATTTGATCACCGCCCTCTTTATAACAGCCCTCAGCATATTTGAAGACTGTTATCTGGTCTCCCCCAGTCTTCTTTTCTCAAGACTAAACAAGCCAAATTTTTAAAACCTTTTTTCATACATCAGGTTCTCTAAACCTTGTGTCCGTTTTGGAGCTCTCCTCTGGACTCTCCCCAGTTTAGCCACATCTTTCCGAACGTGGTGCCCAAAGTTTCACACAGTCTCCAGCGGAGTACTCAGGACTTTGCAGTGGGGTAGGGCAAAACCTCTGTATGCAGCAGCAGCAACACACAAAATTTGAATATTTCCAGGGGTATGTGTGGCATTTTGGTTCATGACTAAGGCCTCCCACCTGCAAGCACAGATACTGTAACTTTACATATATGAGCAAGTCCATTGACTTTAGTGGAGCTGCTCGTATATATGCAAAGTAAAGTACACGCATAAGTGTTTGCAGAATCATGCCTTAATCTATATTTTTATTTATTATGTGTGTTGTTTTAGCTCCTAAAGGCACCAATCAGGGATCTGGGCCCCATTGTGCTACCTACTGAATACACATATAACTAAAAGATAGTCTCTGCCCCAAACAATTTAAAATATGGCTATATCTACCTAAATAGCAAAGGCCCAGGGTACCAGAAGAATGAAAAGAGCTGCAGTGGCTCAAGAGAGACTGCCAAATTAGATTAACTTCCATTTTCAATGGAAATTTAAGGTCTGTTTCAGGAAATGGGGAAAGTTTAGGCCCAATTCTTAATTTTCCTGAATTGATTTTCCCACCCCTAGTTATATACTAAGAATATTAAAGCAATTGTCTATCATACCCTCAAAGCATACACATATACATGAGAGATGGGTAACTGTACAAAAATGTTTTGCAAATACTCATTCAAATTTTTCATTGAGTTCATTTCAGCTATGTTCCTGCCCCTTTTGTTATCACTTTCTACAAACATTTGTGTGATCAAGTTTTGCTGGCACAAGTGTTTATGGCACATTGGAATAGTCATAGAAAGAGAATTTAAAATTCACTTTCCAGGAGTACTCATATACTCTCTATTTTAACGGTAAGTAAGGAGGATGATGAACAGCATCTACTAAAATTAAAAACCAGATAACTGCACCTGAGTTTTAAAGGAGTTGTCTGAGACTCCTGGACAATTGATATTATTAAAGGCTTAGAAACATGCATTATAGTGATAGACTCAAGGAGCTCAATTTATTTAGCTTAACCTTAAAGATAAAGGTTAAGGGGTGACTTGATTACAGTCTGTAAGTGCCTACATAGGAAAAAATATCTGATAGTGGTTTCTTCAATCTAGCAGAGAAAGGTATAACATGATCCAATGGCTGGAAGTTGAAGCTAGACAAATTCAAACTGGACATTTGGCATAAATTTTTAACAGTGATGGTAATTAATAATTGGAACAATTTACCAAGAGTCAGGGTGGATTCTCTATCATCGGAAATTTTTAAAACAAGATTTGATGTTTTGCTAAAAGAACTACTCTAGGAATTAGGTTAGGGATGTGCTATGGTCTGCGTTACACAGAAGGTCAAACTAGATTATCATAATGATCCCTTCTAGCCTTGGAATCTATGAATCACAGAATCCTAGAATATCAGGGTTGGAAGGGACCTCAGGGGGTCATCTAGTCCAACTCCCTGCTCAAAGCAGGAACAATCCCCAACTAAATCATCCCAGCCAGGGCTTTGTCAAGCCTTACCTTAAAAATATCTAAGGATGGAGATTCCACCACCTCCCTAGGTAACGCATTCGTGTTTCACCACCCTCCTAGTGAAACAGTTTTTCCTAATATCCAACCTAAACCTCCCCCACTGCAACTTGAATGATGTTCAATCTTTGATGTTAACTCTGAATAACTTGAAAAACTGAGAAAATTCCAGATGACCAGACAAAAGCCAATGTTTTGCCAATATTTAGAAAGGGTATATGGAGAGACTAGTTATAGGCTAGTAGGTCTGACATGAATTCTGGGAATATTACTGGAAAGACTGATGTGGAACAAAAATATAATTCATGCCAACCATGGTTTCATGGAAAATAGGTTTTGTCAAACAAACTTGATATCATTCTTTGATACGATTACAAGTCTGATTGATAAAGGTAACTGTGTTGAGGTAATATACTTGAATTTTGGCTTACAACCATGTGATTCCAACTGAAAAATTATCACTATACAAAATCCATGTGGCACATATCAGACTGCTCAAAAAAAACCTGATAGCTCTCAAAACCTAATTGTAAATGGGGAATTTATCAATGAGTTGAGACTCCTCAGGGAATGGTTTTCTCTCAACTCATTCAATATTTTTATCAATGATTTGGAAGAAAATATAAAACGATTTCTGCTAAAGTTTGCTGATCACACAAATGAGGGGTGGTAAATAATGATAGGGACAGGTCACTGAGACAGAGCAATGGGATATCTTAGTAAATTGGCCACAGTCAAACAACACTGATTTTTAATACAGCCAAATGCACAGCCAGACATTTAGGAACAAAGAAATAGGTCATTCTTAGAGGACAGCAGACTGTAGTCTGGAAAGCTGTGACTCTGAAAGGAACTTAGAGGTCATGGTGGAAACCTACTCAACAGGAGCTCCCATTGCGCTCTTGTGGCTAAAAGAGCTGAAATGATTCTTCAATGTGAAAACAGGACTAGGGAGGTGATATTACATCTGTATACAGCATTTATGAGACCACGACTAGAATACTGTGTGACGTTTCGGTGTCCATACTTTAAAAGGGATATTAAAAAATTGGAGAGGGTTCAGAGAAGAGCTACAAAAACAATTCAAGGTCTGGAAAACCTGCCTTACAGTGAGATACTAAAGGTACTCAATCTTTTTAATCTATTAAAGATTAAGAGATGATTTGAGCATGACCTATGATTACCTACAGAAGGAGATACTAGATATCTTTGAGAGGCTCGTTGATCTAGCAGAAAAAGGCATAACAACATCCAATGGCTAAAAGTTGAAGCTAGACAAATTCATATTGGAAATAAGATGCAAAGAGGTAAATGTATCACCACCTGGAGTCTTTACACTGAGGTTGGATGTGTATTTCTAAAAGCTACGCTCTAGTCCAACCACCAGTCACTGGGCCAGATAGTGTCAGGGACACACTAGGGAGTTCTCTCCCCTGCAAGAACTCTCTGAGTCTGGCCTATGTTATGTACGATGTCAGACTAAATGATCAGACTGGTTCCTTCTGGCCTTAAAACCTCGGAGCAGGTGGCTGGGGGCAGTACAGGTTCAGTGAATTGCCCAGGCAGCCTCTGCCAGCTGGGCTCTTAGGCTGCTTCAGTCATATTTGCAAGCTGTGCTGCCCTCATCCCAGAGTCTGCACTTTAGCTTGATGGAGAAAATGGTCGAAGGGTTAAAATGATGGGAGAACATTGGACTGCTCTCGTCAGCCACCTGGAGTCAGCCAGCAACACTCTGCTGAAGGACCCTCCTGAGTTTGCTCTCACACCTGGCTGCAATGTTGGGCAGCTCCTTAAACCTTCAGTCGTCTCACCAGTGGAAGTGACTGCAGCCTGGTCTCCTCCTCTCCTTACAGACCCAGGATGTGCTGCTCTTCCTGATACTCTCACAGGGCTGGCAGGGGCAGAAAGGTTCTCTTTGCACCTTTCATTTCCCCCACATCACAGCCTAGACTGACTGACCTGAAAATGGATCCTCTCAAGGTCAGGCAGTTTGTGGGGTGCCTGGCCCATTTGAGCTCCCTGCTGGGCTGCACGGTACAGGAGATGAAGGTTTAATGGGATTAGGATAATGTCGAAGTCTCCTTTGAAAATCGGTGTCTATAATTTATTCTAATCCAATGTAAGGAGCGTGAGAGGGCTCCTAATTATCCAGAATACACAGGAGCTAATTACAAGCAATTTGAGTAGCTTTTAGTTAATTGGCAGGAGGAAACTGTTCAGATTCTTTCCTTCCTCTGCACACTTCCCCATTGCCAAGGCCAGGGCTGTTTGTAAAACAGAACAGTGTAGGTCTGGGACTGCTCAGAGCCTACACACCAAGAAAGGGAAATGTCCAGATGGGCCTCTGCTCCAACACATTCCCCTGCCTCCCTCTCCCCCATTCCTACTGCTTCCCCACTGCTGCTCCCTCTCCCCCGATTCCTCCTTCCTCTCCTGCCTCCTCCGCTCCGTGTCTGTGTGTGTTATGGGGCGTTATCCATGTTGTTGCATTTCAAGCATATGTTGTATGTGAGTGTATATTTGTAAAAACTAAAAAATGACAAAGGTACTGGATCCTGGTGGGGTCAGTCCTGGGAAGGCCCCCTAGCTGCGCAGCTGAATTGTCTCTCGGCAGTAATGCACTTTGCCTCTTTTCACAGGACACGCAGACAGGTGTGTTTGGCATGCAGTTATTCACACAGAACATGGGAGAGAAGAACACTGAGGCACATAAAAGCCCATCTTTAGCCTTTCTAGGTTCTGGCTCTTACAAGGCCGTATTCTGGCTTTGGATACACATGGGCTCCCACTGGAGTCCTTAGGAGCTGCAAACGCTCCCCAGACACAGACTATGGCCCGCAGTGTTTATTAAAAAGTTGCAAAACATTCTGGAGGTAGTTAATTTCCACACAACCACTGTTTAAAATACCTTTAATTTATAAAATAGCCTTCTCTCATTTACATATAGTACAGACAGTCTGGCAGAGGGTGGGCACAGCAGGACAAGGTGCTATTTGCACTCTCCCCTCCCTGGAAGCTCCAATCCCTCACTCCCCGAAGTTTCTAATAACTCCCACATTTACACTTCTGGATGGCGAAGACGGTGCGGATGTTGCCACTGCGGCTCTTGAATGTGTGTGTGTTGTACTGGTGAGGGACGCAATGGCTGGAGGCACCTTCCGCCCAAACCAGGCATTTCCCTCCATTCTGCGAATCCCTTCAGTTAAAAAACAAAAGCACTGATTACCAAGATGCACAGAAGACGTAGCACTCTCAGTCTGATCAGGGATCTGGGTTCATAGCTCACATCCTCTGACAAAGCTGGGCTCACAACTCATGTCTGGTCTCTGAAGCAAGCCTGGGTGCACAATTATTATTTGTATTGTGGTAATGCCCAGCTCTCATACAGAGCTTTTCATCAGTAGATCTCACAGCCAATTACAAGGGAAGTATAATTTCCCCACATTTTATAGATGGGGAAACTGAGGCACAGAGAAGTGAATTTACTGGTTCAAGGTCACTTAGCTGACTAACAACAGATTCAGGAATAGAACCAGGTCTTCTGAGTCCCAGTCTAGTGATTTGCCCACTAGGCTACACTGTCTCTCTGCCCAGGAGCCCCCATCATGGACCAGGACCCTATTGTGTTAGGTGCTGTACAAACACAGAAAAAAAAGTGGTTCCTACCCCAAGGAGCTTACAGTCTTCAGCATGTACAGAGACACTGCAAAGAGGACAAAGCAATAGTAACAGTACAAAGAAACTATTTTTAAACACCCAGAGAAAGCATTAGCAAACTGCACAGAAGACTCTAGACAGTGGGGGTAGAGAGTGGTTAGGCTGCTCTCAGCCCCAGAAGTGGAAAGATGCACTTGGAGCATCTGCCAGTTTAGATTCTGTTTGATGCTCTCTCACAGGCTCCTTGGTTGAGCCATTTCATATTTCTGTGCCTCAATTTCCCCATCTGTAAAATGGGAATCATTTATTTATTGTTGCTTATTTGTTTTCGTTTGTGCTTATCAGAACTCCCTAGGCATGGTGCAAAACTAAAACAAACTGTAGCCAAATACATGTCAACAGGCAGCGAAAGACAGCAATTCTCATCCCCAGACAAGTTCTGACCGCACCAAACCTCAAAACAAGCAACACCACTTACCATTTCCCAAACCTCACCCACCCAGACAAAGCCTAGAACAACAGGTGAGTTTGCAGCATGTCAAAAAGATGATAAAATCCAGGCTCTGGTACATCAAGGGAGAAAGTGAATGTGAAAACCAAAGACTGGAGCAGGTCCTCAAAGAATCAATCCTGAAGCAGGTCATGGAGCAGGTCCTCAAAGAATCAATCCTGAAGCACTTGCATGAGAGGAAAGTGATCAGGAACAGCCAGCATGGATTCACCAAGGGAAGGTCATGCCTGACTAATCTAATCGCCTTCTATGATGAGATTACTGGTTCTGTGGATGAAGGGAAAGCAGTGGATGTATTGTTTCTTGACTTTAGCAAAGCTTTTGACACGGTCTCCCACAGTATTCTTGTCAGCAAGTTAAGGAAGTATGGGCTGAATGAATGTACTACAAGGTGGGTAGAAAGCTGGCTAGATTGTCGGGCTCAACGGGTAGTTATCAATGGCTCCATGTCTAGTTGGCAGCCGGTATCAAGTGGAGTGCCCCAAGGGTCGGTCCTGGGGCCGGTTTTGTTCAATATCTTCATAAATGATCTGGAGGATGGTGTGGATTGCACTCTCAGCAAATTTGCGGATGATACTAAACTGGGAGGAGTGGTAGATACGCTGGAGGGGAGGGATAGGATACAGAAGGACCTAGACAAATTGGAGGATTGGGCCAAAAGAAATCTGATGAGGTTCAACAAGGATAAGTGCAGGGTCCTGCACTTAGGACGGAAGAACCCAATGCACAGCTACAGACTAGGGACCGAATGGCTAGGCAGCAGTTCTGCGGAAAAGGACCTAGGGGTGACAGTGGACGAGAAGCTGGATATGAGTCAGCAGTGTGCCCTTGTTGCCAAGAAGGCCAATGGCATTTTGGGATGTATAAGTAGGGGCATAGCGAGCAGATCGAGGGACGTGATCGTTCCCCTCTATTCGACATTGGTGAGGCCTCATCTGGAGTACTGTGTCCAGTTTTGGGCCCCACACTTCAAGAAGGATGTGGATAAATTGGAGAGAGTCCAGCGAAGGGCAACAAAAATGATTAGGGGTCTGGAACACATGAGTTATGAGGAGAGGCTGAGGGAGCTGGGATTGTTTAGCCTGCAGAAGAGAAGAATGAGGGGGGATTTGATAGCTGCTTTCAACTACCTGAAAGGGGGTTCCAAAGAGGATGGCTCTAGACTGTTCTCAATGGTATCAGATGACAGAACGAGGAGTAATGGTCTCAAGCTGCAGTGGGGGAGGTTTAGATTGGATATTAGGAAAAACTTTTTCACTAAGAGGGTGGTGAAACACTGGAATGCGTTACCTAGGGAGGTGGTAGAATCTCCTTCCTTAGAGGTTTTTAAGGTCAGGCTTGACAAAGCCCTGGCTGGGATGATTTAACTGGGAATTGGTCCTGCTTCGAGCAGGGGGTTGGACTAGATGGCCTTCTGGGGTCCCTTCCAACCCTTATATTCTATGATTCTATGATTCTATGACTGTCACCAAGAACACCCTGTTACCAGCCCTCTCTCATTTAAACCAACTGTAGATTTGGGATGCCTGCAGAGGGACATCTATGGAGAGCAGTTTAAGGGGGAAAGATTCCACGGGGATGGCACCTCACCATGCCATGACTTCTATGGGCAAAGAAGGCAATTTCGGCCACAGATAGCAGGGCCATCATTGCCCTAGTGTCTTCAATAAGATCCTGGCTAGCTTTGGTGTCCAACAAGAAGGATGTTGCTAAATTGGAGAGGGTTCAGAGAAGAGTCACAAGAACAATGAAATGATTAGAAAATCTGCTTTATAGTGTTAGTCTCAAGGAGAAAGGTATAACATGATCCAGTGGCTGGCAATTGAAGCCAGGCAAATTCAGACTGAAAATAAGGTATACATGTTTAATGGTGAGAGTAATTAACCATTGGAACAATTTATCAAGGATCGTGGTGTATTCTCCATCATTGACAATTTTTAAACCAAGACTGGATGCTTTTCTAAATGATATGATCTAGAATTATTTGGGAGAAGTTCTATGGCCTGTGGTCAGACTAGATGATCACAGTGCTCCCTTCTGGCTTTAGAATCTATTAAATACGTAAAAAAAAAAGGAGTACTTGTGGCACCTTAGAGACTAACCAATTTATTTGACTCCTTTTCTTTTTGCGAATACAGACTAACACGGCTGTTACTCTGAAACCTATTAAATACGTGTGCATTTGGCTGTCTGATAGAACAAGAAAGCTTGCAAGTTCTTTGTCCAGATTCTTATAGTGCACCCACTGCTGTAGAAACAGTGTCCAAGTTATAAAACTCACACTTGGATTGCCATCTTCAGAGTCTATGCTTGATTCCCTTTGCTCGACTCTCATGACATTACTAGAAATATCAAAGTGGGATGTGAATTTGCGAAAGACCAAGTGAACTCAGTGCAAAATACCCTACCAAACTCTGAGACAGGAGCCCAATGGTACTAGCTGGCAACGGAATGAAAATGACAGACTCCTTGGAGGCAGCTTGGATGCTGACTTTACACTTGTTCAATTGAATTCAGGTCGATGGAGATACACAGATATAAGTTTGTGCAGAATTTGTCCTTCATTCTGTAAGGAAGCTGCATTTTTAGAGGATTTTAGCTAA
This sequence comes from Caretta caretta, assembly GCF_965140235.1. NCBI lineage: Eukaryota > Metazoa > Chordata > Testudines > Cheloniidae > Caretta > Caretta caretta. The sequence goes on along the minus strand of NC_134230.1, from coordinate 5,397,248 downwards.
CCCTACTGTAAGGGGAGGGGCTGTGTGTGAACAGCTGTGCTTACCTAAGCAGGCAATGATTCCCTGAGGTGCAGCTCCCCAAGCACCGTCCTACATCAATTTCCTGAAAAGATTTGCAAAACAAAGACATTAAAATCACTTGCTAGGCCCTGCCAATAAACGCCCGAAGGGACACAGCATTCCAGCTACTTGGCAGTAAGTCTTGCTTGTGGGACAGTGCTGTGTGCGGATACTGTCTACATGCAAGGGGTTATTTTAACCTATCTTTAACTGATGAATCGTATTAACTCTGGTAAAGGATGCAGCTTTCATTGTGTCAGAAGTACTTTAAAGTCACATTAAACATTTGACTGAATTCTTTTGCCCAAGAAAATAAAATGAATTGCTTTATAACTTAGTTTGGGATTGTAGAGTAATCCATTGCAGTGAAATAAGACCTCACCAATACACAGATATTGTACCGGTGTAACTATTTCAATTAGATATGTGACTTTTTAATGAAGTAAACCATTGTATAACCCATAGTGTGGGCCCAGTTATGCTGGTATAAATTTGCTTATTCCATTATAACTAATTGCCCTTGACTGTATAGGAATAGCAATACCTGTATAGAGCACCCTTAAGCCAGATTAACTTGCGTCCACACAAAAGAGGGAATTGTGCAGCTTGTAGTTACAGCAGTACACCTTTTGTGTCTGGACGAACCCTAAGACTCTTTTAGAGCCGCATGCAGTTGACTAACCGTCAGTCGCTCCTCACTGTCCCCAGCAGAGTTGTGTATGATTTCATAATAGTATTCCACATAGGAAACTCGATAGCAGGTTTCTTTCATTTCACAGTTTTCCAGAGTTTGAACCACCTCAACACCACTTGGGCTTTTGATCAGAACACAATCGAACTTTACAGGTGCACAGAAGAGTCCTCCTGAAAGAGAATGAGAGTGAGAACGAGAGTGAGAACGAGAGTGTAATTTCATGTGGGACCCCATCCTGAGGCCTTTGCATGTGCAACATTCCTGCTGGGCATTGTCAGCGTGAGTTCTGTGTACAGAGCAGCTGCAGAATCAGGCCTAAATCATGCAAAGTACAACATGGAAAGTGCTCACTTTCTAGGTTAGGAGCTGGTCTCTCAGTTAGCAAGCCCTGGGCACACTTCTTATTGCCAACTTGAGCCACTGTTTTGATTGTTATGTTGCTGCCTTGGTGATTTCACTGCGTGTGGCAGTGATATTATGCTAGATGCAGACATCATGCACCCAACAGACATACTTTCCTTCTCCAGGGGCCAAATCCCAAAGTCCACTCTTCGAAATCTGTTCGAGTTATGCCTGAGGAAGAGCTGCCAGACTTATACCCAATGAATATTTAATAATTTTTTAAACATATTAATGGCTGAGCTACCAACAGGTCTAGGGAGGAAGAGAATTTACTTTTACATGGTTCTTACATCGTGCAGGAAGCCAAAGCCCTTTGCAAAGGAAAGTATTGTCCTCAGAGCTACTTTGAGGAGTTGGGTGGTAAAGTAGCATATTGTGATGTTCAATTTTTCTGGATCGCCTTTTGGATTTGATTAGCTCCTCTCCTCATGATCCCCTGCCTGAGCTAGCAGACATCACTGTGGTCTGACATCTGCTTCACACTTTCAGTTTGGATCTTAGCGTTGAACACTTCCTGCCCTTCCATAAATTTTCACTATTATTTTCACTCAGGTCTGACAGACACTGGCTCATTGAGGTGATGAATGTTCTCTGATATTCCTCCATTGCACAGCATTACGGTTTATGAGCTGTACATTTTCATGCTGTGGTTTTGATAAAGCCAAGGGTTGATATCTATTCCAGGCAATTGGTGAAGGGAGTCAATATATAAATGTCTGGAAACTGGTAAAGGACACGTATTATTGGCGTGATCATTATGGGGATTCAAGAGGGCTCCGTATTCAATGGGCTCCGTGCTGTGACCTACACTATCAGCACTCTTGTTCAGCGGTTTTTAAAAGTTACCGTGGACTCACTTCTTACACTAAAGCTTCTCCCATGGACTCTTAACCATCCAGCCTCTCATCCTGATCCCATCCCTACTTTGAGGCAAGTACATGTCCAGACAATGGCTAGCTCCAGTAAACTTGAGAGGAGGAGATTGCTCCTTGAGACAGACAGCCCAAAAGGATGGGGTAAGGGTGGGACCATGGCCCACACCAGCCAGTAGAACTGATGCAGTTCTGTACATACTAAACCCTATTAAAGGGCATGACATTCCCCCTCTCTGGTTTTCCAAGGGATTTCAGCATTACTATCCTCGAGTCCCCCCGCCAAACAAGATCTGTGGTTTCAAAGCCACAATGTAGCTGTGTGAAAAGACAATATATTAAGCCAGGAATCCAGTCTGGTCTGTGTAACCCCTCTAAGAAGCCAAGATGATACTGAACTCATTAACAGGGTCAGCCACTGGGCTACACCTCCCCTTTTGTCTTGGTGCCCTGGGTGTGGCACTTTATTTGTATTGGTAGTGACTCTCCCCTTGTTTCTCTAATCGCTCTGCAGCTGGGTACTGTCTTCCTGCATGTCTCATACTCATCCAGTTCTAGTGTCCAAAAAACTGATCACAGCTGAATTTGCCCCAAAGACAGACACACAGCAGCCACCGGGAAAGCGGGTGAAGAGGTAGTTGTTTCAATATAGTTGGTCAAAACCACAACATCAGCACCTCAAACCCTAGGTGAGTTCCGGAGTGGTTTAGAGCCAGCAGAAAGAATCATCACTGACGGAAGACCAACAGATGCTTCATTATTAGAAGCAGCTTTGCAAACCACCTGGCAGTGCTCTGTGGAAAACAGCACAAGAACCACTGTCCTAGAAGGAGGTGTAAATTCAACAATGGTCCAGTTTGCAGATGATGCCAGCACTGGATGGGGAGCAAACAACCAGGGCAGAAATAAACTACAAAATGTCCTGAAGGGATTAGTACAGACTGAGACAAGGCGAGATTCAGCACTTATAGGAGGAAGCCCTATGTCCAAGGAGTGGAAACAAAATGGAGAGATTGAAAGCAGGACCTTGGGGTGCCAGGTCATGGGCTCACACACTGGTTTCCTCATCCTGAGTGTGGCTACTGTGATATGAAATAACCCTCATCAGCAACAACATTCTTAAAGCAAACTACATTTATTTAAAATAGCAAAGTGACTGACTTGAAGGGTACACACAATCTGTCCAATATGGCTCTTTGTTAATGCATTAGTTGAGCATAAGAACAGATGTTCTTCTCTAACCTTCTCAGCCCCCTTTCTCCCTCCTGTGAGGTAGGTAAATAAGGATGAAGATCCCTGTTTTACAGGTGGAGGAGGGTGGCTAGTGATACAGCTAATAAGAATCAGACCCAGGAGTCAAACTCTGGTTCTCTGGCTTGTAGGTTGAGCTCCCCCCGCCCTTCAGGCAAGTCATTCAGCCTTTGTGACTGCTGTAAAGAGGGTGTGAGAATACTTTGTGCTTTTCCAGCTGTGCATCTCCAGGCACTTGACAACACAGGAAAGGTGTCATTGGCCTAAATGTTCGAAACTGACCAGCGATCAGGTGCCCAGCAGCAGATGCCTAGAAGGGGCCAGGCTTCCAGGGGGTGGGTGCTCAGCACTGTCTGGAAACTGGGCTCCCTCAAGGTGTCTCAATTTGGGCATCCCAATAATCCCTGGTCATTTCTGAAAACTGAGAACTACTGGGGGATTTTCAGATCTGCCTCTAGGATTCTGAGGCCCAATTCATCCAATGTGAACTGGGCGTCCACATCCTTTGTGCAACTTTGAAAATCTCAGCCCAGCCATTATTGTCACTTTACAGATGAGAGACAGAGAAAGAGAAGCAATTTGAGCTGACACAGGAAGTCAGATGCCAAGCCAGGAACAGAACCAGATCTCCAGCGTCCCACCCCTGGGCTTTAACCACTAGATTCTTCCTCACATACCTTACTGTGTCCTATGTGGGAACAAAAGATATTTTAAGTAGAGAGACTCTGCTACACTCAGCATCCCACACCACATTCCTCCAACCACACATCGAATATCCTGAGGGAAAGAAAAGCCTCCACTGAGCTTGGAGACAGAGGGCCTAATTCTTCCACCCTTACACCTGTGTAATTTGCATATACAGTACTTCCACTCACTTTAGTTCTGCATTATTTAGTTCTTGGTTGGCTGTGTCCTCCTACCAGATCTCACACATGCTGTCTGGCTGGAGGAGGCCAAACTCACTACACATGCCCGCTCTGTTCCAGGAGTCCGAACAGCACCTTTCACACCCAGAGGTCCCTGTGTTCCTTGTTATCATGCCATTGGCTTTGGACCATATTTTTTAAGGCATCTAGGCATTGCCAAACTCAGCATTGCAGTGCCTAGCTGATTTAGGAGCCCAAACAAGTCTATGGGATTTAGGCACCTGATACATTCAGCCTATGGGGTTTAGGCACTTGGGAATCTAATTAATAAGATTTAGGCCCCCCAGAGTACCTAAATCACTTTTCAAAATGAGTTTTAGGTTCCTAAATTAGCTAGGCATCACAACACTGAGCGCAGCAGTGCCAATATACCTTTAAAAATCTGGGCCTTTCTTGTGTAAGTCTCTCCAGACTTATTTCTGTGCTGCTGCTGTTTACATATCCCATACTTGGAGAGTGGGTCTTTGTCCCTCTCTAGTGGCTAGTCCACATAAGATATTTATTAGTAGAGCTGGTCAAAAACCTTCTGATGGAAGAGTTTTTCCACAGAAAATACCGATTTGACAAAACTGAAAGGTTTCATGGAATCCTATCAATTTCAACAAAATTTTCAACAGGAAGTTATTGTAATAATTTGTTTATACTTTATCATTTCAACTTAGATGCTATATTATGTTATAAGTTATAACATGACCGAAAAGTCAAAACGATTAAGTTTGAATGAAACTTTTCAACCTCATTGAAATGAAATGTTTCAAGAAAATAGTTTTGATGTGTCTGAAACATTTTTTGCAATTTTTGTTTTATGGTAAATTTTGAAAATGCAACTTTTCATTCCAAGTGAGGATGAAAGGACATTTTGAAATGTTAGAATTCCCTGCAGAATGGACACTCCGGTTCCTGAGCAGCTCTGCTCATGTGTCTGCGGCTGCTGGACTGGACTGGTTTAAGTCCAGCAGCAGAAAGTCAGGGTTTTAGCACTGAAGGTTACAAGTTCAAAGCTGGAGGTCACTCCAGATAAAGTATCAGGCCCGAAGGGGAGGGGGGGGGGAGGGGGCAATTGCCCAGGTGATTTAAAAGGGCCTGGGGCCCCCAGCTGGTCTGCTGCTATAGTTGCGGCAGCAGCTGGGAGCCCCAGACCCTTTTAAATCGCCCGGGCAGAAGCGGCAGGCTGGCGGGCTGGGGAAGTTGGTGGCTGCTCTGTGCTGCCCCTGCAAGGAAACGCCTCCTCTCCGCCACAGGACCCAGCCCCAGGCAGGGAGGGCTGGGTGCGGCCCGTGGGATGGGACTGCTCTGTGCTCCCAAGCTTCAGGTGTTCTGCCTTCTAGGACTGTTCTGGGTGGGGGGATCCCTGCTCTGCACTGGCTCAGCAGGGCCGGTGAGTGCGGCCAGGGAGCAGGTCACGGGGGAGTGGGTCTCTGTGGGGTCTGTGTGGGGTTCTTGGCTGTGAGGGGGTGTGGGGCACTGGGCGGTGGAGAAGGTTTGTGTGTGTTGGGGTGCTGGGAAATTGAGGTGGGGCTGTGGGAGCGCTGGGCAGGGATGGTGGCGTGCAGGGTGCTGGGCTGCTGTGATGGGCTGTAGGCGGGGGGGGACTTGGCATAGGGAGGAGGCTGGGCATAGGCGGGTTTTGGGAGGTGGGGCTGTGTGGCATAGCATGGGCCCCGCCCCAGAGGGGAAGGGGCTTGCTGGCAGCACAAGGTTGGGCAGACCACTGTACATCTGGCAGCTGTCGGTTTGTAAATAGTGCCCTCGCACTGGGCTGGGCAGAGTGGGGCCATCCCTGCCATGCCATGCCATGCCCCATTGCCGGCCCCTCGCTCCGGGTACCAACCTCCCCCCAACATGCTCCATTGCCCCCATGGGAGCCCACAAATATATTTGGCACCAGACCCACAAAAAGTAATCCGGCCCTGACTCCAGGGTCATCCCTAGCCATTCTGGTGCCCTACACAGCCCCCCCGGGGGCGGGCTATGGGGGGCCCCAGGCCTCCATATGCCGGGGGGGTCACAGGGTCTATGCCGGCGCTCCCACTTTTGTGCCTGCACCCTGTGTTTAGGCTGGTATAATAAAGAGTCCCACCACCTTTGTGTCTTTATTTACAGTGTTCTTGTGCAGTCCCAATTCCCCCAACAACAATCACACCAGGGTCTTCTGGCCCTTGAGGTTCCTTCCAGTGGATAAGGAGCCAGAGAAACAGCCCTCCTATCTCCTCCCCAACCACCCCTTCACTGGGGTTTTCCCAGGGCTTTTATAGCCCTCCCACTCTTTAGCCCAGCTGTTCCCACTGGACCCTGCTTGTTGCTCTGAGCTAGCCCTCATTAGGGCTTACAGCTGGGTCCCTGCTGCATACCCATGTCTCTCTACCTGGCCTTTTGACCAGAGAGCCGTCTGCAGCCAGCATTTTGGCAGGGCTTTAAAGGGGGATTTACCCCTACCCTGCCACAGGGTGGTTGGTCCCAGGACTCCACGGGGGGCAGGAGCAGGCTTGGGGGTAGGGGGAAACCACACCCCAGCATGAGCCTGCGGAGCGGAGCAGGTTGGGGCTGGGTCGCTCCACTTCCTGCCGCCCGGTGAGTGCAGGGGAGGCCCTACCCCTGCTTCAGTCCTCACGGGAAGGGGTGGAGTGGGGCTGGGGTGGAGCAGGGGCGGGGGCATGGGCATGGGCATGGGCATGGGGAAGAGGCAAACAGGGGCTAGAGCAGCATACAGCTGCGTAGGGCACCAGGAAATGTGGTGCCCCAAATTTCCTGGTGCCCTACGCAGCTGCGTACTTTGCATATGGGTAAGTACGGCCCTGCCTGTCTCCTAGGTGCATGCTGGGTGGTACTGGCAGTGGTGAAGGCAGCTGGGCAGGCACATCCCTTTCCAGGGGGCCCATTGATTGCTCTGCCCTGGGGCTCAGAATTGCTGTCCGCAGGCCTGTAAAGTACGATGTAAACTGCACCCCTTTTATTTCAATGTGATGTTAACTTTGAAACCTAACTAGCAACTGTTTCACTGCTGGTTATTCTAGCAGAATCAGTCACCTACTGTGCTTATCCCACTATCCCAGAGCAGCCTCTACTGATGTCTATACTGCACTTTCATGGAACCCTCTGTCGCTCGGAGATGTGAAAAAACACACCCCAGAGCGACAAAAGTTTTAACGATGAAAAGCGCCGATGCGGACAGCGCTTCACTGGCAGGAGACGCTCTCCCAGCGATGAATCTACCGCCCCCCGTTAGAGGTGGTTTTACTTGGTTGCCAGCAGAGCTCTCTCCCGGAGACAAAGAGCGGCTACACTGCGTACCTTGCAGCGGTGCAGCTGTCCCCTTGTAAGGTGTGCAGTGTAGACATAGCCTTAGTCCCTTCTCCGGCACCATGAACCCCACTGGTCATAACCTCTGTCCTCCTTGAATCTGCCTCCCCCAGTTAAGCTTCCACAAAGCAAGTTCTGCATTTTGAATCCAAATCCTTCCTGTGTTGTCAAACGTCACTTAGGGCACCAAGTCACTTTATTCTGGAATAATTGTGTGCTCACAAAGCAGGCTAATTATTCCAGAATAAATTCTGGAACAGAATGGCTCCACTGCCAGTTATTTCAGAACAATTTATTCCCCAAAGCTCTTCTGGTCAATTTCCCCCAGTAGACAAGCCCCTAGGATTGTTTACCTCTTTTCTGCAGCAGTTCTAAAGTGAGGGTTTCCAGGATCTTTTTCACAGTAATCTTTACTCCCATATACTTACGCCTGATCATACTGCATTTAGTGCATATTTCCCAGACAAGTTCATTGCTACTAACCCAATTATTTGGTATTTGTCTCCAGCTAAATGCATTAGCCACCTACTGCCCACCCCTTTGCAAGCTGGGGGCACTGTTCATCGCTGTTTGCTCAGCCTCCACTTTCAGTGTCATCTGCAAACTTAGGCTTTGTCCACACCAGCACTTTTGTCAGTCAGGAAAAAACCACACCCCGACCAACGTAAGTTTCACCGAAAAACGTGCCAGGGTGGACAGCACTAGGTCGGTGGAGATGCTCTCCTGCCAGAAGAATACTGCCACTTGTAGGGAGTGGTTTAGTTATGCTGGCAGAAGAGCTGTCTCCTGCCGGCTACCCGGGAGACCTTACAGCCCTGCAGCTGTGCTCACTGTAACGTCTCATCTGGCGGGTGGCCCCTCTAACTGTTCCGCATTCCTTTAGAACTCCATGTAAATTATCTTCAGAGGAAAGGCGCATATTGTTATCAGTCCTCACGTCAACTCACAGAGGCAGAAAATTATCATCAAACCCATTTTACAGAAGAGGGCATTCAGGCAGAGAGAGGTCAAGTGGTTGCACTACAGGTCAACAGCAGAGGTGGGACTAGAACCCAGGAGTCCTCAGCATCAAGCCCCATACCTAATCCATACACCCTGCTGCCTCAGTGCAAGGGGCTTACATTAAATGCCAGAACATATGAACTACCCTCCTGTCTAACCAATAGTCAGACATCGCTTTAAGTAGCATAAGGGAGGTTTTTAGATTTCCCCTGTCATTCTCAGGTTGCAATAGTAGCATTTGAGGTGCTGATCCCAACCCTGAGATCTGACGAGGAGTAACCCCTTCCCCGTGTTCACCTCAGCTCATCAACTCCTCTCGCCCACCCCGTAAGATGAAGAAAGAAAAGTTCCTCCTCTTTTTCCATACCTCTTGCATGGGCTGGATTGGAGCACTTTCCAACATCCACAGTGAACTCCAATGGGGTGTCCGGAAAGAAGGTTTTCAGGGATGGCAGCCGGAGACACTCCTCTGGGCTTGCGTTACACTGGCAGGCCTCAATCACTTCCACTTCCTGAACCCCTTCAAACAGCAGCACCCGCTCCACGTGAACTCTAGTGGGTTCACAATGGGAATCCAAAGGGCAGGAACGTTCTGCTCCAGTCGACAGAGGCAGCTCCATCTGCCTGTCCTGCAACTGCACAGAACAGTCACAAGGCAGCAGGTATATTTAAAAAAAAGCAGGGGAGGGAACAAAAAGGACCCAGGTAATTATAGACCAGTCAGCTTAACTTCAATACCTGGAAAGATACTGCAACAAATTATTAAACAATCAATTTGTGAGCACCTAGAGGATAATAGGGTTTTAAGGCATAGTCAGCACTGAGATGTCACAAACAGGTCACACCAAACCAACCTGTTTTTCTTCTTTGTCAGGGTTACTGGTCTAGCAGATGGGGTGAAGTTGTAGACATGATTTGCCTTGACGTTACTAAGGCTTTTGATGCACTCCCCCATGACATACTCATAAGCAAACTAGGGAAATGTGGTCTAAATTAAATTACTCTAAGATGGATGCAAAACTGGTGGAAAAAACACACTCAACAAATAGTTATCAATGGTACGCTGTCAAACTGGGGGCATGTATCTAGTGGTGTCTTGTAGGGCTGTGTCCTAGTTCAAGTACGATTCAATATTTTCATTAATGACTTGGAAAGTGTAGTGGAAAATATGCTTATGAATACTGCCCCTCCCTCTACAGGAATAACTATCCTGGTATAGATCACATTTATACCAGGATAACTGTGTCCACTCTAAGGGCTTGTACTGTTGTATTTATATGTGTATAGTTAAAATGCTGCAACCTTTGGCGAGACAAGTCCTGAACAGCACGGGTGCTTGCTAGTTTGTTAATTAGGGTTCTTTGTCTCGGCTGAAGTGTCACAGGTCATTTTATACAAAGGGAGGGGAAGTATCCCTACTAAGGATCTGCTGGGAGAGCCCTGATGGCCAAGTAGAGAGAGGCGAACACCACAACAAATGATCTGATTCTGTGGCTGCCAATTTTACTGCCCCAGACAGGAAAATGCACCTGGCCTCTTCCCACCTGTGCAAACTGACAAGCTTAGGAAAGAAGTTTTTAATTACTGGGACCTAGTGTAGAGCAGATGTGGCCTAAAGTACCAGCATCAGTGCTAGCAAGGGTGGGGGGGATGTTAAGTGATCCCAAAGCAGGAGCATAGCCACAGGTGGGTCTGGGTGGACCGTGGCCCACCCAGATCGGGGCCGGAGCCCTCCGAATCCACAGGCTGAGACTCCTGACCCTGTCTCAGTGTCCGTCAGCCCGGCCATGTCCCTCTCCTACTGGTGCAGCGCACTGGTGCCCCAGTCTCCAGCTCCAGGGTAGCCCTGCAGGGGGTGTGCCTCGCGGGGGCGGGTCTAGCGCTGGGGCCGGAGACCAGGGCAGCAGCGCGTGGCATCAGCAGGAGATGGATGCGCCATGTGGCTGGGCTGATGGACACTGGCCCGGGGTCTGGAGGGGCAGCCTCATCTTCTGGTGCCTGCTGAGCAGTAAGGGCTGGTTAGAGGGGGTCTGGGCTCCCCCACCCACCTCCTGCCCCCCATCCCCAGGGCACTGGATCCTTCTTGCACCCCTGATCCTTCCTGCCCCCCTCCCATGGCCCCCCATCCCTCCTGCCCTTCCCGCCCCCTGTCATCGCCCACCCAAAAGCCGGGGCCCACACAGTTTTCCTGTCCTAGCTATGCCACTGTCCCAAAGTCCATCAAACACCATCTAGTCAAGTTATTATAATGTAGGAAATATTGCAGAATCATAGAAATATAGGACTGGAAGCAGCATTGCCAACCCCAAATGTTCAAGAATCATGAGATTGGCTTTAGAATAATGAGATCATGTACAAATAATAGATTTGCTGCTCTTTTTATTTGCCTTCTGCTTTTTGATCCTTTGGGAGCACTGGGATCACATATGGAAGCTTTCTCCTCAGGCACGAGGGCTAGAAACATAGTTTTTCTTTAGGAATGAAGGCTGAAATCATCACATATCCACTTGACTCCTGGGACTGGGGCTTTAAGGAAAACAATAATGATCATGAGAGTTGGCAACACTGTTTCTAGTCCAGCCCCCTGCACTGAGGCAGGACTAAGTACTATCTAGACCATCCCTGACAAGTGTTTGTCTAACCTGCGTGTCTCCATATACAATTGAGCTCTGGCTGTTTCTCTCTGACACCCAAGGAGAATTCTGGGCTGGCAGGACAATATGGTAGATCAGGGGTCGGCAACCTATGGCACGTGTGCCAAAGATGGCAGGCGAGCCGATTTTTAATGGCATGCTGCTGCTGGACGGCAGCAGTGAGCCATTAAAAATCCCGCCCACCCCGGCCCACTCTTCTCTCCCCCCGCAGGGGCAGGGTGAAGAAGCTTGGTCCTGCGGGCTGCTGCTGCAGGGCAGGCAAGATCCCCTCTCCCCTGCCTCTTCCCCAGCTTGCTGGGTTCCTCCCCTCCCCCTCTCCCTCCCAATCAGCTGATGGCCCTTGCGAGGGAGGGGGAGAAGTGGAGCCGCAATGGGGCCTTGGGGAAGGGGGGTGGAATCAGGGCATATCTCCTCCAGCTCCCTGCCATGAGCCGCTCTGGGCAGGGGGCTGGGAGCATCCCCACGACCCTAGCCCACACCCCCTGCCCCTTGCCCTGACTCCTGCACCCCCACACACACACACCCAGCCCTCTGCCCTGACCCCTGCACCCCCCCACACATACTCAGCCCCCCACACCCCATGCCCTGACTCCTGCACCCCCACACACATACTCAGCCCCCCACACCCTATGCCCTGACTCCTGCACCCCCCCACACACACACCCAGCCCTCTGCCCTGACCCCTGCACCCCCCACACATACTCAGCCCCCCACACCCTATGCCCTGACTCCTGCACCCCCCTCACATGCCCCCAGCCCTCTGCCCTGACTCCTGCACCCTCCTCACACATTCCCAGCCCCCTGCTCTGACTCCTGCACCCCGCACACCCCATGCCCTGACTCTTGCACCCCTTACATTCCCACCCCCACCCTGAGCACCAAATGGGAGCTCCTGTATGCCCCCCTCCGCACATTCCCACCTGCACTCCTCTCACCAAATGGGAGCTGCCCCGGTAAGCACTCCACACCCAAACCTCCTGCCCCAACCCTGAGCTTCCTCCCCCATTCTAGCTCCTGGCCAGACCCTGCACCCCAACTCCCAGCCTGCTCCTTCACCCCCAGCCCTGTGCTCAGTGCACTCCCACCCTCAGCTCAGTGCAGAGAGAGAGAGGAAGAGAACGGGCTAGAACCAGGGAGAAGGTAGGTACCCACTCTATGTGGGCAGGGCCGGGATCCCAGATCGGCAGCGGGCTGAGCGGGGCTGGCAGCCGGGACGCTGGCTGGCAGGAGCCAGCGGATGGAACCCCAGACCGGCAGCAGGCTGAGTGGCAGCGGGCTGAGCCGCTCAGCCCACTGCTGGTCCAGGGTCCAGGCCACCGGCTCCACTCAGCCCGCTGCCAGTCTGGGGTTCTGGCTGCCGGCCCCTTGCCAGCCGGGGTCCCGGCCACAGGCCCCGCTCAGCCCGCTGCCGGCCTAGGTGAACGGAACCCCAGGCCGGCAGCGGGCTGAGTGGGCCGGTGGTGTAAGATCAACATTTTAATTTAATTTTAAATGAAGCTTCTTAAACATTTTGAAAACCTTGTTTATTTTACATACGACAGTAGCTTAGTTATATAATATAGCAACTTATAGAGAGAGACCTTCTAAAAAACGTTAAAATGTATCACTGGCACATGAAACCTTAAATTAAAGTGAATAAAAGAAGATTCGGCACACCACTTCTGACAGGTTGCCGACCCCAGTGGTAGATGAGCAGTTTAGTATATTTCAGGTGATCTATTTAGGAGCATACAGAAAACCATAATGCATGACCTACTTCTGGATGTAACTGCTGCCATTGTGGTGATAGCAAAACATGGAAATGCACATTTCTCACCTTTTTAGTTCTAAGAAAGTCCAGCATAGAGGAATGTTTGGAAAACCCTGGAAATCCAGACTGATGTGAGTTTATGCTTTGGGATAAACAGTGGGACCTGCACTTCCCAACATCCAGACTTACAGGACTGCCAGAGATGTCTGTGAATATAGGAAAGATGAAGTCAGAATCCCTACAGAATGCAGAAATTCTTACTATTTATTATTTGTATTGTGCTATGCCTAGGACCCCAGCCACGGACCAGGACCAGATTGTGCTAGGCACTGTACAAACACAGAACAAAAAGATGATCCATGCCTCAGAGAGCTGACAAACTGAAAGAACCCTCTGCTGCAGATGGTTGCCTAATTCTGCAAAGAACAAACACACACAAATCCACAAATAGAATGTGGTCATTTATTTTGACTGTAGTTCATGATTATATACTTTGTAGTAGACTAGCAAATTCACTCTAGCATATTTTATAAAAAGCAATATGCGCTTAGTCACAGGAAATCACACAACAATGTCTCTGCCGTCTAGTTTTTAAAGAGAAGTGGGGCGAAGACCACCAGTGTTTTGGTGAGAATCACTATATCTGCATATTAGCAAAGGGAGAATGTGAGAAGTTCTATTGTGGTTGAATTATTTAACCAAGATAGTCGGAGTGTCTGGGTAAACTCTCTAATTCATGGGCAAACAGAGCATTCAAGCCTGTCCTCACACCACCTGAGGAAGTCTCACACATTCAAGTTGGGCATTTCTTGCCTGTGAAACACCAGTGATTATCAGCTAATAATTGTTTTCCCTAGAAATACTTCAGAAAATTGGCTAGTTCTCTCCAGCAGCCTTGTCTGTATTCAAAGTTGCTTCAGTTTCACTTTACATTAATTTAAAAATCTATTTCAATTAAATCAGTGGACATTTTTACTTCAGTTTAGATTAAATCTGTTCCCAGTTGATTTAGGCTGAACCACAATGGGCCTGCTTTAAACCAGAATAAGTGTCCACATAGAAATTTGCACCGGTTTAAAATCACACAGTTAGACCATGACTACACTAGCACTTACGTCACAGAACTTTTGTCGCTCAAGGGTGTCGTAAGTACTTGTGTGCATAGCGCTCTGCCAGCAGGAGAGCATCTCATTGAGCTGGTTTTACTGTATCCACGGGCGAGCTCGCTCCCATCAGCATAACTCACTACATGAGCGCTCTTCCAGTGCCACCCCCATGAGTACAGAACAGATTGTAAGTATTGACAGGGCCTTAGTTAAACTGCTGCAACGTTCTCCTGTAGACAAGGCCTTGTGTGGACACTTAGGGCTTGTCTACGCTACGCAGCTTTACATGACAAGGCTGTGTCAACTCTCCATCGGTATTTTGTCAGCACTTTTGCCGACAAAATACTTCCAGCTTCACGAGTGGCGTAAGCTTTGTCGGCAGGAGAGCACGTCTGCCAACAAAGCCACGTTCACACTGTCGCTTGCGTTGGCAAAACTTGTCTTTCGCAGGGTGCTTTTAAAAGTACCCGCAAAAGACAAGAGTTTTGGCGACAATGTCGCCTTGTAGACAAGCCTTTAGGCTATGTCTACACTACAGACCTGAGCTGGCGGGAGCGGGCTCTCCTGCCAGCATAATTAAACCACCTCCAATGAGCAGCGGTAGCTCTGTTGGCAAGAGAGCATCTCCCACTGACCTAGCGCTGTCCACACCAGCGCTTTTGTCAGTGACACTTCTGTCAGTCAGGGATGTGTTCTTTCACACCCCTGACTGATAAAAGTTTTACCAACAAAAGTAGACATAACCTTAGTTTAGTTTAAACCAGGTTTATATCAATTCAGTTTAATTTGATAAGGAATCTACTTAAACTAAATTGATATATTCTGGGTTTAAATTGAAGGAGAGGTAGATACACTGGAGGGTAGGGATAGGATACAGAGGGACCTAGTCAAATTGGAGGATTGGGCCAAAAGAAATCTGATGAGGTTCAACAAGGACAAGTGCAGAGTCCTGCACTTAGGACGGAAGAATCCCATGCACTGCTACAGACTAGGGACCGAATGGCTCGGCAGCAGTTCTGCAGAAAAGGACCTAGGAGTTACAGTGGACGAGAAGCTGGATATGAATCAACAACAGTGTGCCCTTGTTGCCAAGAAGGCCAATGGCATTTTGGGATGTATAAGTAGGGGCATTGCCAGCAGATTGAGGGATGTGATCGTTCCCCTCTATTCGACATTGGTGAGGCCTCATCTGGAGTACTGCGTCCAGTTTTGGTCCCCACACTACAAGAAGGATGTGAAAAAATTGGAAAGAGTCCAGCGGAGGGCAACAAAAATGATTAGGGGACTGGAACACATGACTTACGAGGAGAGGCTGAGGGAACTGGGATTGTTTAGTCTGCAGAAGAGAAGAATGAGGGGGGATTTGATAGCTGCTTTCAACTACCTGAAAGGGGGTTCCAAAGAGGATGGATCTAGACTGTTCTCAGTGGTAGCTGATGACAGAACGAGGAGTAATGGTCTCAAGTTGCAGTGGGGGAGGTTTAGGTTGGATATTAGGAAAAACTGTTTCACTAGGAGGGTGGAGAAGCACTGGAATGGGTTACCTAGAGAGGTGGTGGAATCTCCTTCCTTTGAAGTTTTTAAGATCAGGCTTGACAAAGCCCTGGCTGGGATGATTTAGTTGGGGATTGGTCCTGCTTTGAGCAAGGGGTTGGACTAGATGACCTCCTGAGGTCCCTTCCAACCCTGATATTCTATGATTCTATGAATTAAGAGCATCCACACCGTGTTTTTCATCACTTTAAATCAATTGGTTTAAAATCACACCTTTAGTTAAACTGGTGTAAGTTTGAATACAAGGCCTCACTACAGAAGGCCTGGTGCTACCTCTAAATGAGTCACTAATATGAACATATTCTTAACAAGCATGACAGCATAATAAGACAATTACAATGACTGAGGCTTTCTGAGGTGTTTTGCACCGTGTCTGAAATCATGAGGGCTATATAAAAGCCCCATGCTTAGCAAAGCAAAAGGGAGCACTCCAGAGCTGTCTAGATAAGCTACAGAAGGACATACTCTGCTTTTTGTTTCTAGACTTCTCTGTGCTGTAAAAATGTAGAGGGGGTTTGGAAGCTATCATCTCCTCTATTCCCCTTTCCCTCATTTCTTGCCTGGCAATACACCATGAGAACTTCAGCTAAAGTACCTGCCACAGCTCCAAACTTCAAGCCATAGCAGAAAGTTTGTCTCAACTTGGATGTGATACTGCTATGCACTTTGACAGCACTTTTGCCCAAGGACCTCAAGCATTGAGAGAGATTAATTCTCACAGCCCTCCCTGTGGTAGAGATGATTGTTCTTGCTTTATGCCCTGGGAAACTGAGGCACATGTCACATTGAGCCATTGCAAAGCTGGGAAAAGTACTCTGTAGGTTCTAGTCCTGTTCATTAACCATTAAATTATAACATTTACAGTCAAAATTGCATAGATGAAGCTGGTTTAGGAAGCCTCTACAACTGTATTTGGCTGGCTGCAAAAGGAACCAAGACTATATAGGGCCCTTCGTTTTTGGTTTTTATTTTATTTAATTTTCCCCTGGAATTTATCAGTGTTTATTACTCCAACAACTAAAACAGGTGACAATTGGTGGAAAAACTATTAATAATTTTTCTGGGTAAATATCAGAGTTTATTTTGGTGGACGGAAGGATGGGTGGAAAAGTATTCAGTAAATTAATGCTTTGATTAATGGAATTCAGTGTGGTTTGCTGCAGAACTAAAAGAGAATTCAATAAATGCCATCTCTGAGTTTAAGAAAACAATAGTTCTTTAATCCCCAAATAAAACTTTTTGTTTGGATAAACATTTGACTGTTGTAGACTTAGAACTATTAGCCTATAAATATTTACATTTAATAATTGGGCCACACCATGTGAAGCACACACTCACCTTCATCCTTTTCTCCTGTTTTTTTTTAAACTTTTGAATACTTCCTAGTGTTCTGAAGTGAATTCTGATACAGATTTTTGTTTTCTTTCCATTTTAGTATGTCAGCTCTTTAACTGTTAGCTGCTAGCTGCTTGAAATGTGTACATGGTGGGCATGAGAAGCATCAGTATGTTCAGAGGTACATGTATGGTAGAGAAGGGGTGAAATAGCTCAGTGGTTTGAGCATTGGCCTGCTAAACCCAGGGTTGCGAGTTCAATCCTTGAGGGGGCCATTTAGGGATCTGGGGCAAAAATTGGGGATTGGTCTTGAGGTCCCTTCTAATCCTGATCATTCTATGGACACTTATTTCAACGCTTGTGTGCCTGTTTGTTTATTGTGTGTATCTTCTAGACCAGGGGTGGGCAAACTGTTGCCTGGGGCCGCATCCGGCCCTCAAGTTCCTGCTTGGAAGCAGGGTCCAGAGCTTGCCCTGCTCCAGCACTCCAGCCAGGGAGCGGGATCAGGGGCTTGCCCTGCTCCGCGTGGCTCCCAGAAGCAGCAGCATGTCCCCGCTCCGGCTCCTACTTGTAGGGGCAGCCAGGGGGCTTTGGATGCTGCACCCGCCCCAAGCACCTGCGGACAGGGCAGCGTACAGAGCCGCCTGGCCGCGCCTCCACGTAGGAGCCGGAGGGGGGGACATGCTGCTGCTTCTGGGAGCTGCTTGAGCTAAGCACCGCCCAGAGCCTGAGCCCCAGCCCTGATCCCCCACCCACCCTCTGAACCCCTCGGTCCCAGCCCAGAGCACCCTCTTGCACTCCCAACCCCTCATCCAGAGCCCGCACCCCCAGCTGGAGCCCTCACTCCCCTCTGCAACCCAACCCCCTGCCTAGGGTGACCAGATGACAAGAACAAAATATCGGGACACATGGGGGGGGCAGTCACAGGCTCACCCCGCAACCAGGGCTGGCTCTAGGTTTTTTGCCCCCCCAAGCAAAAAAATAAAAATAAAAAAAGCCGGAGTGCCGCCGAAGCAAAATATCGGGACAAATGGCATCCCGACCGTACATCGGTCAGGACACAGGATGAACAACTAAATATCGGGACAGTCCCGATTTTATCAGGACGTCTGGTCACCCTACCCCTGCCCCAGTCTGGAGACCCCTCCCGCACCCTGAACTCCTCACTTCTGGCCCCACCCCAGAGTCCGCACCCCCAGCCCGAGCCCACACCCCAATTCCCAATTTTGTGAGCATTCATGGCCCGCCATACAATTTCCATACCCAGATGTGGTTCTCAGGCAAAAACGTTTGCCCACCGCTGTTCTAGACTAATACAGAGCCTTACTTCAACAGGCAGCTTTGCATTTACACACAGACTAATGTATTATTGTAATACATACAGCTCTTGCAACGTATTGTATTTTCCTAATAAGAGTAGCTATTTTGTATATATATGAATGATATAAAAATAGGGTGAAAATCAGAAAAAAATTAAAATAATTGTTGTAAAACCCAGGATTTTTTTGTTAAAAATTGGTTTAAACTGAAAACAAAGAGGCTTAACGATGTACAACTTTCAGTAGTTACAGCCCTTTGACGGATTTCTTAATTTGCACTCACTGTAAAAAGAAGCAGCACATTGGTCCAGAAAAAGATGTGACCTCACCCAGCTTTCAGAGGAGCAGCCGTGTTAGTCTGTATCCGCAAGAAGAACGGGAGGACTTGTGGCACCTTAGAGACTAACCAATGTATTTGAGCGTGAGCTTTCGTGAGCTATTGTTTCTCTAATAGCCTGGGACCAACACAGCTTCAACTACAAAGCACTCCCAAGATTACTCCTGAAAACCAAGTCGTTCTGGTACAATACACCTCTGAACTAATACAACTTTGAAAGGACGCAAACATTTGTCTTGCGAGAAAGTTCAATACATTTGGTACAGAAAATAAAGCTTGTTTGGTTCAGGAGAATGTATTGACCAATTAACTAATCTTCCCACTAATTCATATTTTGTGAAATGTGCTTTTAGTACCTGGTTATATAAGTGAACAGTAGCATTAGCCTTTCAAGGATCTTGCTAGGAGTGCATCATCCCAGAAGTTGATTAGGCAGCATGCCTTGGGGTGTCACCATTACATTTACTTACTTCAGACCGTAGCTCTTTGGGAATAAAATGACAGTGAAGTCTTGTGTGCATCCATAGAATGTCCAGAGGGATGCGGATGATGGAACAGGAGTGGGGATGTTTAAAGGAATCAGGCTTCTCAGAGCCTAAAGGAGAAGTTCACTTACCGTGCCCAATATAGACAGAATGGCTCTGCCTCCTGCAGCAGCCCCTCTCTGCAAACAAGTTCCTTCCTTCACTCTTCCTGCTGATGGCTCCTGCACCTGCACTCACAAAACATAAAGCTCATCTGATCACCAGCTTACAGCTTGAGCTGCCTTCCTTCTATAGCTGGAAGGGGAGATTGAGCTCCAAGCAGAAGGCATACAGACCTCATTTCTTTAACTTTATGATTTTGTTTTAAGGAATAAGCAGGATCAAAGTAGTTAAAAATGGAAATGACCCATTAGATCTCCAAGACTACTCCACAGCAAGGATAGACTGTATACACTCTATCATTAATTACCATTAATTAATCCTTGATTCAGCCATCCCCATTCTCACTTTACTCAGCGTGGCAGAATCATGCCCCAGCTTATTGCTGATGTCTGACAATCATCTCAGCACTGTATAGAAGAGGGAGCAGACAAGTAGAGATGATCCGGTTCTCCAGGAAAGGATGCATCGGATATTAAAATAATTCTACACTTGACCTTAGCACTTCCCCTGTTCATTCGCAAGTCCTTTACTCCTTAAAATCAGCACACAGAGCAGTAAAAACCATAGGGAGGAAAAGAGAAATGAGACTTACTGACAAGGCTGGGAATACAGAAAAGGCCACTGAGAAGCACGGTAGCCAGTGAAAGATCCCTCATAGCTGCACCCTTGAAGACACTGACTTGTCTCCAGTATTCCTATCTCAGATATTTATAGCTAGAGCTCCCTTAGCAGGGGAGAAGGCGCTTGCAACAGAGACAAATGGGTCTGTATATTACTGACATATGTTGCCAAGATTGGGATCTGAATAAACACCAAAGTGGCCTCAGCAGTAATGGAATCTCATCACCAACTTGTCTAGGGGAGCGGGTTCCAGCCACACTTCAAAGCCTTGCTTGGAAAGGGCAGGTTTTCCACCACAGGATGGGGGATTTCTCTCCCCTCAGGGGGCCTTTGTTCTCACCACCACTTTCAAACTAATTAAGCTCTCAGTAGCTTGGAGTCATTTTTAAGTTGTCTCATTTAAAAGCGACTCAAGTTCTTCAGCCTCATTCATTGCCTTTTCTCTGGAGATAACCATCTTTTGTTTCTTTTCAACACCAGACTATAGATTAACCCTAGCTCTTTGGTAAACAAATGCATCATGCAAGGCTCAGAGTCATAGGAGATCTGCAGAGCATTCCTTCTGGAGAGCAGCCCAAGGCAGGTATCTGGGCCTCCCTTTCTGCCTTTCTTTCTTTATCAGAGGGGTAGCGGTGACCAGACAGCAAGTGTGAAAAATTGGGACAGGGTGTGGGGGGTAATAAGAGCCTATATAAGAAAAAGACCCAAAAATCGGGACTGTCCCTATAAAATCGGGACATCTGGTCACCCTAGTCTGTATCCATAAAAACAACGAGGAGTCCAGTGGCCCCTTGAAGACTAACAGATCTGTTAGTCTTCAAGGGCCACCGGACTCCTCATTTTTTCTTTCTTTAACAAGTCTGAACCTTTCAACTGGGAAGAAGTTTCTTTCTTTCTTGCTCAGTAAAAACAAGCAGGCAAGTTCCTCCTTCCTGAGCTACAGAGGAGCAGAAGCACCATGGACCCTTCCTACGTGCAGCAAGAAATTGTCTCTAGATTGTGCATTGGTTTCTGGGACTGCAATATAACTCCCTGAAGGGCTCTCACAGGCCTTGTCTAGACTAGGAAAACAGGTCCTTCTTTCAACTGAGTAAAGCTAGTTCCACTGAGTTAACGTGATTGAGGCCACAAGCATAGCTGTCAGGGTCCCTCTTTGTTAGGTAGTTGAGAAAACTCATGGCTACAAGAAATTGGGCTGTCAGGCTCTGTATCTGTCAAAGGTCACTAGCGTGCGGAACGGTGGCAGGCCCAGAAGCCCTGCAGTGTGGGAGAGGTTGCAGAGCACAGGGCACTGGGCAGAGAGGGCAGAGTCAGCACTGGGCACAAAGGCGAAGAAAGAGGGTGCAGGGATGAAAGCTCATGGCATAGGGCATGGAGCACAGACCAGGGCAAAAGTGGCACCGAGTTGGGGCACTAGTTGGAGAAGGAGGAGACACAATGTCTCCGCTTGTTCTTTTTTTACCTTCTGGCTTTATCAGGTTGGAAAATGAAGTGACCGTCCCACACCATCCCTGCTCCGAGTGCCTGAACACCTGGAGCATGTCCCACGGGCTGAAGTGAATCATGATAGGTCATAGCAGTTAGAAACTTCATAATGTATCATGGAAAATACTTCTGTGCATCTCTGTGCTCTGCCTCTGTGACTGAGGAGAAGAAATTCAATCCCACAATGGGTCAGAGGGTTTGCAAAGGCCTTACACCAGGGGGCTGGGATGGAGATAGATCGGAGACTCCCTTGTTAGCCAGGTGATTGATTAGATGGAACCCTGATGTCTGCTTCCCCTGGTCACAGCCACTTGCAGCTGGGCTCCTGGAAATCTCCTCAGGGTGTATGTGTTGATTGTAGGCTCCTTATTCTGTACCCACAGAGGCAAGAATGATAGAACAAGGTCATTATGAGTGAACTCCAGCAGCCTCTCACAAAGCCCAGGGCACAGGCACCCAGCTGGGAGGCTGCGAACGTCCCATTGACGCACATGCAGCCCCCTTGCGGAATGCAGTGCAGGGCACACGTCCCAGTGTAACCAGTGGTGCACAGGGTGCATTTTTCTTTGGCCTATACGTCATCTTACCACCTCGGTTACAGCAAGGAGCTCCCCATGACACGCTCTGCTGACGGTTGCCTGAGCACCTCTGGAATTATAACCTGAGTTTTCCGTCACTCGGAACTTCTGAAACATTCACCTTTGAAACTGAAATTTTCCAGTCTTGGAAGGTTGAAAAGCCTGAAGGTGAATTTCATAGTCGGGCATCAGAGCAAAACCAATTCACCCATTTTTGACAGGAAGCAGAGTGGAAATAATACCCCTTCCCCAAGATGTAAAAATAATTGGAACAGCCCGATAGTCCACAGGGCTGCCTTTGGCAGAGTGGGAGAGCTCCCTGAGGAGCAGTGCCCTTCCTTTCTCTGAAGGAAACTGGCCTTGATTTGATAGTTAATTATTATTCATATTGTCGTACTGCCTAGGTGCCTCAGTCATGGACCAAGGAAACGTACTGTGGGAGGGTTTCAGGTTGTTTTGTTTGTTTGGGTTTTTTTTGTTGCCTTCCTCCGGAGCATCAGGAATGGCCAAAGCTGGAGAGAGGACACTGGACAGAGAGGGACAGGGCTGTGAGGTGGCATTGGGCATTCTCTCTCCCAGGTGCTTGGCTGATCCTAACTCGGGGGTGGTCAATTATTTGTCAAGGTCCAAATTTCTTGGTCAAGATATAGTTGAGGTCCAGACTCCAGAGGAAATAATAAAAAATATAACAACAATAATAAGTAAATAAAAAGATTTTGGCATCCATTCCAAAGTATCTGGCAGTCTGGATTTGGCCCATGGTCTGCCTATTGACTACCCCAATCTAACTGATGGCCTTATGTGGGGTTCGGAAGGAATTTTTCTCCAAGTCAGATTGGCAGTCGCCTTGTGGACTTTTCACCTTCCTAGGGCGATCTGGCTATATATCATTTAATCATTTCCCTGCCATTGCAGCAGCCTCTAACCCCGATGCACCACAGTCCCGCCTCTTCTTTGCCTGTGCCACATAACAGCCTATTCTCCTGTGGGCTGTAACTCCTTGGTCTCACTTCAGTTGCTGGGGTTAGTGTGGAGGTGCAGGGCAGGGTAGGGGCCCTGTGATCTACAGGATGTCAGAGTAGATGATCTGGGGGTCCCTTCCAGCCTTAATCTCTAGGATTCTAGGAGGCCCCCCAGGGTGCCAGGCACTGTACAAACACAGAACAAAAAGACGCTCCCCGCCCCAAAGAGCTAGAGTTGTCCATATTTGAAAATTAGGTTCTACGCCTTTACAGGAGCAGATTTTGTGAAGTTTGTAAGTGTCACTAAGCATAGGCACCGACTCCGTGGGTCCTCCGGGGCTGGAGCACCCATGGGGAAAAAATGGTGGGTGCTGAGCACCCACCGGCAGCCCCTTATCAGCTCCGCCCTACCCCCCAGTGTTTGCCACCCACCAGCAGGCCTCACAGATCAGTGCCTCCCACCCTCCAGGATCAGCTGTTTCACAGTGTGCAGGAGGCTTTGTGAGGGAGGGGAAGGAGCGAGGAGGAGGAATGGGGTGGGAAGATGTGGGGTGGGGGCTTTGTAGGAAGGGGTCGAGTGGGGGCAAGGCCTGAGGGAGAGCCAGGGTTTGAGCACCCCCCAGCACATTAGAAGGTCGGCGTCTGTGTCACTAAGGTCAATTGCATGGTGCATCTGTGCACAGCTAACTTAGCTGCACTCTACAGCCCCCAGGGCTGGATTTCCAATTAGGCACAGCAAGCAAGTGCCTGGGGTGCCAGCATTCTAGGGGCGCCTTACTGCTCTAAAACTGTGTGCAACACGAAGGTCAACTGTAGGCAGGAGGGTGCTGAAGATGCTGTCCTAAAGTGTAAATCCGGCCCTGAAGCCTCCATTTGCAAAAGTGTCCGCTCATTTTGGATGCTCAATTTTTGGATAGCCACATAGGGTTCAGTTTTGTCCTCAGTTACCTTAGCAGACTCTGTAAAGACCTAATTTTAGACTAGGGCATCACATCCAAAGGTGCTGAGCACCTGCAGAGTCCATGGACTTCAGCTGGAGTTGTAGGTGCTCAGTTCCCTGAAAATATCAAACCCTTGGTGTCTGAACTTGGATGTCCAAAAATGGAGGCCCCAAAATTCATTTTTGAAAGTGTAGGCAAATTGAATCCTCCTGTCCCATGAATTACTCCAAAATGTTTCTGGGAAACACAGGATCTGTTAAAACAAGCCCTTGGACACATGCAGTCTACTGCTCTGCATTCCCATGAAAATGGCCTCTTTCCCTGTGAGAATGAGCACTGGGTTGGGAGCCAGGAGATCTTGAGTTACTTTGTCACCTCTTCCACTGAAAGGTCTCACTTCTCTTTGCCTCACAACCCTATAGTCCTAACCTAGGAAAATAGGCAAATATCATTACTCCCATTACAGATTGTGAAGTTAAGGTTAAGCAAGTCATACAAGGGCACAGAAAGCCTGGGACAAAGCTGGGAACAGAACCCAGAGCTCTGAAATGAGACACTGGTCTTATTCACTACAATATCTCTTGGAGAGATTCAAATCTATGTGCTTAGTCACACTGCCTGTAAAATGGGGTTACCCATGCTGAGCCACCTTTATGTGCTTTAAGATACAGAGGCAAAAAGTGCCATGCACATGCAGGGTATTAAGCCCATTCTACATGGACAAACATAGATATAAAGGTTGCACGATTTGCAGTGGCTGCACTTAGGATTGAGGACTGGGTATTCTGCGGCCAAAGACATTTTCAACAGGTGTTAACTCAGGGGTATTTTGTTAGTTCTAAGGGATATGAACACATACATTAGTTAGGACTTCTTTGTGAGGACATTGCTAGAATCCTTGGGCCAGGTTGGCCAAGTGAAAGTTGGAGTAAGTGGGTCCTGCCCCCATGGACACAAACAGTAGGGTCAGTGCAGCAGGTGTAGGGTTTAGCACTCAAGACAAATGTGTAAGAATGCAATTTATGTATCATGGATTCAATTCAGCCGTCACTATCAGGTGCAGCAATCAGTGAAGTTGCACACCTTTAAATGAGAGAAAACTTCAACCCCGAAGGTTCACACCCACGTTCTTGAGGGCAGAATTAGGCCTCGACAGGACAGAGGTCAGGCCCTCAGGGAGAGATGTAGCAAGAAAACTAACCAACAGGAAGATTTAAGATACATTTTAAAGCTGCATCCCTGACTGTATCTTACACTCAGACCATCCTCAGCGTTCCCACTTGCACTTGCTTATGATAGTCATGAACTGGTCCCCACAATACCAAATACATGTAAGTTACACTCATTTTGCACACCCCTTGCATGGCAAATCAGTGCAAGTTACAGATCTCTGTGACTTTCATTTGCTTTATGGCCAGCTTGCAGCCCCTGCATAACTCTCGCCATTTATTCAATGTGGACTTTGGCTCTTCTTCACTTACTTTATTTTTATGAAGTAAGCAATTCATTGAGAGGTTTTGGACACAAGAAACTGTACTAGCTGTAGTTGCACTGAAGTGAAGGGAATTACTATAGTCATATGATTATTGTATGGTTTTTCTAAGACATGTTAGAGTCTGTGACCCCAGATTAGATTAAACTGATATTTAAACACAACAGTGGTGTGACTACAAAGCAGAGTTAAGGTTGTTTGAGTGCCCTAACTCTACATTTCTGTATCTTAAGGTTAAAGTTAAAACAAATCTCAATGTGTTGATTGCAAATTTCCTCAGTTTAGCATGCTTAGTTTGGGGATAATTATAACATCTAGTAACGTATTTTACCCTAAGTTACCGATACCCGAAGGTTACGATTCTGCCACGGAGGTCACAGATTCCATCATTTTCCAGGACCTCTGGGACATTTTCTGGACCAGGGCTGGAGCAGCTGTTAGCCCCAGGGCCGCCAGAACAGCTGACCAGCGGCCACCCCAGGGCCATTGGGGCAGCAGTCCCCAGGCAGACAGTGGCTGGGGTTGAGCCACAGGAGCAGCGATGGGGCTGGAGCAGCTGCAAGCCCCAGCAGCGCTCTGTCCTCCCCACCACCTCCGGGTAGTTTTAGTAAAAGTCAGGGATGGGTCGTAAGCCTCCATGAAATTTTGTTTATTGCCTGCGACCTGTCCCTGATTTTTACTAAAAATACCCGTTACCAAATCTCAACCTTACTGATACGTGCGCTCAGAGTTAACTCCATCTTACTGTAGTTTATGTCAGGGAATTTCCTTTTAATTAAAAAAGTCACACATGAATACTGAGCAATGATTTGGAGATATGATGTAACAATCAGTTTTTAAATGTCAACTTTTATGGCCAAATTCACCTGTATACTCTGGCTGGTTTGCCCTCACCCTGGAGCAGCTCGAGGCAGCCAAAGCATACAGGCCAGTTAGCTGTTTTGCCAAAGCAGTCGCAGTGTACATCTCACTTTCGCCCTCCCTACTCTTCTCCGTTATGCAGATAGTACATGATCCTAGAGGTAGCTTTTGGAATTATCTATTTAGGATTAATGGTGTTATTTTGCCATTATTTTTCATAACTAAAACTTTGGGCTTGGCTACACTTGCGAGTTACAGCACATTAAAGGAGCCCTGGGCACCCTCGCTCACTCCCCGTCCACGCTGGCCAGGCACATAGAGCGCTCTGACTCCACGGCTACAGCGCTGCTGGTTTCCACCTGGCGAGTGGAATAACGTTTGCTGCGCCCCCACTAGAGCGCCACGGCACCAGGTCTGTTGGTGCACCGTGATCGGCCTCCAGAAGTGTCCCACAATGCCAGTTCTAGCCACGCTGGGCATCACTTTGAGCTCTACTGCCCTGCCCTCAGGTGATCAACCATCAGACCCGCCCTTTAAAGCATCTGGGAATTCTGAAAATCCCCTTCCTGTTTCTCAGCCAGGCGTGGAATGCTCTCAGCGCATCTTCCCAGGTGACCATGCCTCCACGGGCCAGGCGAACCCCACTATGGAGCAACGGCGAGGTGCTGGACCTCATCAGTGTTTGGGGGGAGGAAGCTATCCAGTCCCAGCTGTGCTCCAGCCATAGGAATTACGAAACCTTTGGGCAGATATCAAGGGCCATGCTGGAAAGGGGCCATGACCAGGACGCACTGCAGGGCAGGGATAA
Organism: Caretta caretta; assembly: GCF_965140235.1. Classification (NCBI taxonomy): domain Eukaryota; kingdom Metazoa; phylum Chordata; order Testudines; family Cheloniidae; genus Caretta; species Caretta caretta. The sequence continues at coordinate 5,370,291 of NC_134230.1, read as the reverse complement.
AGTGAAGGAGCTGCGGAACGCCTACCACAAGCCCACGAGGCAAACCGCTGCTCCAGTGCTGCCCCCGCGATCTGCTGTTTTTACAAAGAGCTGGACACGATACTTGGGGGCAACCCCACCTTCATGCCGAATACCACCATGGACACCTCAGAGGCCAATGCAACAAGGCAGGAGGAGGAGGAGCAGCAGCAGCAGCAAAGCGGGAGCCAGAGTGCTCCGGCGGAGGAAGACACCCCAGCATCCCTAGGTGCATGCAGCCAGGAGCTGTTCTCAAGCCAGGAGGAGGGTAGCCAGTCACGGCGGCCGGTGCTTGGGGAAGGACAAACACCAGAGGAGGTTCCCGGTAAGCGGCTTTTGTTTAGGGAAGGAAGTTATTGGGTGCGGGCTCTTGGGGCGAGGAGGGTTAGGGCTGCATGCATGCCTAGATGCGGAATAGGGCATTGATCCTTGTCCCAGTCAGGCTAACTTGTCTGCGCCACTGTGCCATGAGAGGCGGCGGGACCATTGCTGCATACAGGCAAGCTGCATATGGGCCAGGGCAGAAGCCATATTGCAGTACAAGACCCTCCCTTGCTTCCCAGGTCACCCTCAGCAGCGAGATCTCTTCCAGGACAAACTCCTGTAGAAAATGTGGGGACAGTGTTCAGTATAGAGGCCCCCTGCCACTGTTGGCTCTCCCCAAGGCACAGAAACCCAGAGGGCAGTACAGCCATGAAACTATCAGTGCCCCTTGCCCCTGTGCTTATTCACCATTTTGGGGCTCCCGTGGGTTGTGTGTGCTTGCTTTGGGACGGGCAAATTATGCCATTGCGTAGACTGTGCTTGCCCTTAAGTACGGGGGAATCATTGCTCTGTCTGGTGTGAACAATGCTGCCTCTGTGAAATGTTGTATTTTGCCTGTACAGATGCAACCTTGAGATCTCAGCCATCCGTGTTAGCACCGGCTGCAAGTTGTGTTTCTTTTCAATAAATGGATTTTTTAGCTTTGAAAACATTCTTTATTACTGCATAAAGTAAAAGATACCTTAGCCCAGGAAAGACACAGGCACTGCAAGTCAGCGTAGCAAACACAGATTCCTACTAACATTGGAACCACTACAATTCACTCCCATGCAGGGCAGCAGACATTACTGGTGGCTTTCAGCCTCAAATTGCTCCCTCAAGGTATCCCTAATCCTTGCAGCCCCGCACGGGGCCCCTCTAACAGCCCTGCTCTCTGGCTGTTCAAATTTAGCCTCCAGGTGTTGAACCTCCGAGTTCCATGCCTGAGTGAATCGTTCACCCTTCCTTTCACAAATGTTATGGAGGGTACAGCACGCGGATATAACCACAGGGATGCTGTCATCGGCCAGGTCCAACTTCCCATACAGAGAGCGCCAGCAGCCCTTTAACAGCCAAAAGCACACTCCACAGTCATTCTGCACTGGCTCAGCCTGTTGTTGAACCGCTCCTTGCTGCTGTCAATGCTCCCTGTGTAGGGTTTCATGAGCCACGGCATCAAAGGGTAAGCAGGGTCTCCAAGGATCACAAGGGGCATTTCGACTTCCCCTATGGTGATCTTCTGGTCTGGGAAAAAAGTCCCAGCTTGCAGCTGCCTGAACAGGCCAGTGTTCCAAGAGGCATGTGTCATGCACCTTTCCGGGCCAGCCTGCGTTAATGTCAATGAAACGCCCACAGTGATCCACAAGTGCTGGAGAACCATAGAGAAATACCCCTTCCGATTAATGTACTCGGAGGTTAGGTGGGCTGTTGCCAGAATTGGACTACGCATCACATCTGTTGCCCCACCGCAGTTAGGGAAACCCATTTGTGCAAAGCCAGCCACAGTGTCATGCACATTACCCAGAGTCATGGTTCTTCTGAGTAGGATGAGATTAATGGCCCTGCAAACTTGCATCAACACAATTCCAACGGTCGACTTTCCCACTCCAAACTGGTTAGCGACCGATCAGTAGCTGTCTGGAGTTGCCAGCTTCCAGACTGCAATAGCCACCCGCTTCTCCACCATCAGGGCAGCGCTCAATCTCGTGTCCTTGCGCCGCAGGGTGGGGGCGAGCTCCTCACACAGTCCCATGAAAGTGGTTCTTCTCATCCGAAAGTTCTGCAGCCACTGCTCATCATCCCAGACTTGCATGACGATGTGATTCCACCACTCAGTGCTTGTTTCCTGAGCCCAAAAGCAGCGTTCCACAGTGGTGAGCATGTCCGTGAATGCCAAAAACAAACTTGTGTCATATGCGTTACTCGAGTCGATATCATCGTCAGAATCCTCACTGTCACTTTCGATCATAAGGAATAACTCGACTGCCAAACATGACGTGCTGGTGAGACTCATCAGCATACTCCTCAGCAGTTCGGGCTCCATTCCCGCAGACCGAAAGGGAAGACAGAGCGCGTTGTACAAAAACCGTTGAAAGATGGCGCCAAATGTGGACAGAAGCAAAGGGAATGCTGGGATGCGAACCGATGCATCACGGGGCATTGGGACAGGACCCAGAATGCCCCGCACCCCCTGCCCCCTTCCCACAGCGCCAGAATGGGAAGAGGTGCTCTGTGGGATAGCTGCCCATAATGCACTGCTCCCAATGCCGCTGCAAGTGCTGCAAATGTGGCCACGCCAGTGTGCTTGCAGCTGTCATTGGGGACTGACTGCACCGCTTTCCCTACTGCGCTCTCGGAAGGCGGGTTTAACTCAAAGCGCTCTATATCTGCAAGTGTAGCCATGCCCTTTTGTCAGCTGAGGCTGGTACGTAAAATCTTCTCCTTAACGGTAACTCCCAAAGATTTATCCTTTTTTCAGAATGGTTATCGTCTCCCATTGTTCTCAGTGGGACTGAAGTCATGAGCTACCCTCAGCTAAGCGTCTTTCAAAACGGCCAGTGCTTCCCATTGTTCCCAGCAAGAGTGAAGCCAAGCTGCCTTCAGAGAAGATGTTGACCACCTATGCTGTCAGCAGGCTGAGGGAAAAATCTCTGAGGAGCAGCTGAAGAGAGAGAGCAGCCATGTTTGCTCAAGGGTTCTTGTGGCCTTAGTCCCCTGAGAACAAGAGGTGGCAGTCATTTTGAAAGTGCAGTTCTACTCTGAATTCTCTGTAGTAAAATATTCTTCAGCCTCAGCTGTAGAAAACATTTTTGGTTTTGCAGAGTGATAGGGAAAAATGACTACTAATTCTAAACGAAAAATTCTTCATATGCCACTTACAGACAAGATTAGTGAGTTTTAACTATATGGGAAGTTTCAGACATCTGTTTCATTCCTTATGGCCATGGGAGGGGCAGGGGGGAAGGAGATCTGACATATTCTACATAGAATCATAGAATCATAGAATATAAGGGTTGGAAGGGACCCCAGAAGGTCATCTAGTCCAACCCCCTGCTCGAAGCAGGACCAATTCCCAGTTAAATCATCCCAGCCAGGGCTTTGTCAAGCCTGACCTTAAAAACCTCTAAGGAAGGAGATTCTACCACCTCCCTAGGTAACGCATTCCAGTGTTTCACCACCCTCTTAGTGAAAAAGTTTTTCCTAATATCCAATCTAAACCTCCCCCACTGCAGCTTGAGACCATTACTCCTCGTTCTGTCATCTGATACCATTGAGAACAGTCTAGAGCCATCCTCTTTGGAACCCCCTTTCAGGTAGTTGAAAGCAGCTATCAAATCCCCCCTCATTCTTCTCTTCTGCAGGCTAAACAATCCCAGCTCCCTCAGCCTCTCCTCATAACTCATGTGTTCCAGACCCCTAATCATTTTTGTTGCCCTTTGCTGGACTCTCTCCAATTTATCCACATCCTTCTTGAAGTGTGGGGCCCAAAACTGGACACAGTACTCCAGATGAGGCCTCACCAATGTCGAATAGAGGGGAACGATCACGTCCCTCGATCTGCTCGCTATGCCCCTACTTATACATCCCAAAATGCCATTGGCCTTCTTGGCAACAAGGGCACACTGCTGACTCATATCCAGCTTCTCGTCCACTGTCACCCCTAGGTCCTTTTCCGCAGAACTGCTGCCTAGCCATTCGGTCCCTAGTCTGTAGCTGTGCATTGGGTTCTTCCGTCCTAAGTGCAGGACCCTGCACTTATCCTTATTGAACCTCATCAGATTTCTTTTGGCCCAATCCTCCAATTTGTCTAGGTCCTTCTGTATCCTATCTCTCCCCTCCAGCGTATCTACCACTCCTCCCAGTTTAGTATCATCCGCAAATTTGCTGAGAGTGCAATCCACACCATCCTCCAGATCATTTATGAAGATATTGAACAAAACCGGCCCCAGGACCGACCCTTGGGGCACTCCACTTGATACCGGCTGCCAACTAGACATGGAGCCATTGATAACTACCCGTTGAGCCCGACAATCTAGCCAGCTTTCTACCCACCTTGTAGTGCATTCATCCAGCCCATACTTCCTTAACTTGCTGACAAGAATACTGTGGGACATTTTTTAAAGACCCATTTTAAAAATAATTTTAATTGCTATACTAATCAATGGATTTACTTGTAAATTCTCAGAAAATTCATTCTATGCTCAAAGAGTACGAGCTGTAATTTTGGGAAAGATAATGCTCTATTTTCCATACATAACAAAGAGGCTGAAGCCCTCTTTTAAGTGCAAAATTCAACTCAATGAGGATCTGCAACTGTTGCCTGCAGAACACTGCCTAGTTCAACTGAGATGCCAAGTTATATTACCTGACCCACTATGAGGCCAACATTTCCCATAACGTATGCATGAATGTGCGCACCCCACCCCAGTCCCTTCACATAGACACATTGAAGATAAACTATTACACCCATTGGTCAAGAAACATTTAACTCTATTTGGCCAAGAGAGTAACAAAAACAAGAAATACATTTCCATAAAAAATAACTACCCTCGGACTTCAGAGGCAGGATCACAATGCTGTTTATTACCACCGAGTTCTAAGGAGATACTAGTACAGCATGGCTATTCCGAGCTATTGCTGTGTTACACAGTGAAAGTCTGAAATGTGAGCTGGAGGTCATATTACATACAAAAATGTATGAAAAAATATGGATTTTAAATAAAGAATTATCACAACTTGAACTTTTTACAATACATTCTTGCTGAGATTTCCAAAGTAGTCTAGGAACAGAGACATCTTCCACGAAAATTTGTCTAGATTAATTTGAAAATTTCATGCCATGTCTTCCAAGGGCCACCCCACTCCGCTGACTCCTTCTTCAGGAAACTCCTTTCTTCCTGGTGAGGTCAGTCCAAAGTACCTAGAAATTCAAAAGGAAATTCAAAAGGGGCAAAGGCAGACTGCACAGATAGACATGAACAAACAGTGGAAACTACTTTACAAGCAAGCAAGGGAAGATGCTTTAACTTATCAAAGCTTAACTAGATCACAAAATTCTAAGAACAAATCTCCCTGAAAGGTATTTCATTGCTGGTGTTCCACTTCACACCTCAATTCAATGTTTTGAATGCTGAATTTCAAATGTTACCAAGACAAGTGGCACATTTGTAGTTGGGCCACTAGCTATTACTAAACTGAAGTCAAAACAGAAAGATCTGCAAATATCTGCTCTCCCTCTGTCAATATGGAGACAATGTATGCAAAAAATTAAACCAAAATTAAACCAACCAGAAACTCACCTTCCAGAAAAGCAAACTCATCAATAACTTCAATGGCATTATCTGTAAAACAAAGTGAATTGAAAACAATTGGCATAGATAAACCAATTCAAGTGCAGAGATATTTTATACACATCAGTATATGATTTTAACAATGACTTTTTAAAAATAGGTTTATTCATTTTGGAGACTATGGGGAGGGGAAGGGGAATATTTTACAGTGTAATATTTGGCAGAAGAGAACTTTTTTCTTTTCATTTCTGGGAACAAGATAAAACTGTTTTAAATCTGCACCCACAATGCCACAAAACACATGGAATCGTCTGGAAAGAGCCTTCAGTCAAATAACATTATTGACAAAGGTTAGCATAACAAAAATGATCTTCTTACCCAAGTCTTTCCTTTGCAGAGTTTTCCTTTTTCCTTGTTGAGCATACACATAAGCATCTTTAGCTATGGTTTCAACAAACAACTCCTACAGGATGGAAGAGACAGATTGTTACAACAAGTGAAAGGTGTGACTGCAACCTGTTGTTACAAGCACAGTTGAGCTCTGAAGGATTAAAGGACAAAATTACACCCTCTCCCCCTCTAGATGCTCCCTTTCTATTGATCAGCTCTAAGAATATTCTATGAAACCTTTAAACTAGACAATTACTGCATATCAGGGACAAGTGTTATTATGGTGCCGGGGGCGGGGGGAAGGGTTGTCTTTAGAGGTCCCTGTGTATATCTGGAGGTGAGGGAAAGGAGTTTCAGAGTAACAGCCGTGTTAGTCTGTATTCGCAAAAAGAAAAGGAGTACTTGTGGCACCTTAGAGACTAACCAATTTATTTGAGCATGAGCTTTCGCGAAATTTATTTGAGCACGAAAGCTCATGCTCAAATAAATTGGTTAGTCTCTAGGGAAAGGAGTGTGAGTCTTGCTTTTCTTCTCTCTCAAAACATCACACTTGAACATGCAACATACTTTTCTGATTCTGTGAACCAGTTATCCACTTTCATGGATTACTGAGGCCCATGGTTAATATTCCTACCCCAGGACCTGCAACTTGCAAAATTATGACATTTGATGATTTGAGCTTAGCAGGCTTTGCTATCCAAAGTAAGTATTTGTCAGGGATACCAGCTACCAACTGCCCATCACTGCACCTTCTGAGAGCCAGTCATATCTGCACAACTTTCAATGGACAATGTAGAATAACCTATCTATAAGTACCTCCACCTACCACCAAATGAGCTTCTTAGTTGCAGCAAATAAATACATCTTGTACTGTGCCCTGAAGTACATGGAACCCAGGCTCTGACTGATCAGAAGAGGGAACAAATTCCACAGCTAGACACTCTCCACTGCCCAGACACCAGACTACAAGAGCACAACCACTGGAACGGAGAGCAAGAGTAGCTCAGCTGATCTCATCAGGGCACAGAGAGACCATTTACAGCCTATCAATCATAACACTTGGAACTGCAACCAGAAGCAAGCTGGAATCGAGTGCAGAGCAGAGGTGTACGGTGCTCACGTCAGCCTGGTGCACTAAGAAAGTGGGTTGCCACATTCTGCACTAGCTAAAGCTCCCAAGTGCTCTTCCAGGATAGCCTTGAGAACATTATAGCAATTCTGCATGCAAGTGACAAAGGATTTCTGCAGCAAAGTCTGCAACCTCCTAGACAGCACTTATAGCCACCACTATAATCTCAAATTAGGAGAACCCGAGGTTGTGGAATTCTTTGACAAAGGGCAGACATGCACCTTTAACAGAGGGAGTAAACAACCTCCTACCAACTCTCCAGACTCTTCTCCCTTCCAGCATCCTCGAGTTCAGGCTGAGCCTTACCCAGCTCATGATCATCCAGGTCCCTATCTTGGCCAAACAAGGCAATGCAGAGGTAGCATAACCTGCTATAGGGAGATGACAGACAGGACCTTCAGCAACTGAACTGCTGAAGCATTCTGGGCTTCTACAATTTCCCTTAATGGTTTCACAAACACTAAACAGCTAAAGGAACAGGAGTACTTGTGGCACCTTAGAGACCATCTTAATTAATTAGCCTCTGACAGTTGGTATGGCTACTTCCACCTTTTCATGTTCTCTGTGTGTGTGTGTATATATATATATATATATATTTATTTTCTTACTATATGTTCCATTCTATATATCCGATGAAGTAGGCTGTAGCCCACGAAAGCTTATGCTCAAATAAATTTGTTAGTCTCTAAGGTGCCACAAGTACTCCTGTTCTTTTTGCGGATACAGACTAACACATCTGCTACTCTGAAACTAAACAGCAAGACTGTTGTGCTCTAAAAAGAGAAAGTTTGAGACCAGGTTGTAACTGACAAGGCAAATAATAGCAAGTGGTGATTTTCTGAGCAAGGTTATAAGCACTGCTTATTAAGGAGAGATTTATCTTGCTCCCTGAGAAGAGGCACCCACTATCCCATTCAGTATTAGATTGGCCAGCTCCCCGCTGGCTGGCAAGAGTCCATCTGACAGGCTGTCATACACCGTCCCGCAGCACGCACAGGCACTTGTTGAGCAGGACCGGTGACATTCAGCTTCAATGCTGCAAATGTGAAACCTGGCAAATCTGCCTCAGGTCTTCTGATCCAATCAGCAAATGTAACTTCTCATAAAACAAGCCCTTAAATGATTGCACCTTTATGCGTACATGTAAAGAGATTTCTATTCTCTTCTGCCACTTTTTCCACGGCACAGGAATGCAGAATTTTTATATGCTACAGTCAGATTCAGAGCAAGCTGATCATCACAGGCCTTCAAGTCAAATTATCTGCCCTAAACCATGGTAACCTGCAACAAAAATCCAGGAAGGGAGAAAAGTGCAGGCTACTCTGTCAGCCAGGAAGAATAAGTGACATTAATAAAATGAAGGAAGCTAATAGATAAGATGAGTTAAACAGGATAATTAGTGAGGGTAACTGAAAGAGAGCTGGAAGAGCCCTGAAAGAGACGATAATAAAGCCACACAAGCCTCAGCACCAATCTAAATGAAAAAGTCTCACAACCAAGACAGAAAATGGACTGACTATTGAATGAAAGCGGAAGCTGGATTATACAGCCAAAATCTCTGCAAAAGGGCTGCCGGAGATATTGCTCTCCAATGGGAGCAAGTGACTGAACGAAACATTCTAAGGGTCCTACAAGGCAATTCATTCACATGCTCATTTTGGAGGTGGCATAGAGCTGCCCCACTCAAGCAGAATTGCTCCTGGAATTCTCCAGGACAGAGGCGTGCACACTGGACCGCTCCGTGGGATGGTGCAGTATGCTTCCCCGCTCTGTGTCCAGAGAGTTCTAATGGCAGCTGCAGGAGTCACTGAGTCACGCCCTGCCTACTCCTCATCACCTGTCGGGTTAGTTTGCCTCCTAGGGGATGCTAAGAAGGAAGTTATCTTAGCTCTTGCCTACATTTCCAAATGGGTCTCTTACTGCTCTGCTCCCTAACAATTCCTAGCCACGTCTCTGACAACTGCCTCCTGCCTTTAATGCTCCTGCTATGCATGGAATAACCTCCCTATTCTGGTCTGTCAAGCTACATTCTCTTGCCATTCAAATCCATCCTAATGGCTCACTTCTTCCACAATGCCCAAGAAGGAAATTAACAACATTACCACTTTTTAAAAAAAATCCTAGTCATTCCCTCTTCTGTTGTTCCCAAAGCATCCTATCTTCTACAGAAAGAGGGATTCTAGATGGACTCCTCCTGAAGGTCGAAACAGCAGACTGGACTTCTACATAGAGTGCTTCTGCCAACGTGCACGGGCTGAAATTGTGGAAAAGCAGCATCACTTACCCCATAACCTCAGCCATGCGGAACGCAATGCCATCCACAGCCTCAGAAACAACTCTGACATCATAATCAAAAAGGCTGACAAAGGAGGTGCTGTTGTCATCATGAATAGGTCGGAATATGAACAAGAGGCTGCTCGGCAGCTCTCCAACACGAGTTTCTACAAGCCATTACCCTATGATCCCACTGAGAGTTACCAAAAGCAACTACAGCATTTGCTCAAGAAACTTCCTGAAAAAGCACAAGATCAAATCCGCACAGACACACCCCTGGAACCCCGACCTGGGATATTCTATCTACTACCCAAGATCCATAAACCTGGAAATCCTGGGCGTCCCATCATCTCAGGCATTGGCACCCTGACAGCAGGATTGTCTGGCTATGTAGACTCCCTCCTCAGGCCCTACGCTACCAGCACTCCCAGCTACCTTCGAGACACCACTGACTTCCTGAGGAAACTTCAATCCATCGGTGATCTTCCTGATAACACCATCCTGGCTACTATGGATGTAGAAGCCCTCTACACCAACATTCCACAGAAAGATGGATTACAAGCCGTCAAGAACACTATCCCCGATAATGTCACGGCTAACCTGGTGGCTGAACTTTGTGACTTTGTCCTTACCCATAACTATTTCACATTTGGGGACAATGTATACCTTCAGATCAGCGGCACTGCTATGGGTACCCGCATGGCCCCACAGTATGCCAACATTTTTATGGCTGATTTAGAACAACGCTTCCTCAGCTCTCGTCCCCTAAAGCCCCTACTCTACTTGTGCTACATTGATGACATCTTCATCATCTGGACCCATGGAAAAGAAGCCCTTGAGGAATTCCACCATGATTTCAACAATTTCCATCCCACCACCAACCTCAGCCTGGTCCAGTCCACACAAGAGATCCACTTCCTGGACACTACAGTGCTAATAAACAATGGCCACATAAACACCACCCTATACCGGAAACCTACTGACCGCTATTCCTACCTGCATGCCTCCAGCTTTCACCCTGACCACACCACACGATCCATCGTCTACAGCCAAGCTCTGCGATACAACTGCATTTGCTCCAACCCCTCAGACAGAGACAAACACCTACAAGATCTCTGTCAAGCTTTCTTACAACTACAATACCCACCTGCAGAAGTAAAGAAACAGATTGATAGAGCCAGAAGAGTTCCCAGAAGTTACCTACTACAGGACAGGCCTAACAAAGAAAATAACAGAACGCCACTAGCCATCACCTTCAGCCCCCAACTAAAACCCCTCCAACGCATTATTAAGGATCTACAACCTATCCTAAAGGATGACCCAACACTCTCACAAGTCTTGGGAGACAGGCCAGTCCTTGCCTACAGACAGCCCCGCAACCTGAAGCAAATACTCACCAACAACCACATACCACACAACAGAACCACTAACCCAGGAACTTATCCTTGCAACAAAGCCCGTTGCCAATTGTGCCCACACATCTATTCAGGGGACACCATCACAGGGCCTAATAACATCAGCCACACTATCAGAGGCTCGTTCACCTGCACATCCACCAATGTGATATATGCCATCATGTGCCAGCAATGCCCCTCTGCCATGTACATTGGTCAAACTGGACAGTCTCTACGTAAAAGAATAAATGGACACAAATCAGATGTCAAGAATTATAACATTCATAAACCAGTCGGAGAACACTTCAATCTCTCTGGTCACGCAATCACAGTCATGAAGGTCGCCATCTTAAAACAAAAAAACTTCAAATCCAGACTCCAGCGAGAAACTGCTGAATTGGAATTCATTTGCAAATTGGATACTATTAATTTAGGCTTAAATAGAGACTGGGAGTGGCTAAGTCATTATGCAAGGTAGCCTGTTTTCTCTTGTTTTTTCCTACCCCCCTTCCCCCCCCCCAGATTTTCTGGTTTAACTTGGATTTAAACTTGGAGAGTGGTCAGTTTAGATGAGCTATTACCAGCAGGAGAGTGAGTTTGTGTGTGTATGGGGGTAGGGGGGATGTGAGAAAACCTGGATTTATGCAGGAAATAGCCCGACTTGATTATGTAAAGAGTTGTCATTTTGGATGGGCTAGCACCAGCAGGAGAGTGAATTTGTGTGGGGGGGTGGAGGGTGAGAAAACCTGGATTTGTGCTGGAAATGGCCCACCTGATGATCACTTTAGATAAGCTATTACCAGCAGGACAGTGGGGTGGGAGGAGGTATTGTTTCATATTCTCTGTGTATATATAAAGTCTGCTGCAGTTTCCACGGTATGCATCTGATGAAGTGAGCTGTAGCTCACGAAAGCTCATGCTCAAATAAATTGGTTAGTCTCTAAGGTGCCACAAGTACTCCTTTTCTTTTTGCGAATACAGACTAACACGGCTGTTACTCTGAAACCTATCTTCTCTGTGTCTCTTGTTTAAACAGTAATCTCCCTGGAGCAGAGACTGTCTGAGCTCGGTGTTCCATAAAGTGTTGAGCACACAGTCAGCAGTTAAATAATAATAAATATGCCATAGCCCAGGGGTCTCCAACGCAGTGCCCGCGGGCGCAATGGCACCCGCTGGGGCAGTTGTGCGCGCCCGCAGGATACCGTGCCGCCGAAATGCCGCCGCTGAGCGCAGCTGCAGAAGAACCGCCTGCCGAAATGCTTCTTGCCACTGCTGCTTCTCGGCAGCATTTCGGCGGCGGGGTGTCTGGCGCCCGCCACAGTCTTCTGGGAATAGGAATATGCTATTCCCACAGAAAGGTTGGGGACCACTGCCATAGCCTACAGCCACAGGCTTCTTATCAGATTAACGAACATCACAAGTCCGTACCTGGGGCACTGAAAGTCCCTTCTCCTGCTTCTTGTAGGATGACAGCCTCCCCACTGGATCAAGTCCAGAATTAACTTCAAATCTTAATCCTCCACTGCATCTATCATCTCAGAGTCATGTTCCTCTGGGACCCAATATTGCTGTTAGTAACAGGCAAACAGTGACAGGGGAAGCTGTACAACCTAAACAGGTTATTTTCAGTTTTGCTTTGCCATAAGAGAGGCATGGACACAGCCCATGTTGTGGCACCATCCAAACTCTAGGAGGCTGTTGTGGGGTAGAGGCCAGAAGAGAAGAGGGAAATTTTTTTAAGAGAGTCTTATTTTACATTGCAACCAGAGAAGTTTACTTTAGTTTCAAATTATATACGAAAAGTTCTTCCAGGGGACAATGTTTCCCTGAAATGCAGCTGTGTGTTAGCAGGATCAGGCTCTGATCTGATCTGACTAAGAATCTCTTGAACACTCAAGTATCAGAGGGGTAGCCGTGTTAGTCTGGATTTGTAAAAGCAGCAAAGAGTCCTGTGGCACCTTATAGACTAACAGACGTATTGGAGCATGAGCTTTCGTGGGTGAATACATGTTGCATCCAACAAAGTGGGTATTAATCTCTAAGGTGCCACAGGACTCTTTGCCGCTTGAATACTCAAGGGTTTCAAAACAGTCTGGCATCTCTTATTTGGTCTTGTTTATGCGGAGACAGTGGAGAGAACTGTGCTAATTTATGCCAATAACTGGAAAGACTTGCTGCAAATAACTGATTTTGCAAATTGATGACACTGACCAATCTCAATTGAAAAAGCAGATTCTGTACCTTAAAGCGCATTTCTCTCTACTTATTTTGAGAGGGTTTTTACAATCTTGGGTATATGCTAGTAAGTGTTCTGTAATGTTTTGTAAAAGTAAAAAAGTTTCAATAGTAAGAGATCTCACTGCTGCCCTATAGGTAAATCATATGTGGAAGTGACAGTTTTATGTGTGAATTATAGAGTGCAGATTAATAACACTACCTAGCTTTTATCTAGCACTTTTTGTCAGTATGCCTCAAAGCACTTTACAAATGAGATCAGTGTCATTATCCCCATTTTACAGATGGAGAAACTGAGTCACAGAGAAGTGAAGTGATTTGCTCAAGATCATACAGCAGGGCAGAGGCTGAGCTGGAGCCCAGTGGTCTGTCCACTGGGCTATACACTGAGATTATGATGGCCTGGCTCTTTGTTGCTTGTGCATGAAAATAAGCAATAATCTGAAATGGACAAGGATCTGTGGGTTACAGTGGGTCACAAATTGAATATGAGCCAATGTCATGATGCAGTTGTGAGAAAGGTGAATATCACTCTGGGGTATATTAACAGGAGCGAGGTATGTCAGACACAGGAGGTAACTGTCCCTCTCTACTCTGCACTGGTGAGGCCTCAGCCAGAGTAATACGTCCAGTTTTGGGCACCACGTGTTAGGAAAGACATGGACAAATTGGAGCAAGTCTAGAGGAGAGCTACAAAAATGATAAATGGTTTAGCAAACTTGTCCTATGAGGAAAGATTAAAAAAACTGGGCATGTGAGAAAAAGCGGAGCGGGGACCCGACAAGAGTCTTCAAACATAAGGGCTGTTATAAAGAAGACCGTGATCACTGGTTCTCCACGTCCACTGAAGGTAGGACAAAAAGAACAGGAGGACTTGTGGCACGCTGGAGACTAACAAATTTATTTAACATTCTATGCATCCGATAAAGTGAGCTGTAGCCCACGAAAGCTTATGCTCTAATAAATTGGTTAGTCTCTAAGGTGCCACAAGTACTCCTGTTCTTTTTGAGGATACAGACTAACACAGCTGCTACTCTGAAACCTGAAGGTAAGACAAGAAGTAATGGGCTTAATCTGCAGCAAGAAAGATTTAGGTAGGTACTAGGGAAAACTTTCTAAACATACGGATAGTAAGAAGTGGAATAGGCTTCCAAGAGAAACTGTGCAATCCCCGTCACTGGAGGTTTTTAAGGACAGGCTGGATAGACACCTGTCAGGGATGGCCTAGGTTTACTTGCCCTGCTCAGTGCAGGGGACTGAACTTGACCACCTACGTTTCTGTGATTCTAAATTCTTCAGGCTTTGAAGCACAGAGTACTTCAGCCACCAAAGAGCACGCCAGTCAGTTTCACATTGGGGCGGGAACATGTGTTGCCTAAATGACAGCAGGACCTATTGCCTGTGACCAGTGCAAGTAACTGACCTGATGCCAAATACAATATAAATCAACGTGTATCCAAGGGCAGCGGTGACCAGCACAGCTTCACTGAAAAAAGCTAAAAGCTGCCTGGGGCAGGCAGTTCAGAAAGGGAGAGAGGGAGGAGAGGAAAGCCGCAAACAGAAGAAATAGCGGAAGAGAGTCAGAGTGTAACGCAAGAGGAAAAGCAAAGTTCAGAAATAGGACAGACCCAAAGCCTCCCCGTGGGCACCCACCCCCAGCTCTGGGTGCTCCCCCCATGGGCATCCCACTTCCCCCATGAGCACCCCACCCCCACCTCTGGGTGCTCCCCCCACCGGCACCCTACCCCCACCCGTGTGTGCTCCCCCCACAGGCACCCCACTCCCCCCACAGGCACCCCACTCCCCCCACAGGCACCCCACCCCCACCTCTGGGTGCTCCCCCCACACGCACCCCACTTCCCCCACACGCACCCCACCCCCACCTCTGGGTGCTCCCCCCACAGGCACCCTACCCGTGTGTGCTCCCCCCACAGGCACCCCACTCCCCCCACACGCACCCCACCTCTGGGTGCTCCCCACCCAGGCACCCCACTTCCCCCACCTATGGGCACCCCCCGGGCTGCCGGGCCGAGGGAGAAGGGGACGGCGGATCTGCGCACCCCCAGCGCCCGGGCAATCGGCCCCGGACGCCCCTCACCGTGGCCCGGGCCAGGACGAACACGGCCTCCTGGCTGGCCAGGCTCACGTCAGGGTCGGCTTTGACCAGCGCCTTCACCCGGGCCAGGGGCAGCCGCGCCAGGCGCAGCGGAGCCGCGCACAGCGACCCCGAGCCCGGCTCCTCCGCGGGGGGCGCGGCCCCAGCTCCCGCCTCCGCTGCCGCCGCCGCCGCCGCCATGCTGGACACGGGCGCCCAGCGCGCCTGCGCACCAGCCGCCCGCGCGCCCCACCGACGAGACCGCGCGTGACCTCCCCGGGAGCGCGCGCGCGCGCTTCCCCCAGGGTCCCCCGCGCGCCCCTTCAGCCCGGGCCCCTCCCCCTCGTGACTCCGGGCCCACGTGTCTCCCCCCGGGAAGGTGGCGCGCAGCCCGGCCCGCTCGGGGGCGCTCGGGGGGTCCCCGGGGGCTGCGCTGTCCGGCCTCCCCAGAGCGGCCAGCGGGGCCAGAGCAAGGGGCGGCCGGGCCGGGTGCTGGAGGGGGAGTGACCGGAGCGGGGCGGGCAGCGGGGGCTCCTGGGCACCGGGGGCGGGGGTTCGTGGCCGGCTAACAGCCATGACAGGCCGGGGCCCTCTCGCGTTCCCCCCGAGCCCCCCGCCCCTGGGCCCCCCACACCCACCCCGAGCCCCCCGCCCCTGGGCCCCCCGCCCTCTCCCCGAGCCCCCCGCCCCTCGGCCCCCCGCCTCCGAGCCCCCGCCCCCTCCCCGAGCGCCCCCGCCCCCTCCCCGAGCGCCCCCGACCGCCCCCGAGCCCCCCGCCCCTGAGCCCCCGCCCCCTCCCCGAGCGCCCCGCCTCCCCGCCCTCTCCCCGAGCCCCCCGCCTCCGAGCCCCCCGCCCTCTCCCCGAGCCCCCCGCCCCTGACCCCCCGCCTCCCCGAGCCCCCCGCCCGCCTCCGAGCGCCCCTGAGCCCCCCCACCTCCCCGAGCGCCCCCGAGCCCCCCGCCCCTGAGCCCCCCCGCCTCCACGAGCGCCCCCGACCGCCCCCGAGCCCCCCGCCCCTGAGCCCCCGCCCCCTCCCCGCGCGCCCCCGAGCCCCCCGCCCCTGAGCCCCCCCGCCTCAGAGCCCCCCGAGGGCCCCCGAACCCGCCGCCCTCTCCCCGAGCGCCCCCGAGCCCCCCTGCCTCCGAGCCCCCCGAGTACCCCTGCCCCCGAGCGCCCCCGCCCCCGTGACCCCAGTGCCCCCGAGCACCCCCACCCCCGAGCCCCCTGCCCCTTCCCCGAGTGCCCCCGACCGCCGCCGCCTCCGAGCCCCCCACCCTCTCCCCGAGCGCCTCCGAGCCCCGCGTGCCCCCGACCGCCCGAGCCCTCCGCCCTCTCCCCGAGTGCCCCCGAGCCCCCCCGCCTCCAAGCTCCCCGAGCGCCCCCGCCCCCGAGACCCCAGTGCCTCCCAGCCCCCCGCACCCCTAGTGCCCCCGAGCCCCCCGCCCTCTCCCTGAGCCCCCCGCCCCTGAGCCCCCCGCCCTCTCCCCGAGCGCCCCCGAGCCCCCCGCCCCTGAGACCCCCGCCCTCTCCCCGAGCGCCCCTGAGCCCCCCTGCCTCCGAGCCCCCCGCCCCTGAGCCCCCTCCCCGAGCTCCCCCGCCCCTGAGCCCCCCCGCCTCAGAGCCCCCCGAGCCCCCCGCCCTCTCCCCGAGCGCCCCCGAGCCCCCCGCCCCTGAGCCCCCCCGCCTCCCCGAGGGCCCCCGAGCCCCCCCACCTCCGAGCCCCCTGCCCCCTCCCCGACCGCCCCCGAGCCCCCCGCCCCTGAGCCCCCCCGCCTCCGAGCCCCCGCCCCTGGGCCCCCCGCCCCCGACCGCCCCCCGCCTCCGAGTCCCCCGCCCTCTCCCCGACCGCCCCCGAGCCCCCCCACCTCTGAGCCTCCCTGCCCCCGAGCCCTCCGCCCTCTCCCCGAGCGCCCCCCGCCCCTGAGCCCCCCCGCCTCCGAGGGCCCCGAGCGCCCCCGAGCCCCCCGCCCTCTCCCTGAGCCCCCCCGCCTCAGAGCCCCCCTCACCCACCCCGAGCGCCCCTGAGCCCCCCCTTCCCGAGCCCTGAGCGCCCCCGCCTCCGAGCCCCCCGCCCTCTCCCCGAGCCCCCCCGCCTCCGAGCCCCCCGCCCTCTCCCCAAGCGCCCCCGAGCCCCTCCGCCTCCGAGCCCCCCGCCCTCTCCCCGAGCGCCCGAGCCCCCCGCCCTCTCCCCGAGCCCCGAGCGCCCCCGAGCCCTCCGCCTCCTGCCTGAGCGCCCCCGAGCCCCCCGCCTCTGAGCTCCCCAAGCCCCGAGTGCCCCCGAGTATCCCTGCCCCCGCGACCCCAGTGCCCCCGAGCGCCCCCACCCCTGACCCCCCTGCCCCTTCCCCGAGTGCCCCCGACCGCCCCCGCCTCCGAGCCCCCCACCCTCTCCCCGAGCGCCCCCGAGCCCCCCCGCCTCCAAGCCCCCCGCCCCCTCCCTGAGCCCCGAGTGCCCCCGACCGCCCGAGCCCTCCGCCCTCTCCCCGAGTGCCCCCGAACCCCCTGCCCGAGCGCCCTCTCCCCGAGCCCCCCGCCCCTGAGCCCCCCCGCCTCAGAGCCCCCCGAGGGCCCCGAGCGCCCGAGCCCCCCGCACCCGCCCCGAGCCCTCCGCCTCCTGCCCGAGCGCCCCCGAGCCCCCCCGCCTCCGAGCTCCCCAAGCCCTGAGTGCCCCCGAGTACCCCTGCCCCCGCGACCCCAGTGCCCCCGACCGCCCCCGCCTCCGACCCCCCTGCCCCTTCCCCGAGTGCCCCCGACCGCCCCCGCCTCCGAGCCCCCCACCCTCTCCCCGAGCGCCCCCGCGCCCCCCGCCCCTGAGCCCCCCCGCGCCCCCGAGCGCCCCCGACCGCCCGAGCCCTCCGCCCTCTCCCCGAGCCCCCTGCCCGAGCGCCCGAGCCCCCCGCCCCTGAGCCCCCCGAGGGCCCCGAGCGCCCCCGCCCCCGAGCCCCCCGCCCTCTCCCCGAGCGCCCCCGCCTCCGAGCCCCCCGCCCTCTCCCCGAGCGCCCCCGCCTCCGAGCCTCCTGCCCCTTCCCCGAGTGCCCCCAACCGCCCCCGCCTCCGAGCCCCCCACCCTCTCCCCGAGCGCCCCCGAGCCCCCCGCCTCCAAGCCCCCCGCCCCCTCCCCGAGCCCCGAGTGCCCCCGACCGCCCGAGCCCTCCGCCCTCTCCCCGAGTGCCCCCGAGCCCCCTGCCCGAGAGCCCCCGCCCCGAGGCCCCCCGCCCTCTCCCCGAGCGCCCCTGAGCCCCCCCACCTCTGAGCGCCCCCGAGACCCCAGTGCCTCCCAGCCCCCCGCACCCCTAGTGCCCGCGAGTGCCCCCGCCCCCGAGTGCCCCCGAGCCCCCCGCCCTCTCCCCGAGCGCCCCCGAGCCCCCCCTCTCCCCGAGCGCCCCCGAGCCCCCCCGCCTCCGAGCCCCCCGTCCCCTCCCCGAGCCCCGTGTGCCCCCGCCCTCTCCCCGAGCGCCCCCGAGCCCCCCGCCTCCGAGCTCCCCGAGTGCCCCCGAGTGCCCCTGCCCCCGAGCGCCCCCGAGCCCCCTGCCCTCTCCCCGAGCGCCCCACCCCCAAGCCCCCCGCATCCGAGCCCTCTACAACCGAAGCTCCGAGCGCCCCCGAGCCCCCCGTCCTCTCCCCGAGCGTCCCCGAGCCCCCCCGCCTCCGAGCCCCCCGCCTCCTCCCCGAGCCCTCCGCCCTCTCCCCGAGCCCCCCCGCCTCTGAGCTCCCCGAGTCCCGAGTGCCCCCGAATGCCCCCGAGCCCCCGCCCCCTCCCCGAGTGCCCCCGAGCCCTAGCCCCCCGCCCCCTCCCCGAGCGCCCCCGCCCCCGAGCCCCCCACCCTCTCCCCGAGCGCCCCCGACCCCCCCGCCTCCGAGCTCCCCAAGCCCTGAGTGCCCCCGAATGCCCCCGAGCCCCCTGCCTCCGAGCCCCCCGCCCCCTCCCCGAGCGCCCCCGAGCCCCCCCGCCTCCGAGCTCCCCGCCCTCTCCCCGAGTGCCCCTGAGCCCCCTGCCCGAGCGCCCCCGCCCCCGAGACCCCAGTGCCCCCGAGCCCCCCGCACCCCCAGTGCCCCCGAGCGCCCCCACCCCCGAGCCCCCCGCCCTCTCCCCGAGCGCCCCCGAGCCCCCTGCCCCCTCCCCGAGTGCCCCCACCCCCGACCGAAGCTCCGAGCGCCCCCGAGCCCCCTGCCCCCTCCCCGAGCGCCCCCGAGACCCCAGTGCCCCCAAGCACCCCGCCCCCGAGACCCCTGCGGCCGGAGCCCCAAGTGCCCCTGAGCCCCCCGAGCCCCCTGCCCCCTACCCGAGCGCCCCCGAGCCCCCAGTGCCCCCGAGCCCTCTGCGGCTGGAGCCCCGAGTGCCCCCGAGCCCCCCCGCCCTCTCCCCGAGTACTCCCGAGCCCCCTGGCCCCTCCCCGAGTGCCCCGAGTGGCGCCGAGCGCCTGAGCCCTGAGTGCCCCTGAGACCCCAGTGCCCCCGAGCCCCCCCTGCTCCCTCCCCGAGTGCCCCCGAGCCCCGAGTGCCCCCGAGCCCTCTGTGGCCGGAGCCCCGAGTGTCCCCGAGCCCCCCCTGAGCTCCCTGCCCCCTCCCCGAGCCACCAGTGCCCCCGAGCCCTCTGCGGCCGGAGCCCCGAGTGCCCCCGAGCCCCCCCGCCTTCTCCCCGAGCGGCCCTGAGCGCCCCCGCCCCCGAGCCCTCTGCGGCTGGAGCCTCGAGTGCCCCCGAGACCCCAATGTCCCCGAGACCCCTGCCCCCTTCCCCAAGCGCCCCCGAGTGCCCGAGCCCTCTGTGGCCGGAGCCCCGAGTGCCCCCGAGTCCCCTGCCTCCTCCCCGAGCCCCCAGTGCCCCCGAGCGCCCCTGAGCCCTCTGCGGCTGGAGCCCCGAGTGCCCCGAGCCCCCCCTGCCCCCGAGACCCCAGTGCCCCTGAGCGCCCCCGCCCCTGAGACCCCTGCGGCCGGAGCCCCGAGTGCCCCCGAACCCCCAAGCGCCTCCGCCCCCGAGCCCCCTGCCCCCTCCCCAAGTGCCCCCGAGCACCCCCGAGCCCTCTGCGGCCGGAGCCCCGAGTGCCCCCAAGCGCCTCCGCCCCCGAGCCCCCTGCCCCCTCCCCGAGCACCCCCGAGTCCCCCGCCCCCGAGCCTCCTGCGGCCGGAGCCCCGAGTGCCCCCGCCCCACAGGGCAGAAGGAGCCCCCGCCGGCCTGCCCCAGCCGTGCCCGCTGGCCCCACCCCTGGGCTGGCCTGAGCACCGCCCCGGCCACGCCCCAAGCTCCAGAGCGGAACGGGGGAGCTGAACCCCGGCTTGCCTCAGAGGAGGGGGGCACAGCCTGGAAGGGGCCACAGCCTAGGTTAGGGAAGGCTTAGCCTTCCCTGGCCTATGATACCCGGCCCCCCTGCTTTTAGCCTTCACAACATCCCCAGCCAAGGGGTTCCCCAGGATGTCTGTGCCTTGTGTGAAGCACTTCCTGAGGTTTGCTTTAAACCTGCTGCCGATTCATGTCATTGGGTGACCCCTAGTTCTTGTGTTATGAGAAGGAGTAAATGACACTTCTCTAGTCACTTCCTCCACCCCAGTCATGATTTCATAGACCCCTTTCATAGTGCCCCCAGGTCGTCTGTTTCTAAGATGAAGAATCCCAGTCGTCATAGGGAAGCTTTTCCAGCTATCCGATCCTTTTTGTTGCCCTTCTCTTTACATTTGTTAATTCTAATTATTTTTTAGATGGGGCGACCAGAACTGCCCACAGTGTTCGAAGTGTGGGCATACCATGGATTTATGCAGTAGCATTATGATTTTTTTTCTGTTTTCTTATTTAGCCCTTTCCTCATGGGAAGTGGAGCCCCACCTCAGGGAGGCTAGCCTCTGGCTCCACCCCTTGCGCCCCCCTCCCTTGCAGCCGGAGCCCCGATACCCCTGCCTGCCCCACATCCCTCTCCCTGAGACCCCCTCCTCGGCCCGAGACTCCCCTCTGTGGCCAGACCCCGAGACCCCCTCCCTCTGTGGCCAAAGACTGCCCTGCCACAGCCCAAGCCCCGAGACCTCCTCCCCGCCCCCCCGCAGCCAGAGCCCTGAACCCCCCTGACCTCCCTCTGTTGCCAGAGCCCCCTGGCCCCCCGAAGCCTGAGCCCATCTCCAGGGCTGGAGCCCCAAGACCCCCTGCTCCTCCCCCACAGCTGGAGCCCTGAGACTCCCTGCCCTGCCCCCTGCAGCCAGAGCCCCAAGACCCCCACACCCCCATAGCCCAAGCTCCAAGACCCTCTCCCCGCTCTGCGGCCGGAGCACAGCCCTGAGACCCTCCTCTGCAGCTGGAGCCCCGAGAACCCCTCCATGGCTGAAGCCTCGAGACCCCCCTCCTCCCCCATGGCTGGAGTCCCTCCCGGTCATCACAACCCAACTCTCTAGACTTCAAGTTCTAACAAGTGAATCCTGCATTACTGTCTCCTGTTTCTTCCTATCCTTGCAACAAAGCCCGTTGCCAACTGTGTCAACATATCTATTCAGGGGACACCATCACAGGGCCTAATCACATCAGCCACACTATCAGAGGCTTGTTCACCTGCACATCCACCAATGTGATATATGCCATCATGTGCCAGCAATGCCCCTCTGCCATGTACATTGGTCAAACTGGACAGTCTCTACGTAAAAGAATAAATAGACACAAATCAGATGTCAAGAATTATAACATTCAAAACCCGGTCGGAGAACACTTCAATCTCTTTGGTCACTCGATTACAGACCTAAAAGTGGCAATTCTTCAACAAAAAAACTTCAAAAACAGACTCCAAGGAGAGACTGCTGAATTGGAATTAATTTGCAAACTGGATACAATTAACTTAGGCTTGAATAAAGACTGGGAGTGGATGGGTCATTACACAAAGTAAAGCTATTTCCCCTTGAAAAGGAGTACTTGTGGCACCTTAGAGACTAACCAATTTATTTGAGCATAAGCATCCGATGAAGTGAGCTGTAGCTCATGAAAGCTTATGCTCAAATAAATTGGTTAGTCTCTAAGGTACCACAAGTACTCCTTTTCTTTTTGCGAATACAGACTAACACGGCTGTTCCTCTGAAATCTGACTCCTTCCCTGAGGCTTTCATCCTCCCCAACAGCACAGAGGCTGCCAGACTGGGACTGGGCCCGCTCTGCTGTGTCCTGGAAAGTCTGGTCTGTCTCGCTGAGCTCCTCTGGTTCAGCCCATATTCAGCCTCTGAGGGCCAGGAGCTGCATGCACCAAATGCACACATAGACCACCTGCCCACAAGGCAGGTAATTGTATATGCTGCATTCAGTGCATATCCCCCACCCTGTTGCTGGCCATCTGCTTATATTATTTTGACTCTTGCAGGGTTTTTGTTCGTTTCTTTGTTCTTTGTTTTTAAGGGGGATATTATGGCTAAGTTTAGCATACGTTTGTTAGGTGTGTCTGGCTCTCATGCACCCTCAAAATTCCCTTGCAAAATTCCCATTTGCTGCTCCACTGGTCACTTAGGAGCTGACTTTTTAAACCCCTCTTCTTCCTGAGTTAGCCCCACCCCTCCTCAAGGGTTCCTAAAGGGAATAGGGATCAAAGGATGCTAGGTAGGGTAGTATTTTCTGCATTTTACAGATGGGGAAACTGAAGCACAGATGGATTAAGTGACTTGGCCAAGCTCATATAGGAAATCTGTGGTAGAGCAGGGAATTGCACCCTGAGCTCCCGAGTCCTAAAGTCTCTGGGTCTGTCTACACAGCAGTTTGGAGTGAGTGGGAGTGAGCCTACTAGCCGGGGTTTGACAAACTCGAGCTAGCAGGGCTAGTGCTGTTGACACTCTAAAAACAGCTGCTCTGACACTTAGGGGGTGGGGTGGGTTTCAGAGCCCGAGCTCCAGCCTGAGGTGCAACTTCAGCTATTTCTAGAATGCTAGTGTGAGCCCCACGAACCTGTCTGTTGACCCAGATGGGGAGGCTTGTGTCTGCTTGCTCCAAAGTGTAGACATACCCTTAACCCCAAGGCCATCCTCTTCCTAAAGTTCATGGGGTGTTCTCTGCATAGAGCTCAGATGGCAGACCAGGGCTTGCCTCCTGCTTCGGAAGCCCATTCGTTCCCTGCCCTCTTGAACCCCGTGTACAGCTGCCGCCTCTGAGACAGCAAAACTGGCCACTGGCCACCCCGCAACAAGAAGAATGGTCTTAGTGCTGACCATAGCGAATTATTACTAACATGTTTAGAGAGCCAGTTTACACACAGGTTTCAGAGTCGCAGCCGTGTTAGTCTGTATTCGCAAAAAGAAAAGGAGGACTTGTGGCACCTTAGAGACTAACCAATGTATTTGTAAGCAGAGTCAGGATGAGCTCCACCCTGACATCTGGTGGTGAGGTGTGGCAAGTTGTGGAAAAGAACTTCAGGGGCTGATCTCATTTGCATAGGCACACCCACCCCACCTAGCATGAGCCCATAGCTGCCCAAATGGTCACTTTGGCTGTTGTGGGATCCCCAGTGTCTCTGTTATTGGGTCAGGAAGAATAAATTGTTATTACCCTGACTATGGGAACTGTGCTTGGAACTGTACTGGGCCTTTTGTTATGATGGAGGGACTCACCATCAACTAAGCAGCACTCGCTATGCAAGAGACATGGGTTCCAAAACTCTGTGAATAGAGAGAGGTTGGGGATAAGTATTAATACTTGGTGGTATGGGCCTCTTGGTGAGGTTCTTGCATGCTAATTGCACTTCGTCCTCTCTCCACTGTGGAATATCAGAGCTAATTTTGATTCCATTAGGAGTCTAGTTACAGGCTGCTGAGCTGAATTCACTTTGGGCTAATGGTGCACCAGCACTGAGGCTCCCCTACTACAAGCTGAATTCACCTAAGAGCTGAAATCACTGAGCGTTGTGTTAAGTAGGCGGGGGAGCCTGAAGATATACTGTGGAGGAGTTTGCAAGGAGTGCTGGAGTGCCTTGTGGACAGGCTGGTGGAGCAGTTTGTAGGACGGTGGGAGCTGCTTGTGGGATGCGGAGCGGAGCAGTTTGTGGGATGGCGGGAGCTGCTTGTGGGGAGCAGAGCCGAGCTGAGCGAAGCAGTTTGTGGGGCAGCTGGCGGGGCGGAGCGAAGCGAAGGCCTGTGGGGCGGTCAGTTTCAGATCATGTAAGATGCCCCTTACCTCTCTCTCTCTCCCCCCCGCCCCCCAGTTGGGAGGTAAAGCTCTGCAGATAAACTTTCGAACTCTGGGGCTGCCCTGACCAGGGACAGAGACTTTTGGGCCACTGGACTTTTGGCACTTTAGGTGATTTGGGGTTGCTGGACTCAAGAACCAAAGGGAAAGGACAAGCCCCAGTTTGCTTGGGGTGCGTTTTTTGCTCATGGGTTGTGTTATGAATCCTGTTGGTGGTGTTTCCCCAACATAATGCCACATTGTTTCTCTCTGTTATTAAAAGGCTTTTTGCTACACTCAGACTACGTGCTTGCGAGAGGGGAAGTACTGCCTCTTGGAGGCGCCCAGCGGGGGTGGTATATATTTGTCCCAGGTCACTGGGTGGGGGCTCAAGCCGGTTTGTATTGTGTTATTGGAATGAATCCCCTAGATATTGAACCCGGCCTTTGTTGCTGCCAACTCTGACGGGCGGAAGGGTTACATATTTGAGCATAAGCTTTCGTGGGCTAGAGCTCACTTCATCGGATGCATTCAGGTTCCTAATGGTCAGGGCTACAAGAGGAGGGTATAACAGTTCTTCATTTTAGGGTAACTTTGTTTTCTGTGGGTCTCTTGTTGTTCTTGTGCTGCTCCTTGGGGTGTTTCCAATGCTTGGCATTGTGCAATAATAAACTAGTGCCCAGAGCTCTATCTTGGTGGAGAAAGGCCATTTGAGATGTTTTCTGGAGCTGAGGCAATACTTAAAGCACATGTTCAGTGCTTTGTTAAATTGTGATCTTAATGCTGTTGAGCACCATGGGTCAGATATTTAGGGAGCTAAAGATGCAGATTGGTGCTCAATGGGGTTTTCAAAAGCAGCTAGGCATCCCACATGGCGCTTTAAAAATCTGCCCGTCTCCTCAGAGTTTTCATCTCCGGACTGGACTACAGATGCCAGAATTACCTTGGGCCCTAGTTACAGCGATTTTCCAATTGCAACTTCTCAGATCCTTTCTTTCCAATAATTCATTAAAATATAAACCTCAGGGAACAGGAATAAGCATATGAAAACCAGCAATGTTTCATAGTAAAGCCCCTTGGAGGGCGGGGGAAGGAAAGTATTTCCAGTATTTGGGGAAGGGCCTCACTTTATTTTCCACTGAATGCATCCGATGAAGTGAGCTGTAGCTCACGAAAGCTTATGCTCAAATAAATTGGTTAGTCTCTAAGGTGCCACGAGTACTCCTTTTCTTTTTACACACAATTGGTGTATTTTGCTGTTGTTTTATCATTTTTCTTAGCTTATCCTAACATGGCACCGCCATCCAGAATACAGGCCTGTACACTGTCGAGAGCTTGAATGTGCTCAAGTGAAAAAAAAGCGGGCACTTTAAATCTTTTAACCAGCAAGGTGGTATAGCCACCAGCCAGCTGGCAACTGCCCTGCTCCACAACTCTCCATAAGCCTTCCCATCCCCCACTTTTGGCACATTCCAACCTCTCACTGTTGCTAGAACCCCCAGTCCAGTGCTAGGTCACTCACACAGCACGTATTATTTGTTTCCCAAATGTCAGTTAATGTGTCCGACCCCACAGAGGCAGGGCAGTACTGTTACCCCCCATTTTGCACAGAGAACTGAGGCTCAGTGAGATTAAGATCAGAAGCAGGTGACAGTTGCAGCTGATCTGTTTTAACTGTCTCAACCAATATCCCATAGGAAGTCTCTGGTAAGCCAGGGACAGAGCCCAGATCTCAAGGGGAGCAGGTGTATGAAGCTACTTCCTTGATCACAAACAAGATCATCCCTTTCCTTCCTATAGGCCTTTTCCTTGGTCATTGCACTGACGTTATTCATAGGTAGCTATTTGCTATCTGCAGTGTGTCTCGGTGCTTCAGAGAAGTGAGTATGCCGGGTTGCTCTACTGTGCACACAAGGTGGCCTGTGGGAAGAGTTATTTTGCTCTGGGCGAGTCCTTGATTCTGCTCCAAGCTGTCAGGTACTTGCCCTACCTGTTCACAGAACGATCTGACTTTTTGGGTAGGTTTTAGAAGATGCAAATCTGCAAATCCGCTTTTAAGCAAAATCTGCTTTAACAGAATTGACAAAAAAAAAGTCCTGATGTGGAACCATACTGTCCCCTCATGGATCAGCAGCAGGGTTTAAATAGAGGCCCTCAGATTTACATCGCAGACAGGTACCCTTCGAGCTGGCATACACTTTGCTCGTGAGCTAAGCGATTATTTGCTCAACAGCAGTAAAAAGGGGTTGGAATCAGGATTCCTGGGTTCTGTTCCTGGCTATGGGAGGAGAATGAGGTCTGGTGTTTAGAACAGAGAATGAAAACAAGGCCTAGCACATTCATTTCAAAAGGCAGTGTAGCTATGCGGAGGAGACTGGAGTCTGCCATATTTAAGACCTTCCAGCTCTACCAACAGTGACTTTCGGCAACTGCTCTAAAATGGGGGAAAGGATAACGGAGGACCCTAAGGTAGCGCGATAACAATAGATGACTGTGAGCTCACATTATCATTACATGACAGCATTAGGGGAGGCAGCATGGTCCAGCAGTGCGTGTGCTAGGCTGGGACTCCAGATACCTGAGTTCTTTCCCTGGTTTTGACACTGCAAAGTCACTTAATGTTTCTCTATCTGTAAAACAGGGGCATTGATACTGGCCTCCTTTGGAAAATGCTGTGTTACCATCCCCTCAGGAACAACTCCCTGCCCTGGCAACACAGTTGCTGATCGCGAATGCCTTGTGCTCTCTGCAAATCTCTTGATGCTCTGAGAAGCAGGAGCAGTGCATTCAGTTTGGCCATTGTAATACTATATGACTCACTAACAAAACTTGTCCAGATAGTCACCCACAGGAGTGTAACCATCTCCCTGTAGTATAAAGAGAGAACCTGAGACATGAGGCATGGTATAAGGGGCCTGAAGTGACGCCTAAGGCCTGAACTAAAGTCAGGCCCTGCTGATATAAAGCAAAGTTAGCAAGAGTCAGGCCCTGTTATAAAACAGATGCCTGTTTACAGGTGCACTGTCCGGCACAGGAACTTGGCAACAACATGGCTTCGTTCCAAAACCACAAGCACTCTTAGGCACTAGATATTCACATAAACACATTCCAGAAGGGTGGTACCAGGACACCCTGATACAAGGTTATGGTATAAACACACTCCCCAAAGATAATACAGGACACACTGACCCCTCCTAAAGAGATAGTAGGATGACAGGGTGATGGCTGGAGATGTTTTGATCGAGCCAACATGCACAAGGTAAAGGGTGGGAACTAACCACATCAGAGGGACAATATGTAACTTGGTTGTATCAGCATAAAAAGGGGCCACAGAGGGGGTGTCTTTGTCTGGCCTAGTGGGGGGCAGAAGATCCTGTCGCTCACCGAGCGGAGTCCATTGTCATGGGCATACATGTATTAGTGGCCCCATAGAGTCTGCCAGGTACTAGTACTGTGCTTTCTCAGCAATAAACCTGGCTGAGCACCTTCGCTACTAAACCAAGTCTGTGGCCTTCTTGGGCAGTTCAATCAAGATCAGCTGTACGGGCTGTCTGCGCAGAGCTGGTGCAGCACATGGAGAGAACACACGCAGCCAACAACTGATAACACATACTTCAACTTCAAATCAATATAAAGTTCTTACATCCAAAGGAGAGCTAAGGGAAGAACTGAGGGTTTGGTTTGATGGCTGAACTGAAAAATCGAGAAAAAATTTGGTTAGTCACAAAACAAAACGGAATTTTTAAATTTTTTCTTGACAAAATGAAATAATTCAGGTCAAAGGAAACACTGTGAATGTTGTCTTGAAATGAAATGCCAACATTTTCTACAAAAGTTTCAAAGTGGTTTGTTTTGAAAATGTCAACACAAAGCATCCTGACATTTGCAATTTTGGTTTTTGGGTTTTTTTTCAGACGAACTATTTGCCAAAGTTGACCCAAATTTGCCAATAATTTTGGACCCTGAAAGATGCATTTTTTGGAGTGAAATTTCTATTTGCCAGAAAACAATTGTCCAACTCTACTCCAAAGAACCAAGGCTGTGTAGCTACGCCCAGCTCAGTGTCAGCAGGACCCGGTGCTACCACTCTGGCACCGACTGAAGCTAGGTCAGAAAGAGCTGCTCCCCCGCCCCTCGCTGCTTTTCATACAGACCACAACTACTTCCTGAAGTTAGACAGTCGCTTGTCACGCACCTGGCAAAAGCCTTTGGTTTGAAGATGCAGTGAAGGCAGGGGGTGATCAGGCAACATACAAATGCTGGATCCCAACCTCCCACGGGCAATTCTGCGTGAGGACATTTGAATCTACATGGAGAGAGGGAGAGAAGCAAGCATGCGGTGACAGAAAATGGTGAGTAATTTACTGTGTCTGAGTTGTTCACACCTGGTCTGTGAGGAACACAAGGGCAGGAGAACAGGACACAGCCAGTGGGGCAGGATTCCTCCATAGCAGTAGGAAAGATGGAGTGTCTTATTGCCAGCCAGACTCAGCAAGAGCAACACAGGGTGAGCCTTGCTCCAGGTCAGAGGAGCAGCAAAAAGCATTGTGCAACACATCCCCGTGGACAGTAGGACTTTTGCATTTGTCCAATGTGGTGCACAAAGAACCACCAGAGGATATCAGATTGCTTTGCAGTGTGAGATGTAAACCAGATGGGGATCACTTCACTCAGCACTGAAATGCAGCCGCCTTCTGGTCAAACCCAGAAGCTGGATAGAGGCACACAGCGACACTAAACAAACTAGGTCAAGATGTGATGTCTTTTTCAAAGCTACACTCTAGTTCAATCACAAGCTGTTGGGCTCGATGCAGGAATCACAGGGCAAAACTGGCTTGTGCAGGGCATCAGACTAGTACAGGGGTTCTCAACCCGGGGGTCGGGACCCCTCAGGGAGTCGCGAGGTTATTACATAGGGGGTCGCGAGCTGTCAACCTCCACCCCAAATCCTGCTTTGCCTCCACCATTTATAATGGTGTTAAATACATAAAAAAGTGTTTTTAATTTATGGGGGGGGGGGTCGCACTCAGAGGCTTGCTAGGTGAAAGGGGTCACCAGTAAAAAAGTTTGAGAGCCACTGGACTAGAAGATTGGGTCCCTTCTTGCTTTAAAATCTATGAAAGCAGAGAAGATTACTGTACACGAGTGACACCAAAGAGGCATTTAGGGAGGTAGAATACAACAACCTGAGTTGGAATTTGATCGGGATATGGGGGTATCAGCAGCTTTAGTTCATAACTGGACTTTTTTTCCATCCTTTTTTTTTTTTTTGGAATTCATGAAATGGCTGCAAAATGGACATTGGCGTGGTTCAAAAAGCAATTCTGGGTCAAATATTCGCACTTGTGAATCTTGAAAAAGCTGGTTTATACAGTTGCTTCTTCAGAAGCCACCTGGCCTGTGGGGGAAGTAAAGACTTGGAGGACAGATGCCACGTTCTGTCTCCATCTGTGCTACTGCTGGCCCGTAACAATACTCATCTTGCAACTGCTGGGGATAGTGGCTACTTCCGTGCCTGCTCCCCTTGATGCCAAAGAAAGCTGGGAGTGCTCCCAGCTTTAGAGATCAGGCAACTCATTTAGGTGCCTACATTTAAGCACTCAAGTTTTAAAATTTTGCCTTTATCTTCTTTGTGTCCAATCCCCCATCTGTAAAACTAAATCATGTACAAGTACAAAGTACAATTTAGGTCTGGGAGTAGCAGGGGGAAGAGCAAAGAGCTTTGGGAGAGCAAATCCAAACGTGCTGATTAGCTGTTTTGTAAAGGGACAAAATAGGTATTGCACGGGCTGGGAAATGACTGGTGGGCAGCTCACGGGATGACCCCTTTGTGGGGATGCGGTCCATGCGATACAAAATTTACAATACAAGCTTTACAAAATTCCAACTACATTACACCTGCTGCTCTCTGGCATGCACTAGTTTGGCAGTGCTACCCCAAAAGCAATCAAGGCAGCCATTCCCCGGGGATTTCCAACACAGAGGTTTCTAGGCCATTTGGGCAGCTCTGAAATGCTTTTGTAGAGGCCAGCCCCTCGCTGGTGCAGTTACTAGCCTGCCTCACTTCACAGTGTGAGCTGAGCACAATACTAACCGCACAGGAAACTCACCAGGCACTGCTCTGAAAAGCGTGAGGAGCTCCTCCCACACAAACACAGGACTCGCTCTCCCAGATGGCGGTGACAGCGAGGGCAAGGTGACGAGCAGAGGCATGCAACTGGGACTGCCTCTGCCTACAGCTGCAGCGGTCACTAGTGAGGCCATGGTTCCCAAATGGCAGCCTAAGCTGACACCCTTGAGTCAGGCTATTGCACCTGCCAGGCTTTGCAAAGAAAAATGCAACTGGGGTACAAGTGAGCTGCCTGCTAGAGCCATGGCCAGTCAGCTGCACCCAGGAGGGAATTTTTCAAAGGGGTGTGTGACTCAAGGGATGCACCTAAGAGCAAGCGGGTTTTAGGGCACAAATACTTTGCACTGGAAATTGCACTTGTAATAGGGTGCAGCCGACACCAGCAACTCTGCATTACCTGTCCAGAGAGGCCCAGCCACACAGCAGCCAATGTCTCCAGGCAGCAGCGGGCTCTCAGTTCACACGGCAGCCAGGCTGACAGGTTCCCTGGGAATCGCTTTGCAGCAAGATGGTCCCAGAGGGACCAGGAGCAGGATGGAGAGGGAATGTGGCTGTCTCCTGACTCCCCTCATTTTGCCATTGACTTCGATTGGGGTTGGGAGCAGGACTGGGCCCTTTGCTCCCTTCCAAACCCTGTGCAGTGTCTGGATACTAAATTCTACTCTTCGCTCTGTTGGTGTCAGCGTGAAGTAACCCCACGGGGTCAGAGTGCCCCTCCCATTGGAACCCCTTCGGAGGGCACCGCGGGAGAAGGAACAGAGGAGAAAAACTCCCCGAGAGTGACCCATGGAGCTTCTCCAGGTTGTTCTGTTGGGGGCTGGGTGCTTATCTTTGCCCCCATCCGCAGAACAAGCAGGAGGTTCAACCTGAGATTATTCAGCCACTGCCATCAGCATCGAGGCCCCGTGGCTCCGCAGCCACGCCAGGGCCCCGTTGGCTGTTTGGACTGTAGGCTCTTTCTCTCCAGTTTTGTGCCGATCCTTACGTAATGGGACCTCTAGTTGTTACTATAATACAAAGAATGATCGTTTGCCAGGTGGGATGTGAAATGTTTGTGGTTTTAATTAATTTTACTCCATGGACATTGTCAGGGTGATTGCCTAGAACTGTCCTTAATGATCCTCAGACACATGTGGAAATTAACGTTGTCTATTCTGTCCTAGGAAGGAGAACGTGTTAAGCACCTACGGGCCAAGTTCCAAGGGAACAGGCAAAAATTCTCTGAAATGAGCAACAGGCCAGGGAGTCAGCTTGCAGCCTCACTTGCAAAGGAGGAGACACACGCACTTAAACCTGGATCTGAGAGGGACCAATCTACTAAATTACCCAAAACCAGGAGGATGGGTTTGAAAAATGCTCCTTTATGTCAGGATGACGTTCCAGGCTTGGGGCCCCTTTGTGAAGACCCAGCATGGGTGACTAACTCCAAGGATGGAAATGCTATGGAATCCAGCCTCCACGCAGCCGTTCTGCAAACAGGAATACGAGAGGCACCCCCTGAACAAAAGGGCACAAGGTGGAATTCAAACCTTCCTGAGAGAAGCCGGACTCAGCAGACCTGGCCACTGATCAAACATGCTAGGAATCAAGGGGTAAATGCTGGTGCCCCCCTGGTTCCTGCCAAAGGGACAGCTGTCCCATCCCTACTGGACTCTCCAAGAAGCATACCAGAGAAATGGCAACCTAAGGTTCCTAAGAGAAAGCCGCTGCCACATGCAACAGCACTGGGAGTCAAGCCAATGAAACCCCAGCGCCCTCCTGAGGTGGATCTAGAGGGGTTCTGGAAGGCTGCTGCTATCAGAACACATGCTTATCCTGCACCAGAGCCAGGGAGAGGCATGAGGCATGGTATGTACAGGAGTACTTTGGTTACATGCGAACCCCCAGGCAGCTAGAGGAGAGCAGCCCTGCAGGATGGGGAGTCACTAGTGCAGGAAGGAAAAGCTGCTAAATTAGGATCTGGAATTTCTTTGAGTGGAAGGGAAAGATGCGGTTCTGGGAAAGAAGAGGCAGGTTTTATAAACATAACAGGATGGGGGAAGAACTAGAGAGGAAGTCGATCCATTAATAAATGAGAAGATGGAGGAAATTAATGAGGACTCAGAAATTACTGAGATGCTGTGCTTGTTTTTGCCTGTAGCAAAAGAAAGACCAGAGTGGTGCCTAGTTAGGAAGTGAGCTGGAGAGAGCTGCTTACACACTGGTTGGCTTAGGTAGGGTTACCATACACCGGTATTTTCCCGGACATGTCTGGCTTTTTGGTTCTTAAATCACCATCCAGGAGGAATTTTTAAATATCTAAAAACATCCGCGATTTTGCCATTATTATTTTTCCCCAAAGAAGAGTTGATCATTCAAGAAAGAGAGTGAATGTTGATTACTCAAGAGAGTGCCCGTTTTTTCCCCCTAGCTCCCAGTGCTTGCGCCACAGAACAGCTGTTTTGTGTGGCTGGGAGGGAGAGGGGAGAAGGGAGAATGCGGCGTGCTCAGGGGAGGAGGCGGGGCCAGGGCGGGGATTTGGGGAAGGGGTCCAATGGGGCAGGGAGGGGTCAGAGTTGGGGCGGGGACTTTGGGGAAGGGGTTGGAATGGGGGCAGGAAAAGGGTGGAGTTGGGGCAGGGGCAGGAGAGGGTGCGAGCAAATCCCTCTTCCCCCGCCCCATGGAGTGTCCTCTTTTTTGAATTTTCAAATATGGTAACCTGAGCTTAGGGAACTAATGAACTTCTCTGTAGCTGGCAGTAACTCACCGGGAACAATCTCCCCCCCCCCAGACAGCCCTGCATGCTCTCTGATACTTTTGTGTAGCGGGTGGAATTGGGAAGGGTACTCTGAGCCAGCAGGAGCATCCGAGTGGGGCCCAGACAGTTGTCATGTTCCTGCTTTTTGTGTCCAGCCTGAATTGCCAGAAGCCACCTTTGGTATTAGTGACTGCAAAGACTTTTGTGTTGGCTCAGTCTGGCAACACTCCTCCCCACGTAGGCAGGGAACAGTGCTCTGCTGAGGTCCTCAGGGTCTAAGCAACTTGCATAAGATCACTGCCCTGCTGATCTTAGCTCTTTTCACAACCCCCTCATTCCACAAGCTTGCTGGGGGCTTTGCTCTCCTTCGCACTGCTCTGAAGGATGGACGTTGGGCCCTTTAGCCAGTTCGTGCTCCGTGTCTTACACTTGGGGCCGGGACGCTGGAGCCTGTGTAGAAGTGGTGGTACCACGGGTGCCCGAGCTGTGGCCTTGCCCCCTGCTCCCCCTCTTCCCCCAGGGCCCTGCCCCTTGGCCAGGCCGGAAGCCAGAGGCTGGCCATGGCAAGAGCCACCCAGGGAACCAGAGCTGCTGTGCGGAGCCCTGAACCCTCGACCTGCGCTGGGCGCTGGGGTGCCCGAGAGCAGACCCCGACCCGTGTCTCCAGTCCCAAAGGTGTGCCGCCCAGCTTCTCAGCTTTCCTACCATGAAGCACAGCAGCCCCTGCTGCCACTCTGCGCCTGCCCAAGGCAGCTACACCCATGTTAAAAAGTGGACAGGCATGGCCCTGCAACCTCCCGATTCTGGCGCCCCTGACTTGGGGCCCTCCTCTGAACTGCACTCTGCTGGTCTCAGGTACTTCTGGCCTCCATTGCTGTAACATCTGAGCACATCACAGTCATTCATATATTTATCCTCGCTACATCCCCTGGGGTAGTGCAGTACTGTTATGGCCCTTGTACAGGTGGGGAAGGCAAGCAAAGAGAGAGTGAGTGACTTGTGTAAGGTCACACAGACCCTATGTGGGGGAAGCAGGGAATCAAACCCTGTTCTTATGAGTGTTAAGGGGTGCCCCTAAACACTGAGCCTAAATCCATACCATAATCAGGAGCCTAAATCCATACCATAATCCTTGTGTCAGCCACGCTCTTCTCCTGCATCCCTGGTGCATTTTCACTCTGAGATGTCTTGCAGACAGGTTCCTCATTCGCTATAATTAGAATCTTTTCCTTACAGGTTTCAGCCGAAACAAATGGTTTCTGTAACTCTTTTACCACTTCAAAGTGTAATTCTTACATGTACAGCTCAGTGATAAGAATAATCACATAACCTTAGTTTGATTTCACACTGTTGCAAAGCTGGGTTTCCTTCTTGTCAGTAATTGGTGCAGTTATTAGGTCACATGACAGTCCTTTCTGAGACAGAATTTCCTTACCTGGCTGTTTGCCAGGGTGCACACGTCAGGGTTTTCCTGGTGTTCTATCTGCACCTATAATAAAGACTATGGATACATCAGGTGTGCTGGCCTCTTTTGCCTTCATCCAAATGGACCTTGTTTTGCTACCTGTGCAGTCAGTAGGCTTTCGTAAAAAGGTTTATCTCCGTCTCTGGACATGTCTCTCTGCCCTCACCCACTGACTATCACACAATAATGATGCACAGTAATTTCAATGCACAATAGTTTCTGCATTGTCCTCTTTTCCTGCTGTTTGTCTTTTCTTTTCTGTGCAGGTGTCCCCCCACTACATTACTGGTTTTGCCTGGGTTGGGCTGAATTCATTTTTCAGGCACAAATTTATAATGTAGCGAATCTAGCTTGGCCTCTCCTCACATCTGAGCCCTGGCATCTGCATCTCTTGTGTCCAGTGCCATGTCGTCTTGTATCAGTTTACCATGCAATGACCAGACATGCCTGCCAGCTGATTCCTGGGTTTGGAATGTCCCTGGCCGGTTGGGTTAAGTGCATTCATACAGTATGTTCCTGGATGGCTGGAAGAGCTTCTCCTGCGCTGCCAGGGGCTCTGTAACAACCTGCTGCTGCGCTCCAGGCAGCATGGGAAGCTGGTAAATATGGGAGCAGGCTGTTCACAGCAAGCCTTACCGAAGGAGCTCCCTTGTCCAGTTCACTTGCAACTTCACAGGCTTCCCATTATGGCTGAAGAAATGCCTGGCTTGCCCTCTAAGGCAACTGGATTTATTTCCGAACACTCAAGCTTCCTCACAGCAAGTCCAGCCCTCTCTGCCTTCATAGAATCATAGAATATCAAGGTTGGAAGGGACCTCAGGAGGTCATCTAGTCCAACCCCCTGCTCAAAGCAGGACCAATCCCCAATTTTTGCCCCAGATCCCTAAATGGCCCCCTCAAGGATTGAACTCGTAACCCTGGGTTTAGCAGGCAAATGCTCAAACCACTGAGCTATCCTTCCCCCCCAAAAAGCCACAACTGTGCATTGGCCAGGAATCGAACCCGGGCCTCCCGCGTGGCAGGCGAGAATTCTACCACTGAACCACCAATGCTATTTGCTGGATATGTGCTGGATATAGGAAGGCGGGCAGTCCAAGGGTGTTAGGGAGCCGGGCCTGGGGAGGATCCATTTCTGGACAATGCTGTCTTTGGGCTGGAAGCTGATTTGTTCTTTACTTGGGGGTCTAAAAACACTCAAATCGTCCCACATTTCAGCAAAGGCATTTCAAACAGCAGTGCTACTGTCCTGGACAGCCACTAGGGGGTGCCAGACACTGGTACTCAATGCCCAGTCTGGTAGCTGGGGACCCAGGTGTGTGCAGGGTCTGGCCGGGGGAGGGAGTCAGTCCAGGGGAGCGCTGGATATAGGAAGGAGGGCAGTCCAAGGGTGTTAGGGAGCCGGGCCTGGGGAGGATCCATTTCTGGACAATGGAAGGGAGA
This sequence comes from Caretta caretta, assembly GCF_965140235.1. Taxonomy (NCBI): domain Eukaryota; kingdom Metazoa; phylum Chordata; order Testudines; family Cheloniidae; genus Caretta; species Caretta caretta. The sequence goes on along the minus strand of NC_134230.1, from coordinate 5,334,280 downwards.
GAGCTGGAATGAAGCTATAATAGAAACCCCTCTAGAATGAGACGGGCTGAGTGTGATGTGCGTTGTCACTGTAGTGCTCTCTGTTGTAGGCTCTTTCACCCATCGGGGGCGGGGGGAGGCTGCGCCTTCCTGCAGACTTTCTGGGATTTTTGCAATGCAAGTCAATACGATCTTGGATTCCGGTGTACGGTGACGTATGGCCTGTGGAGGGCTGGCAGTGGGGTCATCAGGGAAGGCAAGCCTCTTTCACTTTCTTCTGAGAACTGTAAGACTTAATCGCTGCCAGTGATGCAGTCTTCAGGGTTCTGGTTTAATAGCACTTGGGAGCTGTGCAAGGGGCAGGAACCCCCGACCTTAAAAAGTAGGGACTGTGCTGCTTGGACACCATTGATCACTCTGGCCACTAGACCTGCCTCTAGGCCAGTACCGCTTTTCCTTTGGTCCATAGGGAGAACTCGGGTTGTGTGGGGTAGCTACACTTCTGTGTGACCAGCTCTGAAACCATTGTGATGATGTCCTAGTTTGGGCAACTGCCCCCGGTATGTTCTGCTCCGGGGTCCAGCCAGGGCACCCACTCTAGGCTCCAGCCCCTCAGCCATCACCTCTCTTGGGTAGAGACCAAGTCTCTTGCCCTCCTGACCAGGGTTGTTCCAAGCTGCTCACTTCCCTGCCTACACTGTGAGCTCCCCAGCAAGTCAGACTGCCTCAGCCAGCCTGCTTGGCCTTCCTTCCTCAGAGGCTATCAGCAGGGTAATTGCATCATTAGCAGTCACCAGACAGCCCTTTCTAAGGGTAGTGTCTACACTACAGCTTATGTCAGAATAACTTCTGTGGCTCAGGGGTGTAAATAAACCACGCCCCCGAGTGACATAGGTTACACCCACAGACACGCCGGCGTGGGCAGTGCTGTCTGTGGGAGAGCTTCTCCTGCTGCCCGCAGAGGCAGTTTTATTACACCAACAGGCGACACAGCACCCGACTCATTCACTGCAATGCACCGTACAAGCTGTACGTCCAGTGACCTCCCCCAGCGCCTTTCTGCAGCGACTGTGGCCGGGTCTACATGAGACACTTTTTTTGCTACATTTCTATGCCAGCAAAAGCCTTCATGTAGACACTGTTATGCAGTTAGAGTGGCATAAAAGTGTTTTTGCAAAAAGTGGAAACCCACTCTTTTACCAGTCTCAGCTGCATCTCCACTAGGCGGGCTTGCCGGCATAGCTATTCCAGCAAACCCTTCCTAGCATAGACAAGGGCTTTCTCGCTGCCTTTTCTCTCCTTCTCCCAGGGCCAATGGAGAGGGGCTATTAGGGGTCAGTTCTGCTCTGTTCCCACATGCCCTGAAGCCTGGCCTCTCCCTCCCCTCTTCCCAGGGCTGATGGAAGCTTGTGATGGATGGAGTGTGAAGCATGGGGGGGGGGGGGGTGTTTGTGGTTACTGCACCTTGAAGGACTGGCACACAGTGTTGTAAATGGTCACAATTTTATCTCACAAATGAGGTGATATTTAGTGCACTTTGTAAAGCCCCAGCTCATGGGTCATGCAATCAGCTTGCATTTAAAAAGAAAAGTAGCTTTCTAGGCCCAGTGTTTTTTGAGGAAAGCTTGAAAACATGGCCAGAGAGTGCCTTAAAAGAGCAAAAAGAACCCCAGATTTATTAGGATTAAAAAATCCTCTTGTGATTTTTAAGCCAATCTTGAGATTTTGGGGGGCCTGATTCATGGTTTTTCATTGCTTGGGGTTGACGATGCTGTATAGAGACATGTCGTTGGTCAGTGGCTGCAGTTGCAATTAGTTGGCTACTGAACCCAAGATGGAACGAGTGGGCTGGGAGTAGCTTTTTACTTGGGAGCCCCTCACTGTGCTAAGGAGATTTGTATGTATTGTTCCAAGCCAGTGAAAGGCCCTGTAGTTCATCCCAGGGGTGGGCTTGGCTGAATAGAATTCCTGGGAGCAGTGATGGGTGGGAGCAGCCTTTTAATGGGAGACTTTTTGAAACAGCAAGGTGACCGGTGAGGCAGCATGATTAAGAGACCAGAGAACTGCCCTGGCCAGGAGACTGTGGAGGAGTCCATGACTGTGCCTTGCCTAGCGGGCTGGTTTGGGCACAGACCACATCTCCCTTCTTTTCCTCCCCTGCTTTCATGGCCCTCTCCAGTGGGGAAGGCAGGACGACCCTGCATATAGAATGGTCGGGGGCAGATCTGGAATCTAAATACGAGTTTCTTGGTGGGGGTGGAGGTTTGCATTGCCCTGACAAACCCAGGAAACTGGCTTGAAGCCATCAGTGAACTGGCTTTCCCCTCTACCCCTCCCCGTCCCCACAACCTTTGCCATAGGTCACCTGAAGCCAAATTCTGCTGGGTCTTCCCCAGTCCGACTTGCACCTCAAGCTGCTTCATCTCCTCGTGTCCTGAGGTCAGCGGCGGAAGTACTGAGATGGTAAATCTTTCTTATTCTTGCTTTGCACCCCCAGCTGCAAGATGGGCTGCTGCTGACCAAAGGCCAGAGCTGCGGATACAGTCCAGCATTTTCAGAAGTGGCCCCTGAGGTTCTGGATGCTGCAGTTTCTGGGTGCCACATGTGAGACACCTCAGGTTGGATTCCCTGTTGGACAGTCATTCAGACCAGAGCTCAGTGTCGCCATTCTGCTATGGGGGTGTTTCGTACCCACGGTGCACGAGACTAAATGGCACAAGCTGCAGGGCAGAGGAGAATCAGACCTCCGGGGTGTGATTCTTCCGTGATGCTGAGGACCGTGATCTCCAAATGAAATCAATGGGAGCGTCCAGAGAGCAGTAGCAGCCCGAGGTGTCTCATGTGGGAGACCTAGTCACTGGGGGACCAGATAATTTTGAAACCTCTGGCGCTGGTCTCCCTCTGTAGCTCAGGTACCGATCACCATCTAGCACACACCCTGTTGTGGTTCATTGCTACAAGGGAGGCGCAGCACTCTGCAAAATGACGGCACAGCCTGCAGCCCCAAACCACACTCCTTGTGGTGCCTTACAGTGTTGCATGGTCCTGTCCCTGCTGCAGCCCACTGCCAGCCCCAGGGACATTTTGGCCTCCTGCCCCTTGCCATCCACCCTCTTGCAGTGCTGATGTTTGTGACAGTCTGTTAAACTCGGCTCTTGCACTGCAATCACACCCACCACAGCTCAGCTCCCTAATCCCATTCTTTCTGCTGCCCCAGTCACCAAGAGCAGATATATGATGATGTGGAAGCAGTTGGGCCAATTGGCATAGGGAAAGGACGTCCGTTATCGTCTGCTTCCCGGCTCCCAGCAAGTCCCCGCTCTGGAACAGGTACGTACCCCAGACTGGAGCAGGGGTTATGGCAGGGGGTATGTAGCCAGCACTGCAAATAAAAAGGTGGCCACTGCCCACTAGACACTGTTCAGAGCACAGCTCGCGAGGAGCTCACCATCCACTACAAGTGTAGTGTGCAGCTCCACTCTGAAAAGTGAGTGTGCAAACCTGAACCCCCCCTCCTCCCCCGCTCCCTGTGTGCATCAGAGACATTTCTGATCAGCTCGGACCAGGGCAGATGCCATACACTGCCCGAGTCCCTCAGTGGGGGCCCGAATAGCACCTGGCTGAGCTTTTGAGAACTCAAGTCAGAGCGAATAGAAACTGTGTCTTGTGCTTCTGCAGCCTGCTAGCGCAGCATGGGGGAAAGGGGCTGTATTAGCACTGTCAGAGCCTGGCACCAAGGTGCCCTCCCCCATCCACTGCCCCAGGAGTTCAGACACCAGAGGGGTCGTTGTACTGTCCAAGCAGCCACAGGTGCCCAGGAGCAGCTGGCTGAAGGGTCTTGAGGCCATGGGGTGGACGCGGAAGGCAATGGCATCTGGGCCTTGGCTATGTGGCAAAGTTTTATCATACAGTGTAACCCACAAGGGAACCCTCCTGTTCCCTTATAACACTGGCATTTTCTGTTTACCTTAATCCCGTCCCAAGAGACATAAACAGGACTGCTCATACCAGAGTCAGAATGTCCACATGCAGGGATAGAGCAGTCTAAGATACACACCTTGGGTTAGACCCCAAATCCTTCCCCTTGTACCCAAGGATAACAGCTGCACCTGGAGAGCACAGCACCCTCTAGCAGTGGGGTTTGGAAACCTCAAGGGCCAGGGGCCTAGCTGAGTCGTGAGTCAGCTTGGGCACCCAGTGCTAAGAGCAGATTTTCAAAGACAAAGCACAATCCACCTCTGCTTTGAAAGTTCCCCTTTTTGGCTGAACACCCAAAATCCTTTGCAGAGCCCCAAGGTAAAGTCCTCGGTCTCTGTTTCCTGCTGGGCAGAGGCAGGAGCGTGAGTGAATGCGCAGTCAGTGCACGGATGACCGACAGTGCTGTCGAGCAGGGTACCGTGTTATTATGGTGATGTGGTGGGATTCTGGGGAAGCGATGGCTGGAGTTCTGAGTTCCAGCCACATCAGTATCAGAAAGATGTGCATCAATTCGGGGGCGGGGAAGTCAGAGCCAAAGTGAAGGGGCTGGAGAGACCGATTACTGACCCTTCCTAAAGACTGGCTAAGCAACAGCAAAGGAGGGACCTGAGAATAGTCTCCAGGTATTTGCAGAGGACAACATCATAGAAGAAAGAAACTACTAGGGCATTCAGTGCCCTCCTGCCAGTCCAGGATGCCCCCTGCAAGGGGGAGAGGGGCAGGGTAAAATGTAAGCCTTCCTGACAGAGAGAGGGCTCTAGCTGTGGAGTCATCTCCACACAGGAAGCCCCATCATTTGGCACAGAGAAGACAGGGTAAAACCCTGGGGGCCAGGCTCTAGGGCTGGATGGGACCCAGCCTCCACCTCCGATGCCGGCAAAGCATTCCCGCCAGCCACCCCTTTGAGCTTGTCTCAGCACGCGGCTTTGCCACACCAGCCTCACTGACTCCTCTCCATGCACTGTTTGTTTGTACAGGTGCCAAGCTGACCCTTGACAGATTTCCCCCACCGCCCACTGAGCCCAGGTAATCAATGGATTTATTTATTCAATGCTGCTCACATGCCAAAACATTGGGCATCACCTAGCGCATTTGCTGTGCTTCTGCAAGGGCCGCTGTTTTAGCTGAGCCCTGCGGGACTGAACCGGGCAACCACAAGAGCTATAAGCGTGCGGCTATAGCATGAGCCACAGCTGCCTAGCCAGGGCTCCAACAGCGTCCTCTGCTCTGGGGATCTGCAGAGAGGCCCCGTAAGAGCCTCAGGCAGCCAGCACGGTCAGGTCACATTTCCAAAGTTCTCTCTTTTCCAGCATGGATCTCACCCTATGGCCAGGGCCAGACTACAGCGGGACAGCGCCACGTCCCACACCAGCGGAAGGGGTTTTCCTGTCAGTGCAGTTCACCCTCCTCTCCAAGGGGCAGCAGTGGGGTTGACAGACACTTCTGTTGACCTAGCTGTGTCTATAGCTGGGGTTAGCTTGATCCACCCACGTCTCACAGGGTTTGAAATTTTTCACAGCCCTGAGCGATGTGGCTAGGTCGGTCTCATTTTTGGATGTAGACCAAGCCTAAACTGCACAGCTGCAGAACTGCAGAGCAGACGTGGCTCTGGGCAGAGATTTCCAGCTGGGCCAAAACAGGACAGAAGACTGAGCTCCCCACTCATGGGATCAGCACAAACTTCTCTTACTAGGGCTCTGTGCTAAATGCCCTGTGTGTCTCTAGGGGCCCTGGGCTCAGTCCCTATCCAAATGCTTATGTGTGTGTTGGTGCCGTTCCCAGTCCCCTGGGCCAAGCTGGGCAGGCGGAAGGGAAGCACTGTTTGGTTGATAAAGGTAACTGTGTAGATGTGACATGATTTTTGCTTGGGAAACTCAGCCATGAATTCGGTAGAGCACTCTGTATAACTGTGCATTTGGCTGTATTAAAATTCAACAAACCCAAATGTTTCAACCCTACCTGAATGAAATACTTTGTTTTACTTTTTCTGATGGAAAATTAAGGATTCAGCAAAATTAAAATTTTCCCACTGAAAATTTTGAATTATCAAAAAGCTGCATTTTCCACTATTTGGATGAAAAATTCCTGACTCGCTCTCTCCATGGGGTTGCCAGCTCAGTCTGGGCCTCAGGGCTCTGTGGGGCATTGGTTCTCCGAGTCCTTGTTATCCAGACGGAAGTGAGAGCCCGGGAGCTATAATATAAGAAAACAATTTTAAAAGCCTATTTAAAACAGTCTGTATCATAAAGAAGCCTGATGGTTATAACCCCATGTTTGGCTTTGCAGTTCATCTTTGAATAAGAGGCCCCCACATGGGTGGCGTTAAAGAAAGGAACTGAGCCTTCACCTTTAAAATTTCAAGTTGTAGTTTCTTTATCTTCACACTGCATTAAAGCCAGGGCTTGCTGTGGTGGTTTGCATGGAATATACCTTAGCTTAGCAAATGGATTGGTGCAGATTGATTCTCCAGGTCATCTATGGGCTCGATTCACTATAGACCCGCCTCTTGCGCAGTCATTTACATCAGACATGGGAGTGCAAAACAGGCCAGGGATGTTTCACTCTGGCTCTGTGCCGGAGTAAATACCTGAACACACTGCAGGGCTGTGAGTCAGGCCTGATAAAGTTAAACACAAAGGCACTGATTCTGTGCTCCAGTTCACTGGCGTAAAGCTGACACAGAACCAAGTGGAGAATCTGGCCCGAACAGTTTAACTTCTCTGCTAGTTTGGAACGCAGCCCCAAAGCCCTGGACAGATGGAGACCTTGGGCTGTAGTGAGGCATCCCCAGCAGTGGAAGCGGGCTGCGGTGTTATTGCCATGGATGATTTATTATGAACTGGACAAGGGAGGATTGGGGGGGCGGGCTGCCTCTCCTGAACATTCCGGAAGATCACTGAGACTTTTCCTGGCTCTGCAGAAAAGCCCAGATTTCAGAGCTAAGCAGGAAACATGTGAAGAATCTCAAACAGTGCAAGAAAGAAGAGCAGACGGACAAGGAATTTCGGAAGAAATTCAAGGTGAGCAGCAATGGGCCCTTCTTCACAGCAATCCCCCCATGAGGTGCAGTCAGTCATTCATTCCCCTCCTGCAGCCACAGTGAAGGTGGTGCCCTATGTGACAGGGATTTCGCACAAAGCTAGAGAGAGATCTCCTCTATAAAACAACTCTTAATAGGAACCCAGACCAAAATCTTTGTTAGCTTAGACTTAACAGTCTTAGGTCCCCCACTACAAGATCTGCCCTAGCTCAAGTAGAAATGATGGGCTCAGTGAAGAAATAACAGTGTCAGGTTCCCAGCGGTGAAGTCCTGAATGGCCACCTGCCAGAACACCCCACCAGCGTGACCTCACACACCCCGTACTTGCAAGGTCACGTTCTGCAGCCAAAGTGCCGGTCCGCCATTCCGGTGTGATCCGGCCCCATCCAGCACAGCCGTTCTCTGGCCAGTGCCGTCCAGCCATTGCCGTGCAGGAGGTGAGAGATGATCTTAGAGATCCGGCCTGGCCTTACAGTCTCTGGTGGCATATGAGCACCTCTCAGTCTTTAACATGTGTATCCCCTTAACTTTCCCGCACACGCAGTGCTGCTAGCCTCAGGTTGCCGATGGGGAGCTGAGGCACAGAGAGGCTTGGCCAAGGTCCCCCAGGACGTCTGTAGGCCAACAGGAATTGCAGCGAGGCCTCCTGCCTCCCAAGCTAGTGCCCAAAGCACTGGGCCATCCTTTCACTCTGTCAGAGCCATGGCTGATTTGGGCGCTTTTCCTGTCAATGCAGCCCTTCCTCCACCGCATCCCCTGCAGAGCTGTCTTCATCCCCACAGGCGCTCTGCCCCCAGCCTCCTCCCATCCCACATTCTTCAACATGCCCTCGCACCATGCGACACCACTTCCCTCCCACATCCACTGTCTGCTTCCTGAGACGTGGCCTACGGGTGAGAGCGGACTGGGACAGTGGGCCGTGGCGGGGGGGAGGAGTTGCTGGGGAATGAGGCTGTGTCAGGGTGCAAGGGGGAGCACGGCTGTGAGCAGGGGTATGGGGCTGTGGAGAGTGCATGGTAATGGGGGCATATGGAGAAATGGGCCACTATCTGGGGGCTGGGGGAAGGGAGATGAAGAGAGAGCTCGTCTCTTCTCCACTTCTTCTACCCCAGTCTCACCCCCCAGCTCACTTCCCACGTCTCCCCCATGCTGCCTCCACAGAACTGCTCTGTCTGCCCTCGCCAGCTCCCTCATTCACACTGGGTCATGTGAAGCTGCCACCTGGTGGGGAGGGGGGGCGAGCGGGGACGTGGGAGGGGATGACGGAGGGGAGCGGAAACATGGGGAGGGAATGATGAGGGTGAGTGGGGACATGGGACGGGATGATGGGGGGTGAGCGGGAACATGGGGAGGGAATGATGGGGGCAAGCGGGAACATGGGGAGGGAATGATGGGGGGCGAGCGGGAACATGGGGAGGGAATGATGGGGGCAAGCGGGAACATGGGAGAGGATGACGGGGGGCAAGCGGGAACATGGGGAGGGAATGATGGGAGCGAGCGGGAACATGGGGAGGGAATGATGGGGGCGAGCGGGAACATGGGGAGGGAATGATGGGGGCGAGCGGGAACATGGGGAGGGAATGATGGGGGAGAGTGGGGACGTGGGACAGGACGATGGGGCGTGAGTGGGAACATGGGGAGGGAATGATGGGGGTGAGCAGGGACATGGGAGAGGATGACGGGGGGTGAGCGGGAACATGGGGAGGGAATGATGGGGGAGAGCGGGGATGTGGGAGGGGACGATGGGGGGAGCAGGAACATGGGGAGGGAATGATGGGGGAGAGCCGGGACGTAGGACGGGATGGGGGGGGCGAGCGGGAACATGGGGAGGGAATGATGGGGGAGAGCGGAGATGTGGGAGGGAATGATGGGGGTGAGTGGAGATGTGGGAGGGAACGATGGGGGGTGAGCGGGTATGTGGGAAGGGAAGACGGTGGGTGAACAGGGACACAGAAGGGGATGACAGGGGTGAGTGAGGACATGGGTGAGCGGGGACATAGGAGGGGAAGACGGTGGGTGAACATGGACACGGAAGGGGATGACTGGGTGACCGAGGACCTGGGCGAGCAGGGACGTGGGAGGAAATGACGGGGCGAGCGGGAACGTGGGTGGGGATGACGGGGGTGAGCAAGGATGTGGGTACAGTGCCAAAAGTGAAATCTCTGCAAGCTGTGTGGAAACTTTTTAAATACACCATAATAGAGGCTCAACTTAAATGTATACCCCAAATTAAAAAACATAGTGAGAGAACCAAAAAAGGGCCACCGTGGCTAAACAACAAAGTAAGAGGAGCAGTGAGAGGCAAAAAGGCATCCTTTAAAAAGTGGAAGTTAAATCCTAGTGAGGAAAATAGAAAGGCGCATAAAGGCTGGCAAGCAAAGTGTAAAAATATAATTAGGAAGGCCAAAAAAGAATTTGAAGAACAGTTAGCCAAAGACTCAAAAACTAATAGCAAATTTTTTTAAGTACATCAGAAGCAGGAAGCCTGCTAAACAACCAGTGGGGGCACTGGACGATCGAGATGCTAAAGGAGCACTCAAGGATGATAAGGCCATTGAGGAGAAACTAAATTAATTCTTTGCATCAGTCTTCACAGCTGAGGATGTGAGGGAGATTCCCAAACCCAAGCAATTCTTTTTAGGTGACAGATCTGAGGAACTGTCCCAGATTGAGGTATCATTAGAGGAGGTTTTGGAAAAAATTGATAAATTAAACAGCAATAAGTCAATAAGACCAGATGATATTCATCCAAGAGTTCTGAAGGAACTCAAATGTGAAATTGCAGAACTACTAACTGTAGTCTGTGATCTACCACTTAAATCAGCTTCTGTATCAGATGACTGGAGGATGGCTAATGTGACGCCAATTTTTAAAAAGGGCTCCAGAGGTGATCCCGGCAATTACAGGCCTGTAAGCCTGACTTCAGTACCAGGCAAACTGGTTGAAACTGTAATAAAGAACAATATTGTCAGACATATAGATGAACATAATTTCTTGAGGCAGAGTCAACGTGGTTTTAGTAAAGGGAAATCATACCTCACCAATCTGCTAGAATTCTTTGAGGGAGTCAACAAGCATGTGGACCAAGGGCATCCAGTGGATAAAGTATCCTTAGATTTTCAGAAAGCCTTTGACAATGTCCGTCAGCAAAGGCTCTTATGCAAAGTAAGCTGCCACAGGATAAGAGGGAAGGTGCACTTCTGGATTGATAACTGGTTAAAAGATAGGAAACAAAGGGTAGGTATAAATGGTCAGTTTTCAGAATGGAGAGAGGTAAATAGCAATGTCCCCCAGGAGTCTATTCTGGGCCCAGTCCTATTCAACATATTCATAAATGATCTGGTAAAAGGTGAGATGGCAAAATTTGTAGATGATACAAAATCACTAAAGATAGTTAAGACCTAGGCAGACTGCGAAGAACGACAAAAGGATCTCTCAAACCTGGGTGACTGGGCAACAAAATGGCAGATGAAATTTAACGTTGATAAATGCAAAGTAATGCACCTTGGAAAGTATAATCCCAACTATACATATAAAATCATGGGGTCTAAATTAGCTGTTACCACTCAAGGAAGAGCTCTTGGAGTCATTGTGGATAGTTCTCTGAAAACATCCACTCAATGTGCAGCAGCAGTCAAAAAAGCAAACAGAATGTTGGGAATCATTAAGAAAAGGATAGATAATAAGACAGAAAATATCATGTTGCCTCTATATAAATCCATGGTACACCCATATCTTGAATACTGTGTGCAGATGTGGTCGGCCCATCTACAAAAAGATATATTGATTTTGGAAAAGGTTCAGAAAAGGGCAACAAAAATGATTAGGGGTATGGAACAGCTTCCGTATAAGGAGAGATTAACAAGACTGGTACTTTTCAGCTTGGAAAAGAGATGGCTAAGGGGGGATATGATTGAGGTCTATAAAATCATGACTGGTGTAGAGAAAGCAGATATGGAAGTGTTGTTTACTCCTTCTCATAACACAAGAACTAGGGGTCACCAAATGAAATTAATAGGCAGCAGGTTTAAAAAAAATAAAAGGAAGTATTTCTTCATATAATGCAGTCAACCTGTGGAACTCCTTGCCAGAGGATGTTGTGAAGGCCAAGACCATAAGAGGGTTAAAAAAAAAAAGTAGATAAATTCATGGCTATTAGCCAGGATGGGCAGGAATGGTGTCCCTAGCCTCTGTTTGCCAGAAGCTGGGAATGAGGGACAGGGGATGGATCACTTGATGATTACCTGTTCTGTTCATTCTCTCTGGGGCACCTGGCACTGGCCACTGTCGGAAGACAGGATACTGGGCTAGATGGAGCTTTGGTCTGACTCAGTATGGCCATTCTTATGTTCTTATGTTCTTATGTGGGTGAGCGGGGACATGGGAGGGAACAACAGGGGTGCGCAGGGATCTGGGAGGGAATGACGGGACTGAGGAGGGCATGTGAAGGGACAACGGGGGTGAGCGGGGACATGGGGAGGGGATGACGGGGTGAATGGGGACGTGGGAAGGGATGATGGGGGGTGAGTGTGGACATGGGAGGGAACAACAGGGGTGAGCAGGGACATGGGAGGGAATGATGGGGGTGAGCGGGGACGTGTGAGGGGAGAACCGGGGTGAGCGGGGACATGGGGAGGGGATCATGGGGTGAGTGGAGACATAGGGAGGGGATGACGGGGTAAGTGGGAACATCTGAGGGGAAGATGTGGGCAAGTGGGCGGAGGGGACGATAGGGGCAAGCAGGGATGTGGGAGGGGACGACGGGGGTGAGCAGGGATGTGGGAGGGGACGACGGGGATGAGCAGGGATCTGGGAGGGAATGACGGGACTGAGGGGGGCGTGTGAAGGGACAACGGGGGTGAGCGGGGACATGGGGAGGGGATGACGGGGTGAATGGGGACGTGGGAAGGGATGATGGGGGGTGAGTGTGGACATGGGAGGGAACAACAGGGGTGAGCGGGGACGTGTGAGGGGAGAACCGGGGTGAGCGGGGACATGGGGAGGGGATCATGGGGTGAGTGGAGACATAGGGAGGGGATGACAGGGTAAGTGGGAACATCTGAGGGGAAGATGTGGGCAAGTGGGGGGAGGGGACGATAGGGGCAAGCAGGGATGTGGGAGGGGACGACGCGGGTGAGCAGGGATGTGGGAGGGGACGACGGGGGTAAGCAGGGATGTGGGAGGGGACGACGGGGGTGAGCAGGGATGTGGGAGGGGACGATGGGGGTAAGCGGTGATATGGGGAAGGGGTGAGCGGGGCTGTGTGCAAACCCCTAATATGGATGCATCAGATCAGCACAAAGACAGGTATTAAGCAAGTTTCCAAATTACACCCCACTTTGTGCCAGTGAAGGACGTCTATATTAGGGGTTTGGACCAGAGAGTACATTGATGCAGTTGCAAAAGGGCAAATTCCCTTAACAGAGACCAGGCTTCACGTTCAGGAATTTACCCAATGAGGTAGGGCAGTGTTATCTGTAGCGGGGTCAGAACCCAGAATTCTCTGCCAAGGAAAATTCCACAATTAGGAAGGGAATTGCTCCGCATCAGAACAATATCTTGAAATGTCAGTTTCCCACGGACTGGAATTTTCAACACTGTTCAGAAAAATCAAAACAAGATTATGTTCCAACCTTTGCAAAATATTTCCCCAGCTCCCATCCTAGAAGCCCCAAGAATCCCAGCTCAAGCAGAGGCTTCCAGGGTCCCAGCTCCACAGCTGCCCCCCAGGCAGGGGGCTGGGAAGATGAGAGAGCGGACAGGAAACCAGGCTGGCTTCCCTCAGAAACCCACCTCCATTCCCACTCGCCACATTCCCGTGACACGTTTGGATTTGGATGAATCCAAAGGAGAAGCAGCCTGACCAGCTCCAGTGCTCACTCCTTTCACCCCGGGGGAACAAGGCACAGACAGGCTGACGGAACAAGCCTGGCAGAGCAAGGATTACAACCCCTCTCGCCTGACGCTTAGTTCTGCACTTTTAGCTCCAGCCCATTCTCCCGGAGGAAAGACCCTCCCCGCTGCACCCCAGTAGGTCTAGAGCACCAGTAGCTGCAGGGCCCAAGCAGTTTCTCTGTCAGCCTCTCCGTGGATTCCCTCCCATTCTCCAATGAGGTGATGACTGATGTGAAGTCTGCTTGTCCATTCTGGTACTCTGACCATGCCAGCTGGACTTGTGGGGGACTCAGCTCCCAACCACAGTCCCTGTTCAGTGCCACTCGTGGCTACCCCAGACCCAACGTCCAGGAGTGTCGTCCCTGACTGCTCCCTGTGGCTGTCGGCAGCCCCTGCAGAGCGTTCGGAGAGTGACATGCTAGTGATGGGCACAGTGCTGTCAGGTATGACGGTTAGCACCAGTTGTGAGAAATGAAGACCTGTAAAAAGGAGCCTGGCCTAAGCATGGAGGCATCTTCAGGGCTGCTGTGCCCCCAACTCCATCCACCTATAGGGAAAGTATGTTAAACTAGGTCACCACGGCTGGGGAAACAGTTCCTAGTCCACTGGCCTCCTGGGAGTGACCCCGCCGAGGAAAGACACGGCCACACCAGAACTGCTTGGCCAGCCCTCACCTCGGACAGGCATCTTGAGCCATCATCAGTGATGGAGCCATTTGCAGTGTGTCTCCTTCCTGCTCGCATTACAGTTCGAAGGGGAAATCCGTGCTCTGACCCGAATGATGGTCGATCCCAACGTTGCTGAGAAGAAAGGGGGAGGGAAGAATCTGCCGCTCAAACGAGGAGAGATTCTGGATGTCATTCAGTTTACGAGTCCCAAGAGACTACTCTGCCGGAACAACCAGTGGAAGTGTAAGTCTGAGGCGTTCCGGTGCCCAGTGTAATGCCTTGCTTCTCGGGTGGGTTGCTGGTACCAGGGATCGAACCGGGGATATAGGGCTCTGAAAAGCCCACACCGCCAGCACCTGAACTGACACACCCAGCTCTGTCAGCCCTGGCCGTAGGAGCTCATCAGCCTCTCCCTGTGACCCAGCCACCACTGGAGGGAGACAGTACCCTGCGGAGACAGTACCCTGCGGAGACAGTACCCCGCTGAGACAGTACCCCACTGAGACAGTACCCTGCGGAGACAGTACCCTGCGGAGACAGTACCCCTGAGACAGTACCCCGCTGAGACAGTACCCCACTGAGACAGTACCCTGCGGAGACAGTACCCTGCGGAGACAGTACCCCTGAGACAGTACCCCACGGAGACAGTACCCCACGGAGACAGTACCCCTGAGACAGTACCCCGCGGAGACAGTACCCCGCGGAGACAGTACCCCTGAGACAGTAACCCGCTGAGACAGTACCACTGAGACAGTACCACTGAGACAGTACCCCGTGGAGACAGTACCCCACTGAGACAGTACCACTGAGACAGTACCCCGCGGAGACAGTACCCCGCAGAGACAGTACCCCTGAGACAGTACCCCGTGGAGACAGTACCCCACTGAGACAGTACCACTGAGACAGTACCCCGCGGAGACAGTACCCCTGAGACAGTACCCCGCTGAGACAGTACCCTGTGGAGACAATACCCCTGAGACAGTACCCCGCTGAGACAGTACCCCTGAGACAGTACCACTGAGACAGTACCCCGTGGAGACAGTACCCCGCGGAGACAGTACCCCTGAGACAGTAACCCGCTGAGACAGTACCCCACTGAGACAGTACCACTGAGACAGTACCCCGCGGAGACAGTACCCTGCTGAGACAGTACCCCGCGGAGACAGTACCCCGCGGAGACAGTACCCCTGAGACAGTACCACTGAGACAGTACCCCGTGGAGACAGTACCCCGCGGAGACAGTACCCCGCGGAGACAGTACCCCTGAGACAGTAACCCGCTGAGACAGTACCCCACTGAGACAGTACCACTGAGACAGTACCCCGCGGAGACAGTACCCTGCTGAGACAGTACCCCGCGGAGACAGTACCCCGCGGAGACAGTACCACTGAGACAGTACCCTGCTGAGACAGTACCCTGCTGAGACAGTACCCCGCGGAGACAGTACCCCTGAGACAGTAGCCCGCTGAGACAGTACCCCGCGGAGACAGTACCCTGCTGAGACAGTACCCCGCGGAGACAGTACCCCTGAGACAGTAGCCCGCTGAGACAGTACCCCGCGGAGACAGTACCCCTGAGACAGTACCCCGCGGAGACAGTACCCCTGAGACAGTACCCCTGAGACAGTACCCCACTGAGACAGTACCACTGAGACAGTACCCCGCGGAGACAGTACCCTGCTGAGACAGTACCCCTGAGACAGTACCCCGCGGAGACAGTACCCTGTGGAGACAATACCCCTGAGACAGTACCCCGCTGAGACAGTACCCCTGAGACAGTACCACTGAGACAGTACCCTGTGGAGACAGTACCCCGCGGAGACAGTACCCTGCTGAGACAGTACCCCTGAGACAGTACCCCGCTGAGACATTACCCCACTGAGACAGTACCACTGAGACAGTACCCTGTGGAGACAATACCCCTGAGACAGTACCCCGCTGAGACAGTACCCCTGAGACAGTACCACTGAGACAGTACCCCGCGGAGACAGTACCCCGCGGAGACAGTACCACTGAGACAGTACCCCGCGGAGACAGTACCCTGCTGAGACAGTACCCCTGAGACAGTACCCCGCTGAGACATTACCCCACTGAGACAGTACCACTGAGACAGTACCCTGTGGAGACAATACCCCTGAGACAGTACCCCGCTGAGACAGTACCCCTGAGACAGTACCACTGAGACAGTACCCCGCTGAGACAGTACCCCGCGGAGACAGTACCCTGCTGAGACAGTACCCCGCTGAGACAGTACCCCGCTGAGACAGTACCCCGCGGAGACAGTACCCCTGAGACAGTACCCCGCGGAGACAGTACCCCGCGGAGACAGTACCCCACGGAGACAGTACCCCGCGGAGCGGGGGTGGGTTATGTGGACGTGGTATGCATGCCAGCTAGGCAGATATGGAGACGGGCTGTTAATGGCTCTTTCAGCAACCCCGGACAGTAAAACACCTGGCTTCATACCTGCATTTTGAACTGAAGGAAAATCTACGCCAGGAGACTGTGAAATCTGCCACTGGGGAGAACAGACCCAAGTTTTATCCTAGATCTCAAACATTTCCAAATTTAGGGGCCAAAAAGCTCAGTTCAGTGTCCTGCTTTTCCTTCCCCACAGCCCCAGCATTTGCTGAAAACCAGCTGGCGGCCTTGGCTGCTGACAGTCTGGCATCTCTCCTGGGCCAGCTGCAGCCTGCACATCGTAAGAGCTCCAGGGCTTCCTGGTGGGATGTGTGTGTGCCCGAGTGAGGGGGAGGGCCTCTTTCATCTCATTCCTGTCACAGCCAAGAGCCAGAGCCAAACCGTCCGTGCTGTGCCCAACGTGTCATTA
The DNA here is from genome assembly GCF_965140235.1 of Caretta caretta. Lineage (NCBI taxonomy): Eukaryota > Metazoa > Chordata > Testudines > Cheloniidae > Caretta > Caretta caretta. The sequence goes on along the minus strand of NC_134230.1, from coordinate 5,317,891 downwards.
AGAGGGGGGCTGCTGGCGGGCTGGGGATCCTGGGAATGGAGAGATGGAGCCTGGGGAAAGGACAAAGGAAATGGATGAGTGGGTTGGAGGAGGATGGGAAAGGGTTGAGTGGCTTGGAGGAGGATGGGAAGGGGATGAGGGGGTTGGAGGAGGATGGCGAAGGGATGCTCAGGAGGATTTGAATCCTGGGGGCTTCTCCAAAACTCCAGCCTGTTGGAGTTCTCGTTGCTCCAGTCACAAGACTCAAAATAGCCCTATTTCCACTCATGCACATTCTGATTAAATGGGCCTTGGAGCCACCAGACGTCAGGGCCCTGCCACACACTGGACCTTCTTCTTGGTCCTGTGGCTACCCCCAGCAGAGGCAGACTCTTCCCAGCCCTTCAACCTTCATAGCAGGTAGACTCTTCCCATCTCTTTCAGCACGGGGTGTCCTTTTCTAGACTGCCAGACTTTGCTAGTGAGATTCCAGCCAATAGGGCAGGCTGGGTGGAGCTTCCCTAGATCAAAGTGTCTCTCACTTTGCTGCCCCCTTTGGCCACTGCCAGAGACCACACTGGCTGCTCAACAGAGGATCCAGCTTAGCTTCTCCAGGCCAGTCTTGCTTTTGGTGCAGGCTTGCAGGGTTGTTACTGTTCTCCCTTGCACACCCAGATCTAGGGCCTGGCACTTACACCAGCCCCATACAGCCTGCGTCAGTCTCCAGTCCCAGCACTGACTTTCTGTGCATCCATCTCCTGCCCTGCTCTGCTGCCCCCTCTGAGAGTGGACATTCTGCTGAGGTTGTGGCCCTCTAGGTCTGCTTGCCTGATTCCTTCACTGCCTGGGTGAGAATTTATATTTCCATTAAATGTGTTCCTTCTGCTGTCTGTTCCAGATGGCTACGTCCCCAGGGTGACGCTGCTGCAGCTGTGAGTACAGATACCTTTCTCTCTTGGTTAGACATTTATTTTCAAGCTCTAAAGATCAACCAGACTAGCTGACAATGGACAATAACAGGCCCAAAAAATGCCACCATGGCTAAACGACAGAGTAAAACAGGAAATTAGAGGCAAAAAGGCATCCTTTAAAAATTGGAAGTCAAATCCTAGTGAGGAAAATAGAAAAGAACGTAAACTCTAGCATGTCAAGTGTAAAAGTATAATCAGGCAGGACAGAAAAGAATTTTAAGAGCAACTACAAAAAGACACAAAAACTGACAGCAAAATTATTTTTAAGTACATCAGAAGCAGGAAGTCTGCCACACAATCAGTGGGGCCACGGGACAATCCAGGTGCTAAAGGAGCATTCAGGGAAGACAAGGCTGTTGCAGAGAAGTGAAATGAATTCTTTGCATCAGTCTTCACTGGAGAGGATGTGAGGGAAAGTCCCAAACCTGAGCCATTCCTTCTAGATAACAATTCTGAGGAACTGTCCCAGATTGACCTGTCAATAGAGGAGATTTTGGAACAAATTGATAAACAGTAATAAGTCACCAGGACCAGATGGTATTCACCCCAAGAGTTATGAAGGAACACAAATGTGAAATTGCAGAACTGTGTTCTGCAACCTAACATTTAAATCAGACTCTGTACCAGATGACTGGAGGATAAATAATGCAATGCTGATTTTTTAAAAAGGCTCCAGAGGCAATCCTGGCAATTACAGGCCGGTAAGCCTAACTTCAGTACCAGCAAATTTGTTAAAACTATAGTAAAAAAGAGAATTATCAGACACATAGATGAACATGATTTGTTGAGGAAGAGTCAACATGGTTTTTGTAAAGGGAAACCATGTCTCATCAATCTACTAGAATTCTCTGAGGCAGTCAAGAAGCATGTGGACAAGGGGGATCCAGTGGATATAGTATACTTAGATTTTCAAAAAGCCTTGGACAAGGTCCCTCACCAAAGGCTCTTTAGCAAAGTAAGCTGTCATGGGATAAGAGGGAAGTGCCTCTCCTGGATCAGCAAATGGTTAAAAGATAGGAAACAAAGGGTCGGAATAAATAGTTTTCAGAATGGAGAGAGGTAAATAGTGGTGTGCCCCAAGGATTTGTACTGGGACCAGTCCTGTTCAACATAGTCATAAATGATCTGGAAAAAGGGGTAAACAGTGAGGTGGCAAAATTTGCCGATGATACAAAACTACTCGAGATAGTTAAGTCCAAAGCAGACTGCAAAGACTTACAAAGGGATCTCACAAAATGGGGTGACTGGGCAACAAAATGGCAGATGAAATTCATTGTTGATAAATGCAAAGTAATGCACATTGAAAACATAATCCCAAGTACACATATAAAATGATGGGGTCTAAATTAGCTGTTACCACTCAAGAAAGATCTTGGAGTCATTGTGGATAGTTCTCTGAAAACATCCACTCAATCATAGAATGATAGAATATCAGAGTTGGAAGGGACCTCAGGAGGTCATCTAGTCCAACCCCCTGCCTAGAGCAGGACCAATCCCAACGAAATCATCCCAGCTAGGGCTTTGTCAAGCCTGACCTTAAAAACTTCTAAGGAAGGGGATTCCACCACCTCCCTAGGTAACGCATTCCAGTGTTTCACCACCCTCCTAGTGAAAAAGTTTTTCCTAATATCCAGATGATGGGATGGATCACTCAATAATTGCCCTGTTCATTCCCTCTGAAGCATCTGGCCCTGGCCACTGTTGGAAGACAGGATAATGGGCTAGATGGACCATTGATCTGACTTACTATGGCCATTCTTATGTTCTTATGACCTTGATATATTAGGCATCACTGAAACATAGTGGAATGACACAGCTCACTGGAACACGGGCCGACTACCCCAGGAGAATAGGTCAGGTTGTGGAGGTGGGAGAGTAGCGCGTTACCACAAAGAAATCATCTGAAAAACTCTTTAATCTGCATTAGTCTAAGGATGTCCGGGAGAGACCATCCTGCACCTAGTCTTTTCAGGTACAAAGCTGAGATGCTGTCTGGTATTTAAGGTGTCACAAGGGAGCATACTGGATCAAACCGATACATTAGAGATCAGCAAATCCTCACGACGGGTTGGTCTATCTGTGAGTTCTGGACACTTGCCCAGCTCTGTCCAGTGACCGGAATGGTCTGACACGGATGGCAACACACCAAGAGTAGCCCACATCAGCCCATTCACTCAGCAACTTGGAAGGGACCCTCCCTGTCATGCAGCAGACTGTGGGGTTCTACAGTCCCTTGGGTTATAGAGGCAGAGCCTGGAAGGCACCAAGACCCAAATCTCAAAGGTCTGAAATTTTGGAGGATTTGTGCTCAATATCTTTAGCCTATCAGCTCCTCCTGTGACTTGTGAGCAGGCTTAGTCCACCTGTTACTCTCCAGCCTGGAGGATTCCTTCTGTGAGTGAGAAAAATGGATAAAGGAGACTTTTAGATGACGTAATTTTGAAGCCTCTGACAAAGTCTCTCCAATGAGGCTACAAAAGAAGGGAAGGGAAGGGAAGGGAAGGGAAGGGAAGTAGTTGCGGTCCGAGAGGTGATGTATTATCATGGATCTAAAGCTGTCTGAGACAAAAACAAAGAGGAGGAATCAGTGGTTAGTTTTCAGCACAGGAAAGGTTCAACAGGGGGATGTCCCAAAGTCCTGTAAATGGACCACTGGTATTTCATAGCCTTAGTAGTGGTCTTGAAAAGAGGGCGAATGCCATTTATAGATGACATAACATGAAATAGGTTACTCAAGACTCGAGAAAAATGTGAGGAACTTTAGAGGGAGCCAACAAAGGTAGGTGAATGGATAGCACAATGGCAGATGGAATTCACCATTGACAAAGGCACCGTAGTGGACATTGGAGGGGATGATTAGATGACTCATACACATTCATCATCAATCACACGTAGTCTACGACGGACCACTGCGCCAGCCAAAGTGACCAAGGGTGATGGTGTTGCACTTGGCTTTGTGTAGTGAAGTTCCCAGATGTGGTTCAATCCCGTGAATCCACGAATCTCTGGGGTGGCCTGGCACCGGGTAGGGTCAGAGCGCACACCCCTTTGCGTGTCAGTGCAGATTTTGAGAGCTCAGGGTGCAGGGATGTTTTTGTCCATCCTGGCCACACAGCTGAAGAACATGCAATACCACTGCTGAATATAATGAGCAGCTGAAGGAAGGCCAAGTCTTTGCGAGACTGTGACATTTTGCACAGTCAAACCACTTGATGCTCAGGATTTGGTGCTGACAGTGCATATGGACTGCCTCTAGCTGTTCCAAGTCTGCCTATAAGAGGGTCCAGGTCTCTGACTCATATAGCAATACAGATGGTACACAGGTCTGCTAGATCCTACATATTGACAGGTTCTAACGCAATATTAGCTTGCATAAGGAATGTGACTGAAGATAATGCTGAAAATGCTATAATGCCAGTATATAAAAAAGGGAAGGCTCTGAGTTACTACAGTGAATTCTTTCCATGTGTCTGGCTGGTAGGTCTTCCCGACATGCTGAGGATCTAACTGATCACCATATTTGGGGTCAGGAGGGAATTTCCCCCCCAGTCAAATTGGCAGAGACCCTGGGGTTTTTTGCCTTCCTCGGCAGCATTGGGCACGGGGCACTTGCTGGTTGAAACTAGTGTAAATGGTGGATTCTCTGTAACTTGAAGTCTTTAAATCATGATTTGAGGATGTCAGTAACTCAGTCAGAGGTTCTGGGCCCATTGCAGGAGTGGCTGGGTGAGGTTCCGTCGCTTGTGATGTGCAGGAGGTCAGACTAGATGTTCACAATGGTACTTTCTGGACTTAAAGCCCATGAGTCTATGTAAATCAGTACCCCTCCCCGCCTCAGAGAGCTGTGTTCAGTTCTGATGTTTCATATCCATCTCCAAAGGCTGCCGAGGAAATAGAGAGAGGTTCAGAGACAGGCCACAAAATTGATTTAGAGGCCTGGAAACCTCTCCTGTGAAACAAGATTGAAAATATAGCGACAGTTAAATCCAGACAGGAGACAAATCCAGAAGGGACATGAGAGAGGAACAGAAAATAACAAATGGCTTAGGGAAAAGAAAAGGAGTACTAGTGGCACCTTAGAGACTAACCAATTTATTTGAGCATAAGCTTTCGTGAGCTACAGTTCACATCGATGAAGTGGGCTGTAGCTCACAAAAGCTTATGCTCAAATAAATTGGTTAGTCTCTAAGGTGCCACAAGTACTCCTTTTCTTTTTGCGAATACAGACTAACGCGGCTGCTACTCTGAAACCTGGCTTAGAGAAAGTCAGACACCCATTCCTATTTGCCCTTTCTTATAATGCAAGAAATCAAAAAGTAAGACATTGGAAAATGATAAAAGGAAGTACATGATGCAAAATTAACCCATAGAACTAGCTGCCACTACATACCACTGAGACCAAGAGCCCTGGAGGATTCACAAAAGGACTGGACCTTTACTATGGATAATGAGAACACCATTGTTACATTAGAAACGTATACCACCTGTGTCAGGCCTCATCTGGAGTATGTGTCCAGTTTTGGGCCCCACGCTACAAGAAGGATGTGGAAAAATTGGAAAATGTCCAGCGGAGGGCAACAAAAATTATTAGGGGACTGGAGCACATGACTTATGAGGAGAGGCTGAGGGAATTGGGATTGTTTAGTCTGCGGAAGAGAAGAATGAGGGGGGATTTGATAGCTGCTTTCAACTACCTGAAAGGGGGTTCCAAAGAGGATGGATCTAGACTGTTCTCAGTGGGAGCTGATGACAGAACAAGGCGTAATGGTCTCAAGTTGCAGTGGGGGAGGTTTAGGTTGGATATTAGGAAAAACTTTTTCACTAGGAGGGTGGTGAAACACTGGAATGCGTTACCTGGGGAGGTGGTGGAATCTCCTTCCTTAGATATTTTTAAGGTCAGGCTTGACAAAGCCCTGGCTGGGATGATTTAGTTGGGGATTGGTCCTGCTTTGAGCAGGGGGTTGGACTAGATGACCTCCTGAGGTCCCTTCCAACCCTGATATTCTATGATTCTATGACAGGACACTGGGCTAGAAGGACCTTGGGTCTGATCTGGTCTTGTTATTCCCATGTTCCTATGCTCTGTATTTAAAGCTTTTTTAACTTATTACATGCCCGTGTGACTCTGCCTCTACCTGTCCATGGCTTCCCAGAGACACATGAGAGAAGCAAAACAGCTGTCCAAAGGCCATAAATCTCACAGTACCTTGTTCTTTTCAATCGTAGGGACACTGACATTTACGATGACGTTGCCTTTTGTGGTAGGTATCCAAATTAACCCCACTTCCCCTTCCCCACCCCAGATTCAGAGGTGACTACAGGGCTAAGCGCTTGTAATTTACAGTGAGACAAGTAGCCTAGCTCACTGGAGATATTTGAGTCTGGATATGATGCCTCCTGCCCACCTCCCATCATGGCTAGTGGCATTAATTTCATCTGCAGGGGAGTAGAGCAGATCCTTTGCAATGCAGAGACTGCTCTGTGGAGGGTCCTACCAGACCTGCCCATGTTGGGCCGCCAAATATGCGTACTATTTGCTTATTAATAGTAGATAGGAATTTGAGTATATTACATTGCCCAGTCTCCAGGAACCAGACAGCAGGCTCACCCTTGCCCTCTCCAGGATCTCACTCCCCTTCTCCCTTCTTTGGGGTTTCCTTCTCCCCAGTCTCTCTTCCCTGAGAGACCCCATCTCTCTCTCTCCTCCCCAGAGGTTTCTGAGCTCCTGGCAAGTTTGACCTGCTTTGTTTCCCTTCTCATATGGCTTTCCCCCACTGTCTCTTCAGCTCACCCCCTCTGCCCACCTCCCTTGAATCCACAAAGAACCACATGAGAGCAGATCCACTCTTTGCCGCTTTTATGAGAGCAGATGTTACTGGTTGGGCTGGCTGAGCCCTTTCACCTTTTCCTGGCCAGTTGTTCAGTGAGTTCGCTAACTCTGACTGCTCCCCGGCAGACATGTAGAGTGGGAACTGGGGAGAAAAGCTCTGCATACCTACACGGATGGGTGGGTGCAGATCTGCTCTGTACAGCAGATCTTTAATTATTAGCTCTCTAATGGATACATATATTCTCTGCTTATCTTCCTCAGATGAAATTAATTCTTCCACCAAAGTCAGCAAGTGATTTCACCAGCAGAGGGGGGAGGCTGTGAGGACAGAAACATGAAAACATTAAATGCAAGTTTCCTTCTTCGAAATGGGAGTTGCCTTCTCCACAGTTAGTGTTCCAAAAGCAACGTGTCCTTTGTAACATGGCAGGGTGGTTCATTTTTTAATATGTTGGGCTTCTGGAAGGATTTTGCCCCGCATTCAGCAAAACTACTCAAAAGTAGGACAGGAACCACAATAGTGTTCAGAGAAACAGGTTACAAGTGAGCTGCAAATAAAGAATCTGCTGTGTGTCTTGTTTTTGTCTATGTAAAGTATGGTGATGACCTGAGAGTTTTTTTGGGTTTTTTTAATTTTGCTGGTTGTTTAGCTTAGAAATCCAGATCTCGTCCGTCTTGTTTTTCCTGAGAAGAATCTGATATCTCTGCTTCCAAGTATGTGAAGCCTCAGCAACTTAGGGCTTGTCTACACTGGCAATTTACTGTAATTGTCTACACTGGCAATTGAAAAAACACCCCCTCTGAGTGCAGCAAGTTTCAGCGCTAGTGTAGACAGTGCCCCACTACTGGTAGCTACGCCCCTCATGGAGGTAGTTTTCTTAGAGCTCTTGGAGAGCTCTCTCCCAGCGCTGCACCGCGACCACACAAACCACGCTAAAGCACCGCCAGCGGAGACTAGCCCTGAGAAGGGACGGAGAGTCCAGTAACACTGAGTTACACAGGTGCAAATACAAAACCCAGTTGGGAGGAAGGATATCTTTGTTAATGATTCAAAGCCCCATCCCTTGAACTGAGATCTGAGAAGGCTCCTGCTCCATTTCTGCCACCCGCTAAGGTGGCATGTAGCAAAACTAGGAAAGGCCAAACAGGATAGTCCTGATAGCTTGAGGGGAAAGACAAGGGGAGTTTTCAAAAACCATTTAGGCCTTGATAGCTCAGAATGGAATAAAAAGGGACAAGCCCAATTTCTTGTTCTTTGCAAGTGAGCTCGTGACAATCCAGTTGAGTCTTCCCCTGGCAGCTGGCCACAGAGAGATAGAGGTTGATCTTGTGATTAAAGCCCTGTCCTGGGATTTGGGAGATTTGGTTTCAGTTCTTGGCTCTGCCACAGACTCCCTGTACAATCTTTGTACCGTGCTCTGCCTTGTTTCCCATTTGTGAAATGGGGAAACTGGTTCTTCTTCTGTCTCTCCTGTTTGATTGTGAACCCTTCGGGGCAGGGACTGTCCCTTACTATGTATATGTACAGCGCCTAGCACTGTGGGGCCTGAACTTGGCTGGGGCCTCTAGGCACCACTGCAAGACAAATAAAGATACTAATACCCTGCCGCCTTTCAGTACCTAATTAACAACATTCTTTGAGGCATCCTAGACCAAAATGTGGTTGCATATCTGGATGATATTCTAATGTACTCCAAAAAGAAAAGGAGTACTTGTGGCACCTTAGAGACTAACCAATTTATTTGAGCATAAGCTTTCATGAGCACGAAAGCTTATGCTCAAATAAATTGGTTAGTCTCTAAGGTGCCACAAGTACTCCTTTTCTTTTTGCGAATACAGACTAACACGGCTGCTACTCTGAAACCTGCCGTAATATACTCCAGTGACCAAGCAAGCCATGACCAACATGTCTGCAAAGTTCTCACAAGATTACACCAGCATGAGTTGTGCGCAAAGCTGGAAAAGAGCAATTCAATAAGTGATCCTCACATTTTGGGGGTTCATCCATCAGCAGGAGGGCTATGGATGGATCCTCAGAAGGTGTCAGCGGCTCAGGACTGGGCAGAGCTCTGGATTATTTGACACATTCAGAAATTCATGGGATTTGCCAACTTCTATAGATTTATCTCCGACTTTTCAAACGTCACATTTCCCATAACCACCATCCTTCATAAACCTGCTAAATTTCACTGACTTCCCGAGGCCTGTCGAGCTTTTGAACTTGTGAAGGTAGACTTCACCTCAGCCCCAGTGCTAGCCCACTCTGACCCCAACCAATCTTTTATCCTTAAAACTGATGCCTCTGATGTAGACATTGGGGCGGTACTGTCCCAAAGAACGGGGTCCCAACAGGAGATGCATCCCTGTCCTTCCCCCCCCCCCCCTCAAAAACTTACTTCAGCTGAATGCAATTATGAAATAGCTGACAAGGAATTACTCACAATCAAGGCAGGGCTCAAGACATGGCAACTCTACCTCAAAGGGGCAAAACACCCCATACTAGTCTTAACAGATCACAAAAACCTGGAATATATATGATCCATCAAGGCTGTGAATCAGCAGCTGTTATGCTGGGCCTTGTTCTTTTCAAGGTTTGACTTCACAATCGCTTACTGCCCAGGCCACAAAAAGGGTAAGGCAGATGCCCTTTCACGGAAGGGAGATAACTATATGGAACCTGTGAATCCCGAAGAACCACCACCCAACATAGTAAAACCACACCTTTGCCTTTGTGGAACTGTCATCGGGCTTCTTTACCTCACGTCAAGTAGCTCTTCCTCATGGTCCTTTTGTAAAGCTCGTAACATTATCCAAGGAGGGCCTCCTTGGGACCACCCTACACCATTACTTCTGGTCCGACAAGCTCTTCTATGTTAATGACCACCTGTATATCCCCGAGGGTCCCCTGTGACTCGAGGTACTGCACATTCACCATGCCACCCCTTGGGTGGGTCAGTTTGGACAGTCCTAGACTTGGCGTGCAGTAGCTCGCTCATTCTGGTGGCTGCAGATGCAGGATGATGTGAGGTCCTATGACACCTGCACTCTAAGACCTCCAAAAGCAAGTCTTTCAGCCTGATACCATCCAAAACCTCTTCCTGACCATGGTCAGATATAACTCTTGATTTCTTAGTCGTACAGAAGCAGAACAACACAATATCATATTAGCCATATTCGATCAGCTCACCAAAATGGTGCATCTTCTTCCACGTGTACACCTCTCAAACACAGATACTACCCACAACTCCTAATTATGCATGCTTTTCAACTCCATAGTCTCCCCAATCATCTTACCGCAGATTGGGGCTCTCAGTTGACATCCAGGTTTTGGAAGGAAACGTTTCACCTCCTGGATTTCCGTTCTCATACATCCACCTCCCATCAGCCCCAGACAGCTGGCCAATCAAAACAAGTCAACCAGGTACTTGAGCAGTAGCTACACAGTTTCCTGAACCAATGCCAAAATCACTACATTGCATTACTCCCATTAGCCGAATTTACTTATAATAATGCAAAACATGCTTCTACCAAATTCAGTCCTTTTTACTCCAAGTATGGTTTTCATCCGTGGCTCCTTCCCTCTGTCCCCCACCACCTGTGGCAGTTTCTGCTGCCTCAGATCTGGTACAGTCTATTCATAAGATCCTAACCTAAAGGAGCACGTAGAGCAGGGGTGGGCAAACTATGGCCTGTGGGCCAGATCCGGCCCGCCAGCCGTTTTAAGCCAGCCCTCGAGCTCCCGCTGGGGAGCGGGGTCAGGGGCTTGCCCTGCTCCGGCACTCTGGCGCTCCAGCCAGGGAGCAGGGTCAGGGACCACTTCATGCTGCCCCCGGAAGCAGCGGCATGGCCCCACTCCAGCTCCTATGTGTAGGGGCAGCCACGGGGCTTCACTCTGTATGCTGCCCCCACCACAAGCGCCACCCCCAGAGCTCCCATTGGCCAGGAACTGCGGCCAATGGGAGCTGCAGGGGCAGTGCCTGCAGACAGGGCAGCACGCAGAGCCACCTGGCCTTGGTTCCGTGGAGGAGCCGGAGAGGGGACATGGCCGCTGCTTCCGGGAGCCGCATGAGGTAAGCACCGCCCAGACCCTGCACCCCTGAGCCTCCCCATGGCCCAACTCCTGCCCCAGCCCTGACCCCTCTCCCGCCCTCCGAACCCCTTGATCCCAGCCCAGAGCACCCTCCTGCACCCCAAACCCCTCATCCCCAGCCTCACCCCAGAACCCATACCCCCGGCCGGAGCATCAACCCTTTCCCACATCCCAACCCCCTGCCCCAGCCCTGATCCCCCTCCCACCCTCTGAACCCCTCGGTCCCAGCCCAGAGCACCCTCCTACACCCCAAACTCCTCATGCCCAGCCCCACCCCCAACCCTGCACCCTACTCCCCCACCCCAGCCCCGAGTCCCCTCCTGAACTCCACATTTCTGGCCCCACCCTGGAGCCCACATTCCCAACCAGAGCCCTCACCCTCTCCCATACCCCAACCCCAATTCTGTGAGCATTCATGGCCTGTCATACAGTTTCTATTCCCAAGTGTGGCCCTTGGGCCAAAAAGTTTGCCCACCCCTGATGTAGAAGCTGCCAAAATAGCCTACAAATGTCACACTGACAAAAACTGCCAAGAGGCCCCACCTCGGAAGGATGGTCAAAAAGTACGGCTGTCCACTAAATGTCTAGATTGGCCAATCTGCACACAAATTGGGCAACTGAAACACAGGCCCTTACCCCATTCTTCGGCAAATCAATCTGGTGGCATTTGAATTGATCCCTCGATTCTGAAAGGTCCATCCAGCATTTCATGGATGCCTCCTGAAGCTGTTCCTGGATGATCTGGTTCCACTACCGCTGCCCCCCATTCGCGTCCAGGCCCACAAGGACTATGCACTTCGGAACGTGCTGGGTTCCCAGACGCAGAAAGTGCCGCACTGTTTGCTTCTCTGGGGAGGTTAGGGGCCTGAAGAACGTCCTTGGAGCCAGCCCATCATGTTCATGCCCCTGCAAAACCATGGGCCGCCCTGAAAAAAGCTTCACCCGAAGGTACCTCTCCAGGGGGAGGGCAGGTGTCAGTCACTAGAGGTCTCGACCCCAGGCTGGTGGGTTTAGTAAGTAGGAGCCTTACTCACTACACCACCAGGCTGCAAGGCCACTGCAGGAAACTGTCGCTGATGCCCCACGACAGAGGCTACTGCTGACTCAGTGGGATCAGCTGAGTAGTTCTTAACATAAAGCTTCCTGTTCCTGTCAAACACCTGTTGGCCAGACCCCCGAGACCAAGTTCCTGCTCCCTTGTCCGAACCCCAGTCACGACTCTGGCTTTGACCCTGGGCGTGGCTTCTCCCTGGGATACTGCTTTGACCCTGTGTGTGATTCTGGCCCAAGACCATGGCTGTTGGAATTATTAATAATATTTGAAATCACTATTAATATGGGAAAACACCAATTTAACTGTAAATTCCTTTATTAAATCCAAAGGCCAAATGGTACTTTGAGCAGCTGCTCTAAACATGCCTAAAAAGCCTAACTAATAAGTAATTTACTACACTCAAACAGTAACAAAAATTTTCTAAGAATTTGTTCAAGATACTCACAAATGGGCGAACCCCAGAGGTGCTTAGACCCTTATTGGTCAGCTCCAGCATGGTCAGGCAGGTATTAGCAATGAACCCTTTCAGAAATTACTCTTTATACCCTTTAACAAACAAGTTGTTGGGGACACTGGGGCATGGCCACTAGGTAACTCGAGGGGATGGAAGACCACGAGTGTCGATGAAGCCCCCTCGCACTAGGCCCAGGTGTCCTTGGCCCCCCCTCCCGCCTTGAGGCACTCACAGCAGCTCTGCGTACTAGGCCCAAGTGTCCTTGGCCCCCCCGCCTGGAGGCACACACAGCAGTTATGCTGAGAATCTGCAACAATATGTTCCAGAGTCAGACTGCCTGAAACTAAACAAGGCCACACAGGGCAGATATGGAAGAACAATGTTGAATAAAGCAGCTTTATGTATAGTTTAACAAATGATACAGAGAACCAGGGAACTAGCTGGGAACTGGATTGGCTGGCTATATGGATACTTGGGGCAGCTTGCTGTTGGATAAGTATGCTGGGAAAAAGGATGTATAAAAGCCTGTGTAACTTCCTGCTCTGTGTACAGGATTTGAGATTCAAATCTCCCTGTACCTTTTTGAAGCTTCAAATAAACTTTTCTGCTTCTCCACCCTGTTGTGATTATTGGGTGTAGCACACCAGGTAACGAACCAACTTCAGCTGTTGTTTAGCCTCTTGGCACTGGGTGCCGGCAACAAAGTGATGTTATTGCCAATGATTGACCGTCTAAAAACCAATCTGAGATAGTTCCCCCTTATTTCCAGTCTTAATCCAGATAAGATTTACAACTGCCTTTCTCCCCAAGGCCTTCCTTCTACTTGAGTCAGGGTCTTTCTTTGGAGCACAGATATATTTCCTTAACCAAAGCTAAATTAACTTTAATTCTTTAATTGTATACTTATCCTGCAACAACTCTTCTCTGGGCTTTTTATCATGTATGAGCCCTGACAGATCTTTTCTGACCCTTCTGGGCGCACGGGGGATTATTGGAAGGCACTCAAGGACGAGCACCACTGGCATGGAGCAAGCCTGTGCTCACGCTGCGTAATGGTTGTGTTAGCAGCCGACAAATTATGCTCACTTGGGCTATGCCCCTGGTGAGCCAGCTTACTCAAGCAAAGAGGTTTAGCATGGGGACAGGATTCAAGTTGACTTGAGTTAACTTTGCAGTGAAGGCAAGCCCTAAGATATGATTACATCAAGGGACACTGCTCCTAACAAGACCTCCTGTGGACCTCGGTATTTTCCATCTGTCTTGTAACAGGCTTTGCTAAGCTTAACAGTTGCACAGTTTTAGCTCTCTGTTCACACATTTCTGACAATACCGTGTTTTACCTAAAGAAAACTTATCTTTGCATTAAGAAAAGGAGGACTTGTGGCACCTTAGAGACTAACCAGTTTATTTGAGCATAAGCTTTCATGAGCTACAGCTCACTTCATCGGATGCTTATGCTCAAATACATTTGTTAGTCTCTAAGGTGCCACAAGTCCTCCTTTTCTTTTTGTGAATACAGACTCACACGGCTGCTACTCTGAAACCTATCTTTGCATTATAGCTTTAGAAAATCTTGTAATATCTCAGGTGACTGTATCTTTCACATCACCCTTAGGTGTTGTATAGGTTGGGATCTTGGTACTACTTTAATTCTTTGATTTGCCTTATTAATGATCATAGTGAATATTCTTAGTTTTGCAAATCTCTCTTATGCTGCAGAGACCCTTATATTGATCCATCAGTGGGACTTTGGGGCTACAGTAAGAACAAAAGCTGCAGGATCTAATTATGATTAAACAAAGATATTGCAGGGGCACCCAGAGGCCCCAGACAGGCCTTGTTATATTAGGGACCAAGAAGGAAATGTGCAGATCTCGGTTCTCATGATCCAAGTTCCAGTCACTGCTGTCAGCCTACTAAAGCCCCAGTGTGTGGGGACGCTCGACCTGTGACCCTGTGCAAAGCTCGTACACCCCAGTGAAAGCTCTGTAGGATCGACCATCCAGGACTAGCTTCCTGGGCAGTGTGAACGTCCTCTAACCTCTCTGATTCCATGTCCACGGGGAGCGCTGCGGAGAGTGTACCTGGTGCAACCACATAGCAATGAAGGGGTTAACCTATGCATGTTTTTGTCATCAACCTTTCTTCCAGCCAGCTAGAAAGCTTGGATTAACTAGTCTAACATGTCACTTTCCATTAAGGCGAATGGGTCCCAAATAGCAGTATAACACTGGTTCTCCCTTTGGTATTATGTGAGAGAGAGTTCTCTGATTCTGATCTGGTTTCTGGTGGGTTCTGAACCTGGCAAAGGGAAATGATTCTGCAGAACAAGAAAGATCACTAATGATGACTACTAGCAACCTTGGGAATATTAGCAGCATCAAAGAGACATTTTGCTCGGAGTGGAACTTTCTGGACCTCTGAAGAGGATCATGTGGGAACGTATTAAAAAAGCCTTGTTAAACTCACTTTCCGTTAGCTGCTCGGCCATCTGGAACTGGATCCGAGCTTTCTGGAGAAAGAATGGCCTCTTGACTCTTTCGATGCTCTCTGTTGTAACTGGATGCCTGCTCGGATTTTCGCTAAGCGTTCTGGAGCTGACAGAGCTGGTAAGTGGCAGAAACACGTTGTATGTGCAAAAAAATTGGGGTGGGATCACAGGCGGACTGGGGGGGGGTGTTTCAAACTCCTCAGTGTAAAGAAGCTGTTGCTATAACACTTCTTTTGTGTAGAAATGTGTTAAGCTGCACTAAATTAAACCTCACACTATGAATTGTGCAGAGGAAAACACCCGCTCATCTCATCCCTGCTCCCCAGCAGAGCTGTAGCCGCAGAGCCAGCCCATTAGCAGGCTCTCTTAGAACTAATGCTTATTTATTTTCACAAAAGGTACTGATTGGCACAGCCTGAAGGTTTGCATAGGAATCCAACCTAAACTGCAACTGCCAGACTAAAGGCCCCTTTGGTGGGGAATCCTCCATGCAGTCTCAACGTTTCTCCACTTACTGATCTACAGAAATCATTCACTCACAGTGGGGCAAACCCTGCCCCTCCCTCTGCTAGGGCGGTGTCCCTGTCTGAGGAACCAGTGCAGTTCCATTGCACAAGATGGGGACAGGGCAAGCCAGCATGGTATGCAGCCCAGTTCTGCAAGGGCTCCTTGTCTGGCAGTGTGCAGATAGGTGTAGGACACTGTGTCCAGTTTTGGGCCCCACACTACAAGAAGGATGTGGAAAAATTGGAAAGAGTCCAGCGGAGGGCAACAAAAATGATTAGGGGGCTGGAGCACATGACTTATGAGGAGAGACTGAAGGAACTGGGCTTATTTAGTCTGCAGAAGAGAAGAATGGGGGGCGGGATTTGATAGCTGCTTTCAACTACCTGAAAGGGGGTTCCAAAGAGGATGGATCTAGACTGTTCTCAGTGGTAGCTGATGACAGAACAAGGAGTAATGGTCTCAAGTTGCAGTGGGGGAGGTTTAGGTTGGATATTAGGAAAAACTTTTTCACTAGGAGGGTGGTGAAGCACTGGAATGGGTTCCCTAGGGAGGTGGTAGAATCTCCTTCCTTAGAGGTTTTTAAGGTCAGGCTTGACAAAGCCCTGGCTGGGGGATGATTTAGTTGAGGATTGGTCCTGCTTTGAGCAGGGGGTTGGACTAGATGACCTCCTGAGGTCCCTTCCAACCCTGATATTCTATGATTCTATGACATGGGTAGGTAAGGGGAGAGGCAGGGCTAGCTTACCCAGTGCTGTCTGGTCTTTCCCTGGGAGAGGCTACGCCAAGTTACTCCACCAAGGAGCTACAGCAGCCTTGGGAAATAGTTCATTTCACCACCCCCTCTCCACACATCTGCCCTGTTCCTGGTTCAGTTACTCAGGCTCGCTGCTGGGGGCAGGATTTTCTCCACTGTGCAAATGAGCCAGGTTCTGTTGTCATAGTACTTAGCACATGCATAGCGCTTTACATCTCTGTCCAAAGTCTGAGGAATCCTCCCACCAGCTCTGGGAAGTGTGTCAATAAATAGTGAGCCCCATTATAGGGATCTGGCAACTGAGATGAAGAGATTTGCCCAAAGCCACACCACTAGTCAGTGGCAGAGGTGGGATTAGAATTTAGCAATTTCTGATACCTGCCATCATGCTGCCTCTTGTCTGTGAGCTTCTTGTAGAGGAATTAACTGAGCCAAAATGTAATATACTAATCCGATCTTTCAGCATTTCCCAGGACCCTTTGGACCATGGACAAGGAATCTGGCTCTGATGCAGTGCTAATGAATAACATAAATTAAAAATACGTGTTAGATTCATTGGTTCTCTTAGAATATACAACAACTCTCTCCCGATTTTTGACAAAGGCATTATTTTAGCTGGCTCTGATGCTAGGTAGCTGAGAGGCGCCTTTGTTTGGTTGTTACCTCTCAGAGCTCCGCTCATTCTGGAACAACCTTATTTAATCTGGCAGGATTTAGAAATGTCTGTCACTTCAATTATGTCTCCCAGCATGCTGCCCATAGCAGAGATAAGCTGGTTACTTAAGTGGAGCAAGCCCCAAGCCTGGTGATTCTCAGGGCCCAGTGACACCCCATCTGACACGTCTGCTGAGCTTTGGAGGGAGTCTCCCTGCCTGCTGAGCGTCTGTGCCCAATGACCCACTGAGGTTCAGTTTGCTGTGTTCCCGTGCCCAATGAGCCCATGTGCCCCAGGGCTAGGGCCCTATCAAATTCATGTTCCATTTTGGACAATTTCACAGTCAAGGATTTAAAAAATCATGCATTTCATGATTTCAGCTATTTAAATCTGAAATTTCACGGTGTTGTAACTGTAGGGGCCTTGACCCAAAAAGGAGTTGGGGGGGGGGTCACAAGGTTATCGTGAGGGGGTTGCGGTATTGCTACCATAAAAGGTGATGCTAGGGAGGGGCAGGAATGGTCACATGCCCCTCCCCAAAAAGAAAAGGAGGACTTGTGGCACCTTAGAAACTAACAAATTTATTTGAGTATAAGCTTTTGTGAGCTACAGCTCACTTCATTGGATGCATGCTGTCAAGGTTCCTCCCCCACTCTGAACTCTAGGGTACAGATGTGGGGACCTGCATGAAAAAACCCCCTAAGCTTATCTTTACCAGCTTAGGTCAAAACTTCCCCAAGGTACAAAATATTACACCCGTTATCCTTGGAATGGCCGCTACCACCACCAAACTAATACTGGTTACTGGGGAAGAGCTGTTTGGACGCGTCTTTCCCCCCAAAATACTTCCCCAAAACCTTGCACCCCACTTCCTGGACAAGGTTTGGTAAAAAGCCTCACCAATTTGCCTAGGTGACTACAGACCCAGACCCTTGGATCTTAAGAACAATGAACAATCCTCCCAACACTTGCACCCCCCCCTCTCCTGGGAAATGTTGGATAAAAAGCCTCACCAATTTGCATAGGTGACCACAGACCCAAACCCTTGGATCTGAGAACAATGAAAAAGCATTCAGTTTTTTAAAAGAAGACTTTTAATAAAAAATAGCAGTAAATAGAAATAAAGAAATCCCCCCTATAAAATCAGGATGGTAGATATCTTACAGGGTAATTAGATTCAAAACATAGAGAACCCCTCTAGGCAAAACCTTAAGTTACAAAAAAAGTACACAGACAGAAATAGTTATTCTATTCAGCACAATTTTTTTCTCAGCCATTTAAAGAAATCATAATCTAACACATACCTAGCTAGATTACTTACTAAAAGTTCTAAGACTCCATTCCTGTTCTGTCCCTGGCAAGAGCAGCACACAGACCCTTTGTTCCTCTCCCTCCTCCCAGCTTTTGAAAGTATCTTGTCTCCTCATTGGTCATTTTGGTCAGGTGCCAGCGAGGTTACCTTTAGCTTCTTAACCCTTTACAGGTGAGAGGAGCTTTCCCCTGGCCAGGAGGGATTTCAAAGGGGTTTACCCTTCCCTTTATTTTTATGACACATGCAGTGGAAAATACAGTGGGGAGATTTATATACATAGAGAACATGAAACAATGGATGTTACCATACACACTGTGACAAGACGATCAGGTAAGGTGAGCTATTACCAGCAGGAGAGAGAGGGGGAAAAAAAACCCACCTTTTGTTGTGATAATCAAGGTGGGCCATTTCCAGCAGTTGACAAGAACATGTGAGGAACAGTAGTGGGGGACTGGCCTGTCTCCCAAGATCTGTGAGAGTGATGGGTCGTCCTTCAGGACAGGTTGTAGATCCTTGATGATGCGTTGGAGAGGTTTTAGTTGGGGGTGAAGCTTACGCTCAAATAAATTTGTTAGTCTCTAAACATCACCTTCGGCCCTCAACTAAAACCTCTCCAAAGCATCATCAAGGATCTATGACTTGTCCTGAAGGACGACCCATCACTCTCACGGATCTTGGGAGACAGGCCAGTCCTTGCTTACAGACAGCCCCCCAACCTGAAGCAAATACTCACCAGCAACCACACCACACAACAAAAACACTAACCCAGGAACCTATCCTTGCAACAAAACCCGTTGCAAACTGTGTCCACATATCTATTCAGGGGACACCATCATAGGGCCTAATCACATCAGCCACACTATCAGAGGCTCGATCACCCGCACATCTACCAATGACAGGTTTCAGAGGAACAGCCGTGTTAGTCTGTATTCGCAAAAAGAAAAGGAGTACTTGTGGCACCTTAGAGACTAACCAATTTATTTGAGCATGAGCTTTCGTGAGCTACAGCTCACTTCATCAGATGTTTACCGTGGAAACTGCCGGTAAACATCTGATGAAGTGAGCTGTAGCTCACGAAAGCTCATGCTCAAATAAATTGGTTAGTCTCTAAGGTGCCACAAGTACTCCTTTTCTTTTTACATCTACCAATGTGATATATGCCATCAGGTGCCAGCAATGCCCCTCTGCCATGTACATTGGCCAAACTGGACTTGACTTGAAAGGTTGAATCATCACTTGGACCTCTGGGTTGATTAAATTGGGGTCCATTAAGGAAGCATGGATAGCCGACATTTGTGCTCCGGTGTCCCTACACCCTGTGACCTTCTTCCTGCCCACACTCACAGCTTCCCTCTGCTCTGAGGGTATCTGGGAGGTATCTGGGCCTGAGGACCTCTGGTGTGATTCTGGTGCAATGAACTGTAATCTGTTGGAGTTCTTGGGGCAGTTGGCCTTTACATGCCCCGGCTTGTTACATTTAAAACATTGTTGAGCTGATGGGTCACTGGGGCGAGGTGGGTTGCTGGAGAACGGTGTGGCAGGATGATAAGGTGTCTGGAGTGTTCCTTGGGGTGTAGTTGGGACCTTGGGCTGCCCCCAGTAGTAGGGTGTGGTCTGGGGGTGTCCCTTCTGGTATCCGTTCCAACTGCAACCAGGGTTGTTTCTCTCTCCTCCCTCCACTTATTTTGTTCCAGTTTGCCCCGCCTCTCTGGTGGTCTGGGACTGCTCGTATTGATCAGCATAAGAAGCAAGACTTTCTGCTGAGTCCATTTTCTTACCCCATAAACACTGTTTTATATCCTCCTTGGACATATTCAGGAATTGCTCCTGAGTCATCAAATCACACATTCCTTCAATGCTAGTTACCCCCTTCCTTTGACCCATTTATCTAACAGATCCTTCATCTGGTTTATATAAGCCACATTACTTAGTCCAGGTCCTTTCTTAAGGGCTCTAAATTTTACTCTGTAAGTTTTAGGTGTAACTTGAAATTGTTTTAAAACCAAATCCTTGAATTTATTATAGTCAGAAGCCTCCTCAATAGGCATCTTATTGAATATGTACTGTGCTCTTCCAGTCAATTTTGTGACCAATGTGGTCACCTTGTGAGTTTCAGGAATTTGATGGAGTGTGCACAGTCTCTCAAAGGTGAGAAAATATTCAGCAATATCACTGGATTCATCATACTGTGGACATAGTTGCTCCCATTTGTGGATTGTTGGGGAAGGATTGTTTGGGTTATCCAGTAGATTCCGCTCAGCCCTTACCTTCTCCAACTCCAGTTCATGCTTCCTCTCTTTTTTCTTCTCCTCCATTTTTTTAGCCTTTGCCTCCATAGCTCTCCTGTGGGCAGCTTCCCTTTCATTTTCTTTGGCTGCTTGTGCATCCATCTCCATCTGTCTGAGTTCTACTCATCTTTTATGTTCCTTTTGTCTTTCCTCAGCCCCAGATCTGGCTAATTCCAGTTTCTGTTGGGTATTGCTTTCTGTCATTCTAACCTCTCTGTGTTTAACCTAGCTATACCCGAGAGTTAGAAAGAAAAAAGCAACCTGGCTTGTAAAATTTTGCTGTGCTGTAACCTGATACCTATTTTTTTTTCCTGATAGCTGGTCTCAGGCTACAGAAAAATCCTTTTGTTATGCCTGCTGCTCTGTCCCCCAGGCAGAGAGACAGACTCTGCAGCTGCAATCACCTTTTACAAAACCTTTTAAAATCCTGCTGTGCTTCTGGTTCAAAATGATCTAAAAATGATCCCACTGCTCTGCCACCATGTCAGGGTTCCTTCCCCACTCTGAACTCTAGGGTACAGATGTGGGGACTGGCATGAAAGACCCCCTAAGCTTATTCTTACCAGCTTAGATTAAAAACTTCCCCAAGGTACAAACTTTGCCTTGTCCTTGAACCGTATGCTGCCACCATCAAGCGTTTTAAACAAAGAACAGGGAAAGAGCCCACTTGGAGATGTCTTCCCCCAAAATATCCCCCCAAGCCCTACACCCCCTTTCCTGGGGAAGGCTTGATAAGAATCCTCACCAATTTGTATAGGTGAACACAGACCCAAACCCTTGGATCTTAAGAACAATGAAAAAGTAATCAGGTTCTTAAAAGAAGAATTTTAATTAAAGAAAAGGTAAAAGAATCATCTCTGTAAAATCAAGATGGAAAATACTTTACAGGGTATCCCGATTCAAAACACAGAGGATCCCCCTCTGGGCAAAACCTTAAAGTTACAGAAAACAGGAAGAAACCTCCCTCTTAACACAGGGAAAATTCACATAAAACAAAAGATAAACCAACCCGCCTTGCCTGGCTTACCTATACTGGTTGCAATATTGGAGACTTAGATTAGGATGGGTTGGAGAAGATGGATTCCTGTCTGGCCTCTCTCAGTCCCAAGAGAGAACAACCATGTAAACAAAGAGCACAAACAAAAGCCTTTCCCCCCTCAAGATTTGAAAGTATCTTGTTCCCTTATTGGTCCTTTGGGTCAGGTGCCAGCCAGGTTAGCTGAGCTTCTTAACCCTTTACAGGTAACAAGATGTTGCTTTTGGCCAGGAGGGATTTTATAGCACTGTACACAGAAAGGTGGTGACCCTTCCCTTTTTATTTATGACACACCTCATTCAATTGATGAAGTGAGCTGTAGCTCACGAAAGCTCATGCTCAAATAAATTGGTTAGTCTCTAAGGTGCCACAAGTACTCCTTTTCTTTTTGCGAATACAGACTAACACGGCTGTTCCTCTGAAACTCATTCAATTGGTTTGCTGTAGGGCTACAGCGTATTCGCCCTATTCCCAGAGTAACATTGTGGTGGGCTTGCTATGCAACAAGAGAGCCACTTCATGCTCACATTGGAAATACAGAAAGTAGCATTGATGGCAATGTTTCCACTGCAAAGCGTTTGCCAAGAAACGATAAGGACAAAGTGTTGTTAGCTGCTGTCTCCCACCAGGTGCAAATACACAACAGCCGTGCAGTGATCCTGAGTGTCACCTTATTGCACCCATGACTGCTGTGGCTGCATGTTACATGGATACATACTTCAATATTATTTCTCTTACAATATGTGGATACCTAATAGGGGCTTATAAATTACAAGCTCTGAAAATACTGCATACAGAGTGGGGTATTAGAAGGTATGCTGTAGTGTAGACAGTGGTGGGCTGGAAAGTTTTGGCATATTGTGTACAGTGGGGTATTGGAAGGTATGCTATACTGTATTGTATATAGTGAGGTATTGAAAGGTATAGCATATTGTTGCACTTCGAAAGCTAGGGGTATAATTAATCTGTTGTAATTCCACTGACTCCAGTGAAATTACACCAGGGGTAAAATTGGCCTAGTGATTTAATTCTTTTTCTGTACTGCTGCAAAAATATCTTATGACTTACATTGTTCCAGAAATCCTCAGCAAATATACATTAGTTATTGTTTGTTCCCTGCACTTTAGTGTAACAAAAACTAAAATGAAAAGAGAAATTTAAGGCTGAAGCCATAAAGCTAGTAGGTCAAATGTATAACTGAAGTGACTGAGCATTAATAATCATTAATAATCTGGAGGATGGCATGGATTGCACCCTCAGCAAGTTTGCAGATGACGCTAAACTAAACTGGGAGGAGTGGTAGATACGCTGGAGGGTAGGGATAGGATACAGAGGGACCTAGACAAATTAGAGGATTGGGCCAAAAAATACCTGATGAGTTTCAACAAGGACAAGTGCAGAGTCCTGCACTTAGGATGGAAGAATCCCATGCACCGCTACAGGCTAGGGACCAAGTGGCTAGGCAGCAGTTCTGCAGAAAAGAACCTAGGGGTTACAGTGGATGAGAAGCTGGATATGAGTCAACAGTGTGCCCTTGTTGCCAAGAAGGCCAATGGCATTTTGGGCTGCATTAGTAGGAGCATTGTCAGCAGATTGAGGGACGTGATCATTCCCCTCTATTCCGCATTGGTGAGGCCTCATTTGGAGTATAGTCTCCAGTTTTGGGCCCCACACTACAAGAAGGATGTGGAAAAATTGGAAAGAGTCCAGTGAAGGGCAACAAAAATGATTAGGGGGCTGGAACATTTGAATTATGAGGAGAGGCTGAGGGAACTGGGATTATTTAGAAGAGAAGAATGGGGGGGAATTTGATAGCTGCTTTCAACTACTTGAAAGGAGGTTCCAAAGAGGATGGAGCTTGGCTGTTCTCAGTGGTGGCAGATGATAGAACAAGGAGTAATGGTCTCAAGTTGCAGTGGGGGAGGTCTAGGTTGGATATTAGGAAACACTATTTCACTAGGAGGGTGGTGAAGCACTGGAATGGGTTACTTAGGGAGGTGGTGGAATCTCCTTCCTTAGAGGTTTTTAAGGGCAGGCTTGACAAAGCCCTGGCTGGGATGATTTATTTGGTGTTGGTCCTGCTTTGAGCAGGGGATTGGACTAGATACCTCCTGAGGTCTCTTCCAACCCTAATCTTCTATGATTCAAGTATTTGATGCAAAGTGGAACAGCTCTAACAGGAGCGATTGAGAGAGGCCCAGGCCCAAAATGCCCAGTGAGTAGGACACTCACCTGGGAGGTGGGGGACCTGCATTTAATTCCCTGCTATAAGTCAGGCAGAGTAGGAATTTGAACCTGGGCCTCCTACGTACCAGGTAAATGCTTTAATCACTAGGCTATTGAGTGCAGGGGGAACCTCTCCCCCCATTTTTTGTGAGAAAGGCCTGGCCTGCCTTAGGCACCTCTATTTCCAGGGTAGAGCTGTGCAAATAATCAACTTTTTTGGTTTGGAGGCAAAACAAAAAATTGAGGAAAAAATGTTTTGGGTTAAACCAAATGCTTTGTTTCATTCTCAAGGGTTGTGCTTTTTTTTTTTTTTTTTTTGGCTTTTTAAAGCAACTAAATGAAAAATCAAAGTAAAATTCTAAATGAAAAGTTATTTCAAGTCTAAACGTCACTGTTCTATTTCAAAAATGCCAGAACAAGATGTTTCTGCTTTGTTTGGATTTTATTTATTTTTACCCAAAAGAGAACATAGCATTAGACCAGAACACCGAGCTTTTCCATCAGCCTTCAGACACATAAACCCAGTGATTCAGTTTAGTGTCACGGTTTGTCACCTAGATTAAAATGTGAAGAGGTGCTTAAATAAGCCCTGGCTGGGATGATTTAATTGGGGATTGGTCCTGCTTTGAGCAGGGGGTGGGACTAGATGACCTCCTGAGGTCCCTTCCAACCCTGATATTCGATGATTCTATGATGATTCTATGTGTTAGATCCTGAGTTGCACCTGCAGGACACTAATGGCCATCGCGAAGAGCACTTCATCTGCACCTGGTAAGACGAGTGTGACCTTTTCTCCAATAGTGACCATGCCACAGTTATCCCGATCTTTGTCATCTCAAAATTAGATTGCTGTAAAATGCTGTACATGGGGCTTTTCCTTGGAACTATTCAGAAACTGAAGCTAGTGAAAAATGCTGCAGCCCACTCAAGTGGAATTGCATGCTGGGAACTCATAAGACCAGTGCCCCGCGATATTCACTGGTGTGCAATAAGCTTCAGAGTAGAATTAAAGGTGTTGATTTTAACCTATAAAACCCTAAATGGAAGCTGATTACCCGAGAAACTGCCTTTCTCCCCAGGACACTGCCACAGTTGAGTCACCAGAGGCACTGGAACGCCCTCGATACACGGGAGAGGTGGCCACTGGCAGGATGTCATCCGTGCAGGGTTCTTGGTTTTGGAACTTGCTCCCTGCCTTTGTCTACCAGATCCCAGTTTTGTTACTCTTCCAGGCATGCTGCAAAGCCCATAGTCCCTCCTTCATTAAGGATGCTGGGGGAGGGGCACTTAGGCAGATCTATTTACAGGCAGTCCTTTAGTCACGTTCATGTTATGATTTTTAATGCATGGGGTTGGTACCCAGAACACTGACTGACACCTATGTTGCGTCTCAAAGTTTTGAATACATAGATGACCAGACCAATATGCTTACCAGATTACTTTTGCTCCCTCATGTGGATCTACAATTTATTTTGTGCATTGGGCAACTAGTGAAAAGGTTGCACCCAATTGCACTTGATGTCACTTGCAATTGCCTGTTTTACATATGCAAATAAGGCCCAACTTCTTGAGAGCATGTAACCCTTCTGCCAGGTGGAGCCAGCAGCAACCTAACTAGCTGCTCGTTCTTCTCACCACCTCTCCAGCCACTCATTCCCCAGCCCACTGTTAGTCGCCTTCTGCTACCACCTGCCTCTCTGCTGTGACCTCTGCACATCCCTCTCTTAGTGATTTTCAGCTCTTTGAAGGCTGGGCAGAGACACTGCCCCATCTCAACTGATTTCAGCTCTCAGTGATGGAGCATTTAAAATAACAAAAGAGGCTCCTCATGAAGCCTATTTAGCTCTTTCTTTGAACAGTGGGAAGGAACAGGTTAAACCAGACCAGGGGAACCCTTGGGGAGGGTGTACAATCCTTTTAGCTAGGATACCTGTCCCCACCCTTCTTACCTTCCCAGGGCTCTGGCATTCGAGCCCCTGGCTTAATGAGGTCCTTTCAGCTGAGGGTGACCCCCCTCATTTGGGACACCTTAAGCACAGTTCTACTCCCCTTTATCCATACAATAATAACACTGGTAACGGCATTTCACTACCCCTGCATTCAGTACTAAAGTGATTTGTAAGCCAACACCAAACAAAGTTGATTACACCACTCTATCTGCTGGATATCTCAGCGGAGTAGGTGTGTTCATGTTCATGCGTCCAATGAAGTGAGCTGTAGTTCACAAAAGCTTATGCTCAAATAAATTTGTTAGTCTCTAAGGTGCCACAAGTCCTCCTTTTCTTTTTGTGGATACAGACTAACATGGTTGCTACTCTGAAACATGTAAATACAGTTTGTTCTTGAAGTCTCTCCCCCTCTCAGCTAGATGTCAAGGAAGAATTCATTCAGACCCTGCTTACATCTATAACCAACAATGTCCAGGAATTAATATTACTAATAGTTGTTGAGAAAGTGATTCTGATTATTGCTACAGGACCATGGGGACAGTGTACTTCCAATGACTCCTTCAAGTGCAGTAGTCTAACATCCTTTTCCATCTTTGCCTTCATTTTATTACACTCTATTTGTTGTCCATATTGCCAGTCCCCGTACATTTCCCCTATATAGCATAAAACCAGATAAGCCCAAAAGATTCATTTCTGGACAATGGGGGTGGGGGGGAGAGAACAGATTTTTAAAAAGATACAAAGTTGGAATTAGGGATCTGTTGCAAGAATGAGAATCTGTAATTTTTCTATCTTTGAACAATGTGTATATTTCCATTATTTACATCTTGCCAGCTGATTCTCCTGCCTGATCAATCTTTGTTCTTTACACAGGAGAAGCAATACTTTTCTTTTCCTGGAGAGCTCCTTATGAGGATGTTAAAAATGCTGATTCTACCCCTCATTACTTCTAGGTAAGAACAATTCTCTTACTTTAAGAATAAAAAGTCACTTTTATTAAATTGTGCTGAGCAAATGTATTTACAGGAGCCAACCCATCCTCTTTACAAAGCCGGATAGAGGGAGACACTCAGATCCTGAAACCATCCTCTAACCAAGGATCAGTAGGTTGCACATTTGCATGCATTGACATTGTAATATATATATTTATATTAATTCAGGCATGACTTATCAGAAGCTCACAAACCGGGTAGAATTAGTGGGGGAAGCAAAAGTGGATGGGAATCTGGGAGGCAGTGACCATGAGTTGGTTGAGTTCAGGATCCTGACGCAGGGAAGAAAGGTAAGCAGCAGGATACGAACCCTGGACTTCAGGAAAGCAGACTTCAACTCCCTCAGGGAACGGATGGCCAGGATCCCCTGGGGGACTAACTTGAAGGGGAAAGGAGTCCAGGAGAGCTGGCTGTATTTCAAGGAATCCCTGTGGAGGTTACAGGGACAAACCATCCCGATGAGTCGAAAGAATAGTAAATATGGCAGGCGACCAGCTTGGCTTAATGGTGAAATCCTAGCGGATCTTAAACATAAAAAAGAGGCTTACAAGAAGTGGAAGGTTGGACATATGACCAGGGAAGAGTATAAAAATATTGCTCGGGCATGTAGGAATGATATCAGGAGGGCCAAATCGCACCTAGAGCTGCAGCTAGTGAGAGATGTCAAGAGTAACAAGAAGGGTTTCTTCAGGTATGTTGGCAACAAGAAGAAAGCCAAGGAAAGTGTGGGCCCCTTACTGAATGAGGGAGGCAACCTAGTGACAGAGGATGTGGAAAAAGCGAATGTACTCAATGCTTTTCTTGCCTCTGTTTTCACTAACAAGGTCAGCTCCCAGACTGCTGCGCTGGGCATCGCAAAATGGGGAAGAGATGGCCAGCCCTCTGTGGAGATAGAGGTGGTTAGGGACTATTTAGAAAAGCTGGACGTGCACAAGTCCATGGGGCCGGACGAGTTGCATCCGAGAGTGCTGAAGGAATTGGCGGCTGTGATTGCAGAGCCATTGGCCATTATCTTTGAAAACTCGTGGCGAACGGGGGAAGTCCCGGATGACTGGAAAAAGGCTAACGTAGTGCCCATCTTTAAAAAAGGGAAGAAGGAGGATCCTGGGAACTACAGGCCAGTCAGCCTCACCTCAGTCCCTGGAAAAATCATGGAGCAGGTCCTCAAAGAATCAATCCTGAAGCACTTGCATGAGAGGAAAGTGATCAGGAACAGCCAGCATGGATTCACCAAGGGAAGGTCATGCCTGACTAATCTAATCGCCTTTTATGATGAGATTACTGGTTCTGTGGATGAAGGGAAAGCAGTGGATGTATTGTTTCTTGACTTTAGCAAAGCTTTTGACATGGTCTCCCACAGTATTCTTGTCAGCAAGTTAAGGAAGTATGGGCTGGAAGAATGCACTATAAGGTGGGTAGAAAGCTGGCTAGATTGTCGGGCTCAACGGGTAGTTATCAATGGCTCCATGTCTAGTTGGCAGCCGGTATCAAGTGGAGTGCCCCAAGGGTCGGTCCTGGGGCCGGTTTTGTTCAATATCTTCATAAATGATCTGGAGGATGGTGTGGATTGCACTCTCAGCAAGTTTGCGGATGATACTAAACTGGGAGGAGTGGTAGATACGCTGGAGGGGAGGGATAGAATACAGAAGGACCTAGACAAATTGGAGGATTGGGCCAAAAGAAATCTGATGAGGTTCAATAAGGAAAAGTGCAGGGTCCTGCACTTAGGACAGAAGAACCCAATGCACAGCTACAGACTAGGGACCGAATGGCTAGGCAGCAGTTCTGCGGAAAAGGACCTAGGGGTGACAGTGGACGAGAAGCTGGATATGAGTCAGCAGTGTGCCCTTGTTGCCAAGAAGGCCAATGGCATTTTGGGATGTATAAGTAGGGGCATAGCGAGCAGATCGAGGGACGTGATCGTTCCCCTCTATTCGACATTGGTGAGGCCTCATCTGGAGTACTGTGTCCAGTTTTGGGCCCCACACTTCAAGAAGGATGTGGATAAATTGGAGAGAGTCCAGCGAAGGGCAACAAAAATGATTAGGGGTCTGGAACACATGAGTTATGAGGAGAGGCTGAGGGAGCTGGGATTGTTTAGCCTGCAGAAGAGACGAATGAGGGGGGATTTGATAGCTGCTTTCAACTACCTGAAAGGGGGTTCCAAAGAGGATGGCTCTAGACTGTTCTCAATGGTATCAGATGACAGAACGAGGAGTAATGGTCTCAAGCTGCAGTGGGGGAGGTTTAGATTGGATATTAGGAAAAACTTTTTCACTAAGAGGGTGGTGAAACACTGGAATGCGTTACCTAGGGAGGTGGTAGAACCTCCTTCCTTAGAGGTTTTTAAGGTCAGGCTTGACAAAGCCCTGGCTGGGATGATTTAACTGGGAATTGGTCCTGCTTCGAGCAGGGGGTTGGACTAGATGACCTTCTGGGGTCCCTTCCAACCCTGATATTCTATGATTCCTATGAAGCACATTTGTGCCCATTTTTAAGTATGCTGTAACAAACTCCAACATGGAGTTTACTTACTGAAAGTACTTCTCTGCCACCTTTCCAATCTCACTGCTCCTATTCTTTTTTTCATGGTGATAAGTCCTGAGAAGATGGGGAACAAGTAGTAACATCCCCAAATTAATTGTCACTTAATAAATCATCAACATGTGAAAAGGAAATGCAGAAATGTAAAAACAGTTTCAACAGCTCTGTGATGGTGATACTTTAAAGTTGATACCGGAAAAGTAGGAATCCAGAAGATGCAGGTTTCTTTCCTTCTCCTTTTTGTGCAACAGAACAGAGTTTACTTGTATCGGGGATCGATTTATCGTGTCTCGTTTAGACACGATAAATCGATCCCTGAATGTGTTCCCCATCGACTCTGGAACTCCAGCTCACAAGAGACGGAAGCAGAGTCAATGGGGGAGCAGCAGCGGTCGACTCACTGCCATTCTCACAGCTAGGTAAGTCGCTACAAAAGTTTTTTTCTCCTGCTTATAATAGCTCGTCTTAATTAATTAGCCTCTTACAGTTGGTATGGCTACTTCCACCGTTTCATGTTCTCTGTATATATATGTATCTTCTTACTATATGTTCCATTCTATGCATCCGATGAAGTGGGCTGTAGCCCACAAAAGTTTGTGCTCAAATAAATTTTGTTCATCTCTAAGGTTCCACAAGTCCTCCTGTTCTTCTTTCAACACATGAATGTGGTTAGCCCTCTTGAGTACATTTGCCTAAGAATCCCCGAGACATTTGTTTGCAAACATAAACTGTTCTTTGTGATTTGCTTGTTTATCACAAGATACATGTTGCAGAAATCCTTATAACCTTAGTGAAATTCTTATGCTAACTCTCATTGCTTAACTGCTAGACCTTGCTAAGCCTTAACCAAACTTATTGCAAAGCCTGTCCAAAACATAAATGTATATTAAAGTGGCCACCTACTTTTGTTACAGCTTTAAATGCTCATATTAAGCATTTTGGCATTTAACCTGTGCTTCAATTCCAAATAGCCCCTTTAAAGATCAGGTCATTGGTCAAAGGTCAGCACTGCTGTAGTGCGCCTGCTTTGATTGTACTGGGCCCTGACCAAGCCCAGGCTCCACCTCTGCCCCCCACATTGGAGGGACAGAGATTAATTTATGCTGCTGAACATTGTTCACATTTCTGCTCTGGTGAGGACCTGTCTGCACAGGCACACAGCGAACATAATCAGGGCTAGCACTTCATTTGCATAACTCTGCCTTCAGTCCTCAGTAGCCTCTGGGAGGGAGTCCTGAATGGTCACTGCTGGAATGGCAGTGACTCCTGTATTTAGGTTTCAGGTATTTAGGGTTTGTCTACACTATGAAATTAGGTCGAATTTATAGAAGTAGATTTTTAGAAAGCAATTTTATACAGTCGATTGTGTGTGATCCCACTTAAAACCATTAAGACCATGAAGTCGGCGGAGTGGGTGCACAGTACCGAGGCTAGCATTGACTTCCAGAGCGTTGCACTGTGGGTAGCTATCCCACAGTTCCCACAGTCTCCACCACCCACTGGAATTCTGGGTTGAGATCCCAATGCCTGATGGGGCAAAAAACATTGTCACGGGTGGTTCTGGGTATATGTCGTCAGGCCCCCCATCCCTCCCTCCCTCCACAAAAGCAATGGCAGACAATCATTTTGTGCCTTTTTTCCTGGGTTAACCGTGCAGACGCCATACCACGGCAAGCATGGAGCCCGCTCAGCTCACCGTCACCGTACGTCTCCTGGGTGCTGGCAGACATGGGACTGCATTGCTGTACAGCAGCAGCTCATTGCCTTGTGGCAGCAGATAGTGCAGTATGACTAGTAGCCGTCCTCGTCATCTCCTGGGTGCTCTTGGTCAGGTCGGTTGAGGCACCTGGGCAGACAGGGGTGCTCCTGGCGAACCTCGGTAAGGTCTGTCAGGGGCGCCTGGTCAGATATGGGTGCTCCTGGTGGACCTTGGTAAAGTCTGTCAGGAGTGCCTGCACATAAATGGGAGTGACTCAGGTTATTCTCTTCTTTAAGTTTTGTCTAATAGAGATTCAGTCCTGCATGGAATATTGGGAGAGAGATAGCTCAGTGGTTTGAAATTGGCCTGCTAAACCCAGGGTTGTGAGTTCAATCCTTGAGGGGGCTGTTCTGCCTCAGGCTGCTCTCCCAGCCAGCAGCACTGTCATGGACACAGACTTCTCTCAAAGTACGAGCCCCGGCAATTTGGCCATCCTGGTGGCAATGGGGCAGGCTCATGCCATGGAGTGCCGATTCTGGGCCCAGGAAACAAGCACAGACTGGTGGGACCGCATCGTGTTGCAGGTCTGGGACGATTCCCAATGGCTGCAAAACTTTCATATGCGTAAGGGCACTTTCCTGGAACTTTGTGACTTGCTTTCCCCTGCCCCGAAGCTCCAGAATATCAAGATGAGAGCAGCCATCACAATTCACAAGCGAGTGGTGAGAGCCCTCTGAAACCTAGCAATGCCAGACAGCTACCAGTCAGTCGGGAATCAATTTGGAGTGGGCAAATCTACTGTGGGGGCTGCTGTGATCCAAGTAGCCAACGCAATCACTGAGCTGCTGCTATCAAGGATAGTGACTCTGGGAAATGTGTGAGTCATAGTGGATGGCTTTGCTGCAATGGGATTCCCTAACTGTGGTGGGACGATAGACGGAACGCGTATCCCTATCTTGGGACCAGACCACCAAGGCAGCCAGTACATAAACCAAAAGGGGTACTTTTCAATGGTGCTGCAAGCACTGGTGGATCACAAGGGACATTTCAACAACATCAACATGGGAAGGCCAGGAAAGGTACATGACACTCACATCTTCAGGAACTCTGGTCTGTGAGAACGGCTGCAGCAAGGGACTTACTTTCCAGACCAGAAAATAACCATTGGGGATGTTGAAATGCCAATAGTTATCCTTGGGGACCCAGCTTACCCCTTAATGCCATGGCTTATGAACACAGGCACCCTGGACAGTAGTCAGGAGCTGTTCAACTATAGGCTGAGCAAGTGCAGAATGGTGGTAGAATGTGCATCTGGACTTTTAAAAGCACGCTGGTGCAGTTGACTGACTCAGTTAGACCTCAGCGAAACCAATATTCCCCTTGTTATTACTGCTTGCTGTGTGCTCCACAATATCTGTGACAGTAAGGGGGAGACATTTATGGCGGGGTGGGAAGTTGAGGCAAATCGCCTGGCCGCTGATTATGCACAGCCAGACACCAGGGCAGTTAGAAGAGCACAGCAGGGCGCACGGCGCATCAGAGAAGCTTTGAAAACCAGTTTCATGACTGGCCAGGCTACGGTGTGACAGTTCTGTTTGTTTCTTGATGAAAACCCACCCCCATGGTTCACTCTACTTCCCTGTAAGCAAACCGCCCTCCCCTCCTCCCTTTGATCACTGCTTGCAGAGGCAATAAAGTCATTGTTGTTTCAAAATCATGCATTCTTTATTAATTTGTCACACAAATGGGGGGATAACTGCCAACGTAGCCCGGGAGGGGTGGGGGAGGAGGGAAGCACTGGGTGGGTTGGAGAAGGAGGGGAGGATGGAAGGACAAGGCCACACTGCTTTTCAAAACTTATTGAATGCCAGCTTTCTGTTGCTTGGATAGTCCTCTGGGGTGGAGTGGTTGGGTGCCAGGAGGTCCCCCCACCGCATTCTTGGGCATCTGAGTGAGGAGGCTATGGAACTTGGGGAGGAGGGCGATTGGTTACACAGGGGCTGCAGTGGCGGTCTGTGCTCCTGCTGCCTTTCCTGTAGCTCAACCATACGCTGGAGCATATCAGTTTGATTCTCCAGTAGCCTCAGCATTGCATCCTGCCTCCTCTCATCATGCTGCCACCTCTCCTGTCACTCGTCCCTCCTCTCCTCTCGCTCGTCCCTCCTCTCCTCACCTTCATTTTGTGTTTTCCTGGACTCTGACATTGTCTCCCTCCATGCATTGTGCTGGGCTCTTTCAGCATGGGAGGACTGCATGAGTTCAGAGAACATTTCATTGTGAGTGCGTTTTTTTCGGCTTCTAATCTTTGATAGCCTCTGGGACGGAGATGATAGGGGGAGCATTGAAACATTTGCCGCTGCAGGGGGGAAAAAAGGGAGATTAGTCTTTAAAAAGAGACATTTTAGAGAACAATGGGTAGACTCTTTGATGGTGAGCCAAGCTGTTAACATTACATAGCACGTGTGGTTTCTTTACAAGGTCGCATTTTGCCTCTTATATCAAGGGCCTGCCGGTATAGTGTGAGAGATCACACATGCAGGGCCGGTGGGCAACAGAATTCGGCTTGCAGACAGCCATGGTAAGCCACAGTCTTTTGGCTTCTTTAACCTTCCTACCATGTGGGAATGGTTTCAAACAGCAGCGCCCCCATTTCCCATACCAAGCACCCGTTGGATTGGCCATTTAAAAGGAGGGGCTGCGGTTTTCGGGTTAACATGCAGCACAAACCCAACTAACCCCCCCCCCCACACACACACACCCAATTCTCTGGGATGATCACTTTATCCCTCCCCCCAACGCATGGGTAACAGCAGGGATGATTTCTGTTCAGCCACAGGCAAACAGCCCAGCAGGAACAGCCACCTCTGAATGTCCCCTAAATAAAATTCCCCTATTTCAACCAGGTGACCATGAATGATATCACTCTCCTGAGGATAACACAGAGAGATAAAGAACAGATGTTGCTTGAATGTCAGCAAACACTGGGACCATACGCCATACTTTGTTATGCAATGATTGCAGACTACGTGCTACTGGCCTGCCATGGTAAAGTGACCTACCATGGAGGACGGAATAAGGCTGCCCTCCCCAGAAACCTTTTGCAAAGGCTTTGGGAGTACATCAAGGAGAGCTTCATTGAGATGTCCCTGGAGGAATTCCGCTCCATCCCCAGACACATTAACAGACTTTTCCAGTAGTTGTACTGGCCGTGAATGCATCCCAAGTCTTCAGGGCAAATTAATCATTAAACATGTTTGCTTTTAAACCGTGTATTATATTTACAAAGATACACTCACCAGAGCTGCCTTCTCTGCCTTCGAGGTCCGGGAGCCCGGGTTGGGAGTGTTGGCAGGGTATTGGCTCCAAGGTGATAAACAGTTCCTGGCTGTCGGGGAGAACGGTTTCTCCGCTTGCCTGGTGTGCACTATCTTCAACCTCCCCCTCCTCATCATCTTCCTCATCCCCAAAATCTTCATCCCTATTGCGTGAGACTCCCGCCTTGCAGGAGTCCACGTACAGGGGTGGGGCAGTGGTAGGGGTGCCCCCTAGAATTGCATGCAGCTCATCATAGAAGCGGCATGTCTGGGGCTCTGACCCCAAGCGGGCATTTGCCTCTTGGATTTTTTGGTAGGCTTGCCTAAGCTCCTTAAGTTTCACACGGCACTGCTGCAGGTCCCTGTGATAGCCTCTGTCCTTCATGCCTTGGAGATTTTTTCAAATATTTTGGCATTTCATCTTTTGGAACGGAGTTCTAATAGCATGGATTCGTTTCCCCATACAGCAATCAGATCAAGTACCTCCCTTCGGTCCATGCTGGAGCTCTTTTGTGATTCTGGGACTCCATTGTCACCTGTGCTGAAGAGCTCTGCATGGTCACCTCTGCTGATGAGCTCACCACACTAGCCAAACAGGAAATGAAATTCAAAAGTTCACGGGGCTTTTCCTGTCTACCGAGTCAGTGCATCTGAGTTGAGAGTGCTGTCCAGAGTGGTCACAATTGAGCACTCTGGGATAGCTCCCGGAGGCCAATACCATTGAATTGCATCCACACTACCCCAAATTTGACCCAGCGAGTTCAATTTCAGCACTAATCTCCTCATTGGGAAGGAGTACAGAAACTGGTTTTAAGAGCCCTAAAAGTCAGAAAAAATGGCTTCGTAGTGCGGACGGGTGCAGGGCTAAACAGATCTAACGCTGCTAAATCCGACCTAAACTCATAGTGTAGACCAGGACTAAGTCTAACGAGACTAATCAATTAAGGTGGGCTATTATCAGCAGGAGAAAAAAAACTTTTGTAGTGATAATCAGGATGGCCCATTTCAAACAGTTGACAAGAAGATGTGAGTAACAGTAGGAGAAAAATTAGCATGGGGAAATAGTTTTTAGTTTGTGTAATGACCCATCCACTCCCAGTCTTTATTCAAGCCCAATTTGATGGTGTCCAGTTTGCAAATTAATGCCAGTTCTGCAGTTTCTCATTGGAGTCTGGTTTTGAAGTTTTTTTGTTGAAGAATTGCCACTTTTAGGTCTGTAATTGAGTGTCCAGGGAGGTTGAAGTGTTCTCCGACTGGTTTTTGAATGTTATAATTCTTGACATCTGATTTGTGTCCATTTATTCCATTTGTCCGGTTTGGCCAACGTACATGGCAGAGGGGCATTGCTGGCACATGATGGCATATATCACATTGGTAGATGTGCAGGTGAACGAGCCCCTGATGGTGTAGCTGATGTGGTTAGTTCCTATGATGGTGTCCCTTGAATACATGTGTGGACAGAGTTGGCAACGGGCTTTGTTGCAAGGATAGGTTCCTGGATTAGTGTTTTTGTTGTGTGGTGTGTAGTTGCTGGTGAGTATTTGCTTCAGGTTGAGGGGCTGTCTGTAAGCGAGGACTCGCCTGTCTCCCAAGGTCTGTGAGAGTGATGTGTCATCCTTCAAGATAGGTTGTAGATCCCTGTAGATGCTTTGGAGAGGTTTTAGTTGGGGGCTGAAGGTGATGGCTCATGGCGTTCTGTTACTTTCTTTGTTGGGCCTGTCCTGTAGTAGGTGACTTCTGGGTACTCTTCTGGCTCTGTCAATCTGTTTCTTCACTTCAGCAGGTGGGTACTGTAGTTGTAAGAATACTTGATAGAGATCTTGTAGGTGTTTGTCTCTGTCTGAGGGGTTGGAGCAAATGCGGTTGTATCTTAGAGCTTGGCTGTAGACGATGGATCATGTGGTGTGGTCTGGATGAAAGCTGGAGGCATGTAGATAGGAATAGCGGTCAGTAGGTTTCCGGTATAGGGTGGTGTTTATGTGACCATCGCTTATTAGCACCATAGTGTCCAGGAAGTAGATCTCTTGTGTGGATTGGTCCAGGCTGAGGTTGATGGTGGGATGGAAATTGTTGAAATCATGGTGGAATTCCTCAAGGGTTTCTTTTCCATGGGTCCAGATGATGATGTCATCAATGTAGCACAAGTAGAGTAGAGGCGTTAGGGAAAGAGAGCTGAGGAAGCATTGTTCTAAGTCAGCCATAAAAATGTTGGCATATTGTGGGGCCATGCGGGTACCCATGGCAGTGCCGCTGATTTGAAGGTATACATTGTCTGCAAATGTGAAATAGTCGTGGGTGAGGACAAAGTCACACAGTTCAGACACCAGGTTTTTAGGTTCCTTATCATTTTCCATTATAAACATTTTGTTCTTGCTATTTTTTAAAAGAACTGATGTCTCCATGGTTTACATCAGGAGCTTGAAATTAGACAGGGAGTTAGTCTTGGGGTCTTTTGCTCTTCC
Source organism: Caretta caretta (assembly GCF_965140235.1). NCBI lineage: Eukaryota > Metazoa > Chordata > Testudines > Cheloniidae > Caretta > Caretta caretta. The sequence continues at coordinate 5,281,284 of NC_134230.1, read as the reverse complement.
CAAGAAAAATCCACCCAGATTTGGTCAAATTATAAACTACCAAAATCGCTGTTTCCCATCTGTGTTTTCCTTAGTAGAGTTTGCTCCAGGCTTGCAGCTAAAATAGTTGGGGGAAATAGTATGTGATCATGTAATTAAAAACTCATCATAATTCATATACACAAGGAAACAGAATTAAGGCTACACAGGAAACCATACTTCTGTTATTTCCTAACTTTTGAGAGCTTGACTTGACAATCATAATGTTCTTTTAACAGTTTTTTTTTAAAGTAATAGCATATATGCACCAGGGGATTCACTTAAGCTACTTTTGCAAGCCAAAACTCAGTTAAAGATGAGGAAAGGTTGAAAGTGTTTGAATGGAGCCCGACTAGTACCAAAAACCAAGAGAATGCTTATTTTACAAAAATTCATCATCTTTTTAAAATACCCAAATGTTAGAATGTCTTGAAATGAATCGGGCTGGCTGGAAAACAAGAATTACATTTCACCAAAAATGTGAAGGTTTGATGCAGAATGAACACAACAAGACCTTTTGAAATTGTTCATGACAAAAAACAGAGAAAGTTTCCTGATTCAGAGCTGAGCCGTGAACGTAGGTCCAATCAGCGGGTTATAGTCAGGCTCTGTAATGCTTTCTTAATGTGTCCTGGTGGAGCTGTTCCACTTTGTAAAGAGAATTAAATATCTATTGGATCAGAGCATAAAGATCTAGCTCTGCCACCCAGTGGGTAGCACACTCATTGAGACGTGGCTCTGAGGTTTTTAATGTGGCACAGATGTTTGTACTGACAGCACATAATTGCATTGCACAGGTCTTAAGGGGACAGCTGTGGGTTTTGACAGCTAGGTGGGGAGCAATTGGGGCTTTTGGCACATCAGACGGCAGGGGAGGGGAATTGGGTTTCAGAATTAAGCCCCACTGAGAGGAGAGGAAACAGGGCACTGCTCTGAGCTACTGTTTCAGGCAGTCTTCAGACTCAGGCAGACAGCTTCACTCGGGTAATGCTCAGTTCAGAGTTTCAAGGTTATATCACAACCATGAGGCCTAGTCCAGGATCACATTTTGTGTCAAGAGGTGGCTTTTGCAGAAAATACGACATTACAAATAGCCCTGGGTATTATGCCTGTTGCCTCTTTCCTGGGCAGTAGCAGACTTCAGGGGATTTCTGTTGGAAGACAAACCTGTGACACAGAGTCTGGTTATTTTCTTAGCGTAACCTGTTTTATTTATACCTAAACGCCAGTCCTGGAACAGACATAGTCAAACAGCATGCAGGGAAATTCCCCTTTTCAGGAGTCTCAGCCAAAACACCAATGCCAAGTTCCTAGGGCATAATTCTGCTCTAAGAATTTACGTGAGTTACAGGGAGCAAACTGACTACTGTTTGCAACAGCTTCTCAAAATAGAAACTACATCATAAAAGTAACAACAATGCAGCATTTAGAACTAGTAAAACTATGTAGAATAGCACCAGCTGGTGATTGCTTTTACAACATGCCCGTGAAAGACATATCACCTTCAGAAGCCGGGAAGAGACACCATGTCCTACATAAGCAACAGGTGTAGCCAGTGCAGCCATCCCAGTATGACCTCCCTCCCACTCAGAAATGCTCCCTCTGGTGCCTCTGCCCCCCACACTGCACTCCTGAGCACTGGGAGCCAGATTATTCCTGGGGCCCAGACAGAATTTTGCTCAGGGACCCAGGTTACCTGCCCGGCTGCCCCAGATTTGAGTGGGGTTGTGACCCCATGTGCCAGGTTACAGTGCCACTTATTCAGATTTGGCCTGGCTGCAGCGATGAGCTGCCAAAATCTTAACAACCGGTTCCCTCCTCCCCACATGAGGGTGTCGTGGCTCACCCCCGCCCCCAGGGACTCCTGCCCCATCCACCCCCCTCCCCTGTCCCCTGACTGCCCCCAGAACTGGGCAGGAGGGTCTCGTGGGCCACCGTAGTGGGTGCCCACCCCGCCCCTAAGAGCCAGAGGGACCTGCCGGGGGCGAGGTGGGGACTCCTGGTGGTGCTTACCTGGGGCAGCTCCCAGGAAGCATCTGGCAGGTCCCTCTGGCTCCTAGAGGCGGGGGAGTGTAGCTTGGGGGGGAGCAGGGGGAGCGGCCGCTGCCCCCACTGATCACATCAAAAGTGGCGCCTTAGGCGCCGACTCCGTGGGAGCTCCGGGGCTGGAGGCCCCAGGGGGAGAATTTGGTGGGTGCAGAGCCCCCACCGGCAGCTCCCCGCCCCGCGCCCGGCTCCAGCTCACCTCCTCTCCGCCTCCTCCCCTGAACACGCTGCCCTGCTCTGCTTCTCCCCCCACCCCGCTTCCCAAGAATCAGCTGTTCATGCTGGAAGCTGGGGAGGGCTGAGAAGCAGGCGGCGGCTTCACGCTCAGGCCCAGGGAGGTGGAGGGGAGCTGGGGTGGGGAGCGGTTCCCCTGCCCCCCCCCCCGGGTTACCTGCTGCGGTGCGGGCAGCCCTCCTTGTGCCCCCCACCTCCCACCCCAGTATGCCGGAGTTCAGACCAGCCCACTAGCTTTATGCATCTGAACCAACAAAAGCTGCATGGAAAAGACCCCCGCGAATGGCCTCGTACATGCTGTAGGGATATCCTGGCTTCCAACCTCACCCGCCTCAGCCTTAACATACAGCAGTCTGCAACATCGCCAGAAGACCTGATCCAAAATGTACACACTACACTCTACCTGCAGGAGACTGAATGAATGGATGGGAATCAAGTCTTCTCTCCATTTCCCCCCACCCGCTTGATAACCTGATTGGCAAACTAATTCACTCATCCCAAACCAGGATTATTTGCATATGAATCGCTTCTTCAGCCCTTCTGGGATTGCAGTCAGACAGCTGAGGGTAATCACGGTGTAGAGGGATACATGTAGCTGGGCAGCAGAGAATGAGGAGGCTGGTCATTTTGGAGTGGGGAATCTGAATTAAGTGCACAAATTCCTTACGTTGATGTTTTATAGGAATGCCCATACAACCCCCCATCTAGTTCTATCCCATTCCCGGCTGCCCCCACTGCCCTTTACACTGACACAATCCCCTTTACTCTGGAATGAGGATACCCACGGTGTAATCCCACTGCCAAAAGCAAAAGAGACTGCACAACACACACTGTCTTTTGTCAGTATTGCTGTGTGATCTCGTTTGATCATCCAGCACTGACTGCCCTGGCAGATCCAATCAGCAGCTTTTACACCTATACACCGTGAGTCCAAATTGTCTCTGGCATGTGCCTATGAGCAGTGACACGTGCCCCTCACAGCATTAGCCTCCTCTCATTTCCATTTCCAGCCCGCTCCAGTGACTTCCCTGCAGGAAGCCCACCTGATCATTTGCTACCAATAACATTGTCAACATAGTACAGGCACTGTCAGTTACGGCTCCATGCATTGCACCTGGCTGAAGATGGAGCTTCGGAGCTTTGTTTTGGCTGGATATTTTACTTGCCCGTTCGATGCACAAGTGTTGTCCTTTCTATGAACTGTTGTCAATTGGTTCCTGTGTAATGTGTTTCCAGAAACTAACCGCTGGATTTCTTTATTCTTTCCTGGCTTGGCGCTGGTGCTATCTGAACTACCTTACCTGGGATTCAGCTTCGTGGTTTGTGTTTGTAATTTCCTTTTTTTAAAAAAAAGTGTCACCCTGTAGAATTATGGATATAAATAATGACATCCACATAAAATATTTAAATTTAAGATTAAATTTGAGAAATTAGTGCCTCTAATCACCAATATTTAGCTTTGTTGAACACTCTGAAAAATTGATTCCTGATTCTAGAGAGGTCATTAGAAAATGTTCCAGGAATTTGTTCATAATTAATTCTTTCACAATATTTTTCATCATCTAATGTTTCACATCAGAGTCTGATTTCTATTTTTCCTTTCAGTTATATATATTAGGGTTTTTTAAAAAACATTTTTTTATAGACTGTGTTCTACATTATGGCCACATCTGTGAATTTTTGGGAAGTTTATATTTTTTTGAATCAGCACTTCTAAAATTGCTTTCCTCTTAGAATCATAGAATCATAAAATATCAGGGTTGGAAGGGACCTCAGGAGGTCACCTAGTCCAACCCCCCTCTTCCTTTTATTGTTTCAAACTCCTTGGCCTGATTTGTGGTGTTGTTGTTTAGGGGGTTCTACACTCTCATGTCTCCCTCCATGTGCTCGCCAAGCTTAATGACAAGTCTGAAATGTTTTTGACACATATAGGGATCATGGTGGACAGAGTGCAGTACCCCTGTGCAGCCCAAGGCTCTGGAGGGCAATGGACTGAGCTTAGCCAGGGAGCTCTGCAGGACTCTGGGAACTAGGGAAACAAGGGGTCAAAGATCTCCGCAGAGCTTAGGAACTCTGTGGGATCCTAGATCCACGAGCTCCCTATCCGCTTTCTGTGAATCAACTTTCCACTCCTGTGCTTCTGCAACCTCCCCACCTCAATTCCTGCTCCACTTCCCACCTCTGAGTTCCTGTGGACTTTCTGAAGTTCACGGGGTCTGCTGTAGAACTTAGCAGGCCATCAGAAGCCATAGGCCCAATGTGGACTCTGCTAGAGTCCACAGGAGACAGTCCTGCAGACTTTAGAAAAAAGGTGGGTTCTAGAGAAAAGATAATACAGGCTGGGGCTGTGTTTTAATCTCTGGGGCATATACTCAGGGCTGGGCCGAAGGAAGGGCAATATGCAGCCCCCTGACCATCCCTGGTCTGCCCACTCCTCCTATCTGGCCCTCCCAGATTTTATCCTGCTCCCCTGCATGCATCCCTAGGCTTCAGACTTTTGCAGCAAGGAATGGCGGTCCAGAAAGATGAACTCCTTCCAAACTTGGAGCAAGCATGATCTGGGCCTAACGCATTGCAGGGCAGCCATCTCTCTGCACACTCTCCAAGTCAGAGCCCTTTGGCCAGAGATGGCTGGCAGAAATTTACTTAACTGCCTTGTTCACTGGAGCAAATGCAGCTGTTTGACAATGTGCTGGTTCAGAGTACTGTAATTTCATGCTGGAGCTGCTGACAAATAACCAGAGCAACGGTTCACATTAGCAGGATGTTGAGACCTTTATAGACCAGGTTTGTTTAAAACAGCCCATGGTCTAGTCCTTCCGAAAGGCCACGTCTATGCCAGCGGACTTACAGCTGTATAGCTGTGAGGCTGGAGCTGCTCTGTTCTGCCGAGAGAGAGAGAAAACGAGCTTCTGTGAACATCATAAAACCACCGCAAGGAGCAGCAGGAGCAGCTCTCCCACCAGCACAGTGCTGTGCACGTGAGCCCTTATGCCGGTGAAACGTACGTCACTTGGGGCGGGGGGTTTCCACACCCCTGAGCGACATACGTTTTGCTGACATACGTGGCAGTGTAGACATGGCCTGAGGCTCTGTCTACACCACAGTAGTGCTTCAGTAAGTGCAGCCACTTCCTACAGCAATGAGAGAGGCTCTCCTGGCGTTGGCGGTCGTCCACCTCCCTGAGAGGCGGCAGCTCGGTCGATGGAAGAAGTCTTCTCAACCTACCATGATCTACACTGGGATTAGTTGGTTTAACAGTCTCTCAGGGGTGTGAAATGTCGCTATGCAGATGTAACGGTGCGGTGTAGACCAGCCCTGCATGTACAAGGAGTTTGGATGTGTAAAAACAAGCCCATTGGGAGAGCTCAACAAAGGCTTTTGCAAAATTCAGAAACATTCCATTTTCCTGTAACTCAGGAAGAGCTCCGGACCATGGACATTCCAGACTGCCTCTGATGGGTGACTTGTGGTAGGTGCCCAGAGGGCCAAGTGCCCCTCTAGCAAGGTCAAGTGCCCCCAGCAGCCAGCCTGGGTGGGGAGAGGAAGGAGCAGGGGCAGGGCCAGAGCCTCTCCTCTTCCAACCCCGCTGCCTGGGAGAGTGCCTGGCTGTGGCAGCAGCAGGCTGCACCCCACCCAGACTCAGCGTCTGAGCATGCCTTGGGGGGCATGAGGGGAGTCCGACTCGCTCAGCCGCTGTCCTGGGGGCCAAGCCTGGAGGGAGGCAGCCCGGCGCTCTCCCAGGCAGTGGCTCCAGGACCTGGCTGCCAGGAAGAGCCGGGGGGAGCCAGCGCAGCAGGAGGACAGAGCCCCCCCCAGGTAACGTGGGATTGGGAGGGGACGGGGAGAGCACAGGGGCCCCGAGCTGGGGGCAGGGGGGGAGGAGTCATGTGGGGAGGTCACGTGTCCGCCCCTTTGTGTCCCTCGAGACACCAGGCAATGGGATCCCCCGGCTCGGATGCTTGTTGGATGATAACCAGGACCAGCTGCCTCAGAAGAAGGTGCAAGAAACCTGTTGTATTAATTTCAGTGAAATAAATGGACAAAGCCAGTCAAAGATGCTCACCTGACCCTGTCACTGTACAACACTGAGTTTTAAACCGAATGTGGGGTTCTGAGTACAGAGACCCCAGCTGGCTTAGTCCCATGGAACACAAAACTACAAATCTCTCTGGCCTTTTATTAAAGATCGAGAAAAAGAAGGAAAAACAGCTAAAGCCTTAAAAATGAAAAGTGTTAAGTAAGGCTTTGAAGAGCATTCCTTCTTCCTTTCCCTTAACTGTCGAGAGTTTTTAGAAGGAAAACCCCCCTGTCTGGCAGTCTCTTCCACATATGCAGTGTAGCTGTAGCTGTATAAGTCCCAGGAGATTAGTGAGACAAGGTGAACTGCACCCCCCCTAGCTCTCCAGCCCTTAGATGGATTAAAAGTGGGAAGAACTTTCCTGGTTTGGGACGCGTGAGACAGAAAAAAGGGAGATGAGCTGGAGCTGTTGCTGGTAAAGTCCGATCCTGTTTCCCAGAAAATAAAACAAACCAGACCCCAACGGGGAGAGAAAAGAGCAGCTGGGAGAGAAAATGCAGCTTCTCTCTAATGACGCCTGTTCAGACCCTGGCAGTGGCGGATTGGCCCCCAGGACCCTGGCCAATTGGGGGGGCTCTGGAAAAATGGGCACCCCTGTGCCCTGACCTGCTCCACCCTCCCTGGCGCTCCTGCCAGGGAGTGGGGAAGGGAGTTACCTCACAAGTGGAGAACCAGTGTTGACAGGGCCCATTCGATCCGGCTGGATGTAGACATGCAGGTGAATGAGCAACACCATCAGAGGACCCAACCACATCGGCCACACCATCAGGGGCTCGTTCACCTGCACGTCCACCTGTGTGATACATGCCATCACGTGCCAGCAGTGCCCCTCTGCCATGCACATTGGCCAGACCGGACTCCCTATGTAAAAGAATAAATGGACACAAATCGGACATCAGGAACGGTAACATACAAAAGCCAGTAGGCGAACACTTCAATCTTCCTGGACATTCTATAACAGATTTGAAAGTAGCTATACTTGAACAAAAAAACTTCAGAAATTGACTTCAAAGAGAAACAGCAGAACTAAAATTCATTTGAAAATTTAACACCATTAATTTGGGCTTGAATAGGGACTGGGAGTGGCTGTCCCATTACAAAAGCAGCTTTGCCACTCCTGGAATTAACACCTCCTCATCTATTATTGGGTGTGGATTACATCCACCCTGATTGAATTCATAGAATCTCAGGGTTGGAGAGGACCTCAGGAGGTCATCTAGTCCAAACCCCCTGCTCAAAGCAGGACCAATCCCCAAATTTTGACCCAGATCCCTAAATGGCCCCCTCAAGGATTGAACTCACAAGCCTAGGTTTAGCAGGCCAATACTCAAACCACTGAGCTCTCCTTCCCCAGGCCAACACTAGCTCTCTGCTTGTGAGGTAACTCCCTTCCCTTCATGTGTCAGTATATAATGCCTGCATCTGTAATTTTCACTCCATGCATCTTAAGAAGTGGGTTTTACCCACAAAAGCTTATGCCCTAATAAATCTGTTCGTCTTTAAGGTGCCACCAGACTCCTTAAAATTTGTTGCCTTTCAGTTTCACTGACTGTCTCATTTATGAGTCATAGACCATTATGATCTGACTTCCTGCCTGACATGGTCCGGAGAATCTGAGAACTCCTGGGTCACCTTATCTAACCCTCTGTCATGTCACTGCTTATTTCTCTTGTCTCTGAGGCCTCACATGAAGTCTCTCCAGGCCTCTAACCATTTCTGTTGCCCATTTCAAATGGCGTGACCAGCGTTGGACATGGAATCCCAGGCGGAAGACGCCCAGTGATTGATATAATGGCTGACACGACCCTATTTTCAGCATTGTTCTCCGTTCCTGTCATAATGGAAGAGAACATGTTGTTTGCTCCTTGTCCAGCCCTGTGCACTGAGCAGATGATTGAGCTCAATGAGCTTAAGTGGATTGGAGTTCAGGACCTTGGCGGGGTGGCAAGCACCCTGCAGATCTCATGGCCAGTGGGGGCTCTACCGGGGCAAGCACTGCATGGAGCTGGTGACTCGGGCGGTCTTTGCCAGAGACATGTCTTGTGCAGTTCAGTTGTGAGAGTTCGCTGAGCATGTTCTTTTCTCTTTCAGTCTGATGTCCAGCTTGGCCACCATAGACTCCAAGGCCTGTGGGAAGATGGGGTTGATCACACTCACCTATTATCTTTGGACTACATTCATGGCTGTGACTGTTGGGATTGTGCTTGTGATCAACATTCATCCGGGCGCTGCTGCCCAAAAGGAGGAGTATACCGTGGGCAACGTGGTGTTAAGCTCTGCAGACGCCTTACTGGATTTAATCAGGTACTCTCTAGCACCTTCTGGAATAGCCCTGATTTTATAAATACGGGTCCTGTTTTATTGTTTACAGCCAAGATCTTTGCACGGTAAATAAGCTTTTAACAAGACTAATGGCTCAAAGAACATTTAAGAAGAAATTGGCCAAATTCAGCCCTGGAGTAAGTGGGTACAACTCCAGGCATTTCACCAGCGGGCACTTGTTCACACTACAATTGACTCTGACTGCAATCCATGCAGCAACATTGATGCCTAAACCCCTCTGTGCAGCACCATAACGACCCCCAGAACTCCCATTCAGCTGCTGCCTAACCCTGTGGGCACCTAAACTGCCTCAGCACCTCACTCTCTGCGGTAAAAGTTCCCTAGACAGTAGATACCCAAATTTTAGACTGTGGGGCGAGCATGCTGCCGCCTCTCTAGGCATCCAGACACCAATCTCCTGCGTTAAGCCCCAGAACAAGTCATGAACTGGGGGGAGACAGGCATTCGGCTCCCTAAGTTGTGCGCAGAGCCCAGTCTGTATGTGGTCTCTGAGCAGGCCTACTCGATTAGGTCCCACTCTAAATCTGGCTGGAGGAGGAGGTGGCATTAGTACCCACCCACCTTATAACCTTTAGCCCAGTGGTTAGCACACTCACCTGGGGTGTAGCAACACCAGGTTCAATCCCCCTCTCTGCCAGGGTAGTGAAAGGATTTGAAGAGGGGCCTCCCACCTCTCAGGAGAGCGTGCTACCCACTGAGCTGGGGATGTTGGGTCCCTGAAGCTGGTCTACTGTGGCTCAATTACAAAAGAGTGACTGGAGGAAGGGGACTGGGCCCCCGGGGTCTCCCACCTCAGGGCCTGAACCACCAGGCCACAGAGTGATTTCCAGTCTCTCCGGCCCCATGGCCATTCCACTGTGGATAAACACTTAGTTATCGTGGAGAGGAAGGTGGGAGTGAGTGCAAGAGAGGCACTCTGTAGTCCAGTGGTTGGGCACCCATCCAGGATGGCGGAGACGCCTGTTCAGATCCTGGCAGTGGTGGATTGGCCCCCAGGACCCTGGCCAATTGGGGGGACTCTGGAAAAATGGGCACCCCTGTGCCCTGACCTGCTCCACCTGCCCTGGCGCTCATGCCAGGGAGTGGGGGAAGCCCCTGTGCCCTGACCCCATTTCCCCAGCAGGAGCAGGGGGAGGGGGGCCCCCTCTTGCTCTGGCCCAGCACCCTACACATCCGTAATCCACCTCTGGATCCTGGTTCCCCTCTGGCAGAGATGGGGGAGCTGAACCTGGACATCGCACATCCCAGGTGAGTGCTGCAACCACTGGGCTAAAAGTTAAGGTGGCCGTCACCACTGCTCCTCTGCTGGCTGTTCGGTGTGGGCTGGGGTCATCGTGTAGGAGCCGAGGCACCTAACTTAGTGTTGTTCCTGTGATTTTCTAGGTGTCCAAAAGTTAGGTGCTGTGACACTTGGCACTGCAAAGCCCACAGCCTTCCGTGGATCCCACCCCAGGTGTCTACGGTCAGTGCAGTGAGGGGGCGCTGCTCTTGCCCAGCTGCCACCGAGAAGTCACTCCCTCAGCTGCAGCCTTCTGCTTTCTCCTTACTCCCCACGGGCAGGGGGCCCTGCGATGAATGCACTCATCGTGAGCCCCAACAAAGTCAGTTAATTCTTTTCTCCCCCCCACAGCACCCCCCATCAACTCATCATCTCCCCCACGTGCATGCACTGAGTCAGCTGCCCTCCCTCTCCTGAGAGATACCCCAGTGGGGGGCAGGTAATAGCCCCACAGCCACTCGCTCTGGGGCTTATGCTCAGGGAGGGCAGCTTTGAGTTCCAGCCTGGCCTCCACAGGAGCCCCACTGGCAGAAACTGCCCATGTTATTTACTCCTCATAACATAAGAACCAGAGGTCACCGAAGGAAATTAATAGGCAGCAGGTTAAAAAAAAATAAAAGGAAGTATTCACACAACACACAGTCAACCTGTGGAACTCCTTGCCAAAGGATGTTGTGAAGGCCAAGACTATAACAGAGTTAAAAAAAGAACTAGATAAGTTCATGGAGGATAGGTCCATCAATGGCTATTAGCCAAGATAAGCAGGGATGGTGTCCCTAGCCTCTGTTTGCCAGAGGCTGGAAATGAGCAACAGGGGATGGATCACTTGATGATTACCTGTTCTGTTCATTCCCTCTGCGGCACCTGGCATTGGCCACAGTCAGAAGACAGGAGACTGGGCTAGATGGACCTTTTGTCTGACCCAGTGCGGCTGTTCTTATGTTCATGGATGGAGTCATGATGAGTGCAGCTCTTGGGCACCCTGGCCACCATCTTCCTTCCACTCTCCCACTTCAGCCAGCCGGCTGCAGGCCTCTAGCAAGGGCTCTGAGTGGCTTGTGTCTGGCAGCCAGGCTTTGGCAGGAGTGACCAGAGCACAGCCAGTGACATGAAGGGAGCAGGTTATTAAGCGCTCAATGAATTCTGAAATGTAGAGAAATAGTTTGTATGCCATGTAGTTGTAGCCCAGGATATTAGAGAGACTCGGTGGGTGAGGGAATATCTTTTATTGAATCAACTTCTGGTGGTGAGAGAGACACACTTTTGAGACACACAGAGCTCTTCTTCTGGTCTGGGAAAGGAACTACATCAAAACTCACAGGAAAATGCAAGGGGGAACAGCTTGTTTAGCATAAGCAGTTAGCACATATTGTAAGGGACCATTCAAGGTACGGTGGCCCGTTAACACCTCTGCAGTCAGAGGACAAAAAGAGGGGGTTCGTGGGTTACAGACTGTTGTAATAAACAATAAGGGTGTGTCTACACGGGCAGAGTGGGAGCGCCGGGAGTTCCAGCACCGCTCAGAGCGCGCTGAAGGGAAGCCGCTGTGGTGTGTTCACACTGTCAGCTGCCTGCACAATAGCGTGTTCACCCTTGTGGCACTTGCAGCGGTATTCGGAGCAGTGCACTCTGGGCAGCTGTCCCACCGAGCATCTCTTCCTCTTCTGCCACTAAGAGTTGTGGGAAGGCGGAGGGGGTCATGGGGCATCCTGGGTTCTGTCCCAGTGACCCATGATGCATTGCTTCGCATCCCAGCGCTCCCTGGGCTTCCATCCGCATTTGGTGCCATCTTTCATAGAATCATAGAATATCAGGGTTGGAAGGGACCTCAGGAGGTCATCTAGTCCAACCCCTGCTCAAAGCAGGACCAATCCCCAACTAAATCATCAATGGTTTGTGCGCTGTGTGCTCTGTCTCTTCGGGCTGCAGGAATGGATCCCAAGCTGATGACCAGGATGCTGCTTGCTCTGACCAGCACATCATGAGTGGCAGTGGAGTTATTCCTTAAACTACAGAGGCAAGAGGAATGTGACATTGATCTTGCCACACGTAGTAGCTATGACATGAGATTGCTTGTGGCATTCATGGAGGTGCTGACCACCGTGGAATGCCGCTTTTGGGCTCAGGAAACAAGCACTGAGTGGAGGGATCACATCGTCATGCACATCTGGGATGATGAGCAGTGGCTGCAGAACTTTTGGATGAGGAAAGCCACATTCATGGGACTGTGTGATGAGCTCGCCCCAGCCTTGCAGCGCAAGGACACGAGAATGAGCGCTGCCCTGTTGCCGGAGAAGCACATGGCGATTGCACTGTGGAAGCTGGCTACTCCAGACTGCTACCGATTGGTTGCTAACCAGTTCGGAGTGGGAAAGTTGACCATTGGACTCGTGTTGACTGAAGTGTGCCGGGCCATTAATCGCATCCTGCTCCAGAAGACCGTGACTGTGGGCAATGTGCGTGACATTGTGGATGGCTTTGCACAAATGGGCTTCCCTAACTGCGGAGGGGTGATCAATGGCAAGCATATTCCAATTCTGGCACCAGATCACCTAGCCACCGAGTACGTTAATTGGAAGGGGTATTTCTCTATGGTTTTCCGGGTGCTTGTAGATCACTGGGGGCATTTCACAGACATTAACGCAGGCTGGCCCGGAAAGGTGCATGACGCACGCATCTTTTGGAACACTGGCCTGTTCAGGAAGCTGCAAGCAGGGACTTTCTTCCTGCACCAGAAAATCACCATAGAGGAAGTCAAAATGCCCATTGTGATCCTGGGAGACCCTGCTTACCCCTTAATGCCATGGCTTATGAAGCCATACATGGGACAGCAGCCAGGAGCAGTTCAACAACAAGCTGAGCAAGTGCAGAATGACTGTGGAGTGCGCTTTTGGCCTTTTAAAGGCCTGCTGGTGCTGCCGCTGTGGGAGGCTGGACCTGGCCGATGACAATAATCCTAGGCTTATAGCCACGTGCTGGACGCTCCGTAACATTTGTGCAGGGAAGGGTGAAAGCTTCACTCAGGGCTGGATCGCAGAGGCTCAGCGCCTGGAGGCTGAGTTTAAACAGCCAGAGATCAGGGCTATTAGAGGGGCACAGCACGAGGCCATAAGGATCAGGGATGCCTTGAGGCAGCAATTTGAAGCTGAAAGCCACTATTATTTGTTGCTATGCTTGGGAGTGCAATGCTCATAATGCTAGGAGGTGATTGTGATCGGTGCAGACGATGCAATATGAAGATTTAACATCATCGTCTGTTGCTTTGCAGCGCTTACCCCCGGCGCAGGGAGCTCGACGCCTCTCATCAGGGTGGGTTTTTTAGAGCGCTGCAACTGCGCAGTTTCTGCGCACTCAGGGGCTTGGCAGTGTGCTCACCTCGGGAGTTACCGCGCTCACAGCTGCTTTACTGCGCAGAGACTTGCCAGTGTAGACAGGGCCTAAATCCAGTGTCTCTTGTCAGTCCGCGATTTTTAGTGTCTAGTAGAGTAATGCATTTAAGCTCCCAGGGGATGGGGTGTTTTTGTCTTTTGTCATTTTCCTGTGTAAGTGCATTTGAGAGTGTAGTGATTGTCTGATTTCATAGAATCATAGAATCATAGAATATCAGGGTTGGAAGGGACCTCAGGAGGTCATCTAGTCCAACCCCCTGCTCAAAAGCAGGACCAATCCCCAATTAAATCATCCCAGCCAGGGCTTTGTCAAGCCTGACCTTAAAAACTTCTAAGGAAGGAGATTCCACCACCTCCCTAGGCAACGCATTCCAGTGTTTCACCACCCTCCTAGTGAAAAAGTTTTTCCTAATATCCAACCTAAACCTCCCCCACTGCAACTTGAGACCATTACTTCTTGTCCTGTCCTCTTCCACCATTGAGAATAGTCTAGAACCATCCTCTCTGGAACTACCTCTCAGGTAGTTGAAAGCAGCTATCAAATCCCCCCTCATTCTTCTCTTCTGCAGACTAAACAATCCCAGTTCCCTCAGCCTCTCCTCATAAGTCATGTGTTCCAGACCCCTAATCATTTTTGTTGCCCTTCGCTGGACTCTCTCCAATTTATCCACATCCTTCTTGTAGTGTGGGGCCCAAAACTGGACACAGTACTCCAGATGAGGCCTCACCAATGTCGAACAGAGGGGGACGATCACGTCCCTCGATCTGCTCGCTATGCCCCTACTTATACATCCCAAAATGCCATTGGCCTTCTTGGCAACAAGGGCACACTGCTGACTCATATCCAGCTTCTCGTCCACTGTCACCCCTAGGTCCTTTTCCGCAGAACTGCTGCCTAGCCATTCGGTCCCTAGTCTGTAGCTGTGCATTGGGTACTTCCGTCCTAAGTGCAGGACCCTGCACTTATCCTTATTGAACCTCATCAGATTTCTTTTGGCCCAATCCTCCAATTTGTCTAGGTCCCTCTGTATCCTATCCCTGCCCTCCAGCGTATCTACCACTCCTCCCAGTTTAGTATCATCCGCAAATTTGCTGAGAGTGCAATCCACACCATCCTCCAGATCATTTATGAAGATATTGAACAAAACCGGCCCCAGGACCGACCCCTGCGGCACTCCACTTGACACCGGCTGCCAACTAGACATGGAGCCATTGATCACTACCCGTTGAGCCCGACAATCTAGCCAACTTTCTACCCACCTTATGGTGCATTCATCCAGCCCATACTTCCTTAACTTGCTGACAAGAATACTGTGGGAGACCGTGTCAAAAGCTTTGCTAAAGTCAAGATACAATACATCCACTGCTTTCCCTTCATCCACAGAACCAGTAATCTCATCATAGAAGGCGATTAGATTAGTCAGGCATGACCTTCCCTTGGTGAATCCATGCTGGCTGTTCCTGATCACTTTCCTCTCATGTAAGTGCTTCAGTATTGATTCTTTGAGGACCTGCTCCATGATTTTTCCGGGGACTGAAGTGAGGCTGACTGGCCTGTAGTTCCCAGGATCCTCCTTCTTCCCTTTTTTAAAGATGGGCACTACATTAGCCTTTTTCCAGTCATCCGGGACTTCCCCCGTTCGCCACGAGTTTTCAAAGATAATGGCCAATGGCTCTGCAATCACAGCCGCCAGTTCCTTTAGCACTCTCGGATGCAACTCATCCGGCCCCATGGACTTGTGCACGTCCAGTTTTTCTAAATAGTCCCTAACCACCTCTATCTCCACAGAGGGCTGGCCATCTGTTCCCCATGTTGTGATGCCCAGCACAGCAGTCTGGGAGCTGACCTTGTTCGTGAAGACAGAGGCAAAAAAAGCATTGAGTACATTAGCTTTTTCCACATCCTCTGTCACTAGGTTGCCTCCCTCATTCATTAAGGGGCCCACACTTTCCTTGGCTTTCTTCTTGTTGCCAACATACCTGAAGAAACCCTTCTTGTTACTCTTAACATCTCTCACTAGCTGCAGCTCCAGGTGCGATTTGGCCCTCCTAATTTCATTCCTACATGCCCGAGCAATATTTTTATACTCTTCCCTGGTCATATGTCCAACCTTCCACTTCTTGTAAGCTTCTTTTTTATGCTTAAGATCCGCTAGGATTTCACCGTTAAGCCAAGCTGGTCGCCTGCCATATTTACTATTCTTTCGACACATCGGGATGGTTTGTCCCTGTAACCTCAACAGGGATTCCTTGAAATACAGCCAGCTCTCCTGGACTCCTTTCCCCTTCATGTTAGTCCCCCAGGGGATCCTACCCATCCGTTCCCTGAGGGAGTCGAAGTCTGCTTTCCTGAAGTCCAGGGTCCGTATCCTGCTGCTTAGCTTTCTTCCCTGTGTCAGGATCCTGAACTCAACCAACTCATGGTCACTGCCTCCCAGATTCCCATTCACTTTTGCTTCCCCTACTAATTCTTCCCGGTTTGTGAGCAGCAGGTCAAGAAAAGCTCCCCCCCAGTTGGCTCCTCTAGCACTTGCACCAGGAAATTGTCCCCTACGCTTTCCAAAAACTTCCTGGATTGTCTATGCACCGCTGTACTGCTCTCCCAGCAGATATCAGGAAAATTAAAGTCACCCATGAGAACCAGGGCATGAGATCTAGTAGCTTCCGCGAGCTGCCGGAAGAAAGCCTCATCCACCTCATCCCCCTGGTCTGGTGGTCTATAGCAGACTCCCACCACTACATCACTCCTGTTGCTCACACTTCTAAACTTAATCCAGAGACACTCAGGTTTTTCTGCAGTATCGTACCGGAGCTCTGAGCAGTCATACTGCTCCCTTACATACAGTGCTACTCCCCCACCTTTTCTGCCCTGCCTGTCCTTCCTGAACAGTTTATAACCATCCATGACAGTACTCCAGTCATGTGAGTTATCCCACCAAGTCTCTGTTATTCCAATCACGTCATTTCACCCACACAGCTGTTTTGTGGGCATTGTTAGTGCACTGGACGAGGTACACGAGATGTTGTGATAGGCGTGTGTAGGATCCATAGATCCTGAAAGGTGTGTTGTGGGGGGTGTTGATCATCATAGCAGTGGAGATATGGCTGCAGGTTTTGCATCTGTTGTTCTGGCAGGGTCTGGTGCTGCTTTGAGTTGGTGAGTACTGATCAATGGAGAGCTTACTTCTGATGCTGAGCTTGGAGAGGTTACAGGGTGTTTGAAGGTCAGAAGTGGGGGTTCAGGAAAAATTTCTTTCAGAATGGGGTCCCCATCAAATATGGGTTGTAGTTGTTTGATGATACCCTATATGGGTTCCAGACTGGGGTGGTAGGTGACAACTAGGGGTGTGGGGTCAGAAGGGGTTTTATTTCTGTATTGAAGCAGGTTCTCTCAGGGCACTTGGGTGGCCCAGTCCATGATCCAATCTACTTCTCTGGTGGGGTGCCCTTGTTTGGCGAAGGCGGTTTCAAGCGTGTTAAGGTCGATATCCCGGACTTTCTCCTCTGAGCATATTCTGTGGTATGTGAATGCCTAGCTGCAGCGAACAGATTTCTTGGTGTGTTTGGGGTGGTTACTGGACATGTGAAGGTCGGTGTGGTGATTGTGTGTTTCTTGTATATAGTTGTCTGTAGGATTCCTTTGTTGAAGCTGATTGTGGTGGCCGGGAAGTTGATGCTGGCGTGGGACTGTCCCAGAGAGAGTTTAGTGGACGTGTGGCGGTGGTTGAAGTTGTTGTGAAAATCTGTGAGGGAGTTTAAGTCGTCTGTCCAGAGGACGAAAGTATCATTGATGTCTCAGGTAGTTCACTGGTTTCCTGGTGCATTTGTCCAGAAATTGTTCTTCAAGGTGGCCCATGAAGAGGTTGGCACATTGGGGAGCCATCCTAGTACCCAGGGTTGCTCCCATGGTCTGGACAAAGTGTTTGTTGTTGAATGTAAAATTGGGAGAGGCGGAAATGGAGGAGTTTGGTGAGGTGTTTGGGGTGGATCTCTGAGTGTTGTCCATTGTCGTGTAGCTATTTGAGGCTGGCAGTGATGCCATCATTGTGAGGGACGTTGGGGTACAGGGAAGTGACATCGATGGGGGCAAAGATGGTGTTCTGAGGGAGGCTGTTAATGTTGTGGAGTTTCTGGAGGAAAAGAAGGTCCCTAGGGTGTGTTCATGGGGATGAGTTTGTAGAATTTTCTTGGAGTTGTTTGGGGAAGGATTTGATTATGTCCTTAAATTCCTGGGTGAATTGTGGTATAGGGTCATTTTTGGGTTCTTTATAGTAGTTGGTGTCAGAGAGTTGTCAGCTGGCCTCATTAATGTAATCATTATGGTTGAGGACCCTTTTGCTGGTTCGATCCCTATCTGGTGGTTAGATTTCAGGGACTGTACAGCTGTCCTCTTGGCAGTGGAGAGAATATGGTGGATGTGATGTTAAGGATTTTGCAGTCAATTTTTTGAGAAGTTTCACAAAACTCATACCACTGCTGCCTTCCCCCTGCTGAATTTACAATGTTGAGCACATCTGTGGGCCAAATCCTTCAGTCCCTACTACTGTAAATCTCCCATCCATGTTACCTGGAGTTTTCCCTAGGTAAAGACGGCAGGATTTGGCTCAATAGCCAATGAAAACACCTAGTTAATTCTATGACAAATGGGTTCTCAGAAATACAACATTAGCCTCTGGGTTTACATATTTGGCTCAACGGCCATGTTATCACTTGATTTTTCAATCCCATTTCTGCTCCTGATTTAAACTTGGAACAGGGACAGTAGAACTGAATGAGCATAAGCCATAATGTACTTTACTCGCCTTAATTCTACAAATGTTAATCCTGCAAAGAGGTTCTCCAGTTTCTTTTCAAGCTCATGCGGCTGATTCATTCCTGTCTCATTCATCTCTTACAGAAATATGTTTCCTTCTAACCTGATTGAAGCTTCATTCCAGCAGGTGAGTTCCCTTGATTCTGAGCTCCTAAGTCACCTCTAGGCTCCTGAGAACAATCAAAACAGCCTCATGGGGATGGGTCACATGGGCAACCCTGTGGGCTTGGGTGGCTCTCTCAATATCAGTGATTAGCACCTTTTGCCATAGGAGCTTGGCTGGGAAGAAGCATCCCCCCTTCCACACTCACCCACAGTGACTGTGGCTCATCACAAGGGTGGATCCCGTCTCGTGGCGCATGATTGGAAGCTTCAACCCAGCCGTGTGTGCTGGGGCTGCACATGTGCCCTGGCCAGGCTTTGAGCCCTCCTGGCTGGGAGGCTGCACAGTTGGTGGGTGGGGGTTTCCTCGCTGGTGATATGTCCCATCCTCCCCAGACTCAGCCTCCGTACACATGGGGAGTTAAAAATGAAAAGGGTCTTCTGCTCTCCACTAGAACGAGCCACTCCCCGTTCTCATTACCTAGGGCCAGATTTCCCAAAGACCCGCAGGGCTCAACTCCTTTGGAAATCTGGCCATTAATGCTGCTCTAAACCGAGCTGTTCGCTTTATCTCTGGCCCGAGCTCTTGTTGGTACCAGATGGCAGAGCCTGCAGGGAAAGGGCGAACAGCAGAGCTTCTGCCTCCTGTCCAGATGCGCCATCCCCACCCCGAGGGGCATGTTGGGGTACGGGTGGGGAATCACCAGGAGGTAGGGGCAGGAAGGGTAGAGAGCTGGGAGGAGGGCAAGAAATGAAGAGTGAGGAGCCAGAAAGGGAGAATGGATGGGGACTGGAGCGGGGAGGGAGAATGAGCCTCTCTGTGGGTGCAGGGAGGCGGCCTAGGGGAAGGAGGCTGCATGTGTGGTGGGGATGGAGAGGGGAGGCAGACTGGCACGTGTGGATTTTGCAGGGTGGAGGCTGTGTCACAAGGACTGTGTGGATTGGGTAGAGGGAGCCTGCGGCAGGTACCAGCCTATTCCAGGCGAACGTGCACCTGTGGTTGGTAGTTGTTGGGTTTTCCTAGGGAGGCAGTAATTGCAGGGTGAAGGGAAGAGAGTGATTTTGGGGGGGGTGAGGCAGAAGAAAGCATGGGAGAGACGGTGAAGGTGGGGAGAGCCCAGGGCGGTTGGAATGTGGAACACGAGAGGGGGAGACATCTGAAGAGGAAGAGAGAAGGAAAAGAGAAGAACTGTTCCACAACCGAGAAAAGTTGCATAGAGCAAGAAATAGACTGAAAAAGTCAGGGGGAAAGATCATAAGGTCAATGAGCAAGGAAAGGAAAAAAGAGAGTGAAGCAAAAAGGCAAGAGAGAGAAATGCGAGGGAGACATAGGAAATGCCGTCCTGGTGACTGCAAAGCAAGGCCGACCCCTCCTAGTTGGGGGCAGTTGTCACCACAGCCCGAGCTGTTCATCTGAGCTGCCCCCCGCCCCCGTGCAGAGCTGGCTTGAGCCTTAGGGGATGCACCCCACACGCAGGACTGACCTGGGCCCTGGTGTCACTGCTTGAACAAGCCCCTCTGGCAGGACTGTCCCTAGCTATTTTGGTGCCCTACTTAGCCTCCCCGCACAAGGGGGCTGTGTGGGGCCCTGCCCCAGGCCTCCGCGGTGTGGGGGAGGAGGGGCTGGCCACTTCCTGCGGGAAGTGGAGTGACATGGCCCCAGCCTGCTCCGCTCCCCTGGCTCCCAGGCTTGGGGGGAGGGGGGAACCGCCCCCCAGCACTCGCCGGCGGCACTGCTGGGAGCCAGGGGAGCGGAGCAGGCTGGGGCCGGGTGGCTCTATTTACCGCCACCAGTGAGAACAGGCAGGACTGCTTCTGGAGTCCTCAGGGGAGAGGGGCGAGGCGGGGGCAGAGCAGGGGTGGGAAGAGGCAGAGGTGGGGGCCCTGGGCAAGAGCCGGGGTGGGGGCTGGAGCAGCAGACAGCTGTACAGGGCACCAGGAAATGTGGTGCCCCAAATTTCCTGGTGCCCTACGCAGCTGCGTACTTTGCGTATGGGTAGGGACGGCCCTGCCCTCCGGGTGAGGCTCGCACTGCCGCTCACTCCCCCCGAACATTCCTCCGTGCCCCAGGAGGGGGCAAGCCCCATTTTTTTGCAAAACCGGGCATTTGTCCCATTTGCTTTTGCTGACGCTCAGTTGACAAGAGCAAATGGGACAAATGCCCAGTTTTGCACACACACAAAACTCGGGACACCAGGGACAGGGCTTAAAATGGACTGTCCCAGCCAAAACAGGACATATGTCACCCTGTCTATCATGCAGGTAAGTGACCTGTGCATGTACCTTCAAGTGCATCCTGTACACTGCATACAGGGATGCTTGGGCTGTGATCTGAAGGAAACAAAAACACTTTCCCATCCTGGTTTCTTGCTCAGGTCACAGCTCGTCTCTTTTATTTTCAGAGGTAGTTCAAGCTGATCTTTATATCACTCTCCCTCATGCAGAACAAGCTCCCCCCTTGCAGTTTTTGGGCTTGAACTGGCACCAGTCCATGGTAGTGGCGCACAATCCAGCCCTTTGCTAGTAGGCCATTATCTTTTAATTTCTTCGATTTTGTTGCAGTATCGAACAGTTCTCGTCCCAGTCGTAAAATCTTCAGGCTTTCCAAAGATCCCAGGGAAACCTCTCAGCTTCATTTACTTTGCACCTGACGATGAAAATCCCGAAATTCAAAGGCCTGTGCTTCTTGAGATCACCCCCTCTCCGGAAATGACCTACCGGACCCTGCCTGGGGCCAGCAGTGAAATGAATGTCTTGGGGATTGTTATCTTTTCTGCTACAATAGGTATTTGCCAAATACAGAGTCAGATTTCATGCTACCCACTGATCAAGCATTATTTGGAGGCTTTTAATTATAGAGGCATCATAGCAGCTCCATAGTTAAGGTTGCGTTGATTAAACCTCTGTGTTCATACTGTGTTGCATCCGATGAAGTGAGCTGTAGCTCACGAAAGCTCATGCTCAAATAAATTGGTTTGTCTCTAAGGTGCCACAAGTACTCCTTTTCTTTTTGCAAAGACAGACTAACACGGCTGTTACTCTGAAACTTAACAAGGCAGGGTTTGTTCTCTGTGTATTCCCAGTACAAGATGCATTTTATGAGAATTTACAAGTAATTCTATTAATATGGGTAATAATTATTGAAAATAGGCTCTTTATTAAGTGTTTTAAATAATTTTGCAAAAAGAAAAGCAGTACTTGTGGCACCTTAGAGACTAACAAATTTATCTGAACATAAGTTTTCATGAGCTACAGCTCACTTCATCAGATGTTGCATCCCATGAAGTGAGCTGTAGCTCACAAAAGCTTATACTCAAATAAATTTGTTAGTTTCTAAGGGGCCACAAGTCCTCCTTTTCTTTTTGCGAATACAGACTAACACGGCTGCTACTCTGAAACCTTAAATAATGTTGTAACATTTTGGGGCTCTTCTAGATAACACAGCTTGTCACTAATCATCCAAACTTTTCATATAGTTAAAACTCATTAAAAAGGGGTGACAGGCTACATTTGGAAAAGTTAGGTCGTAAGTAACCACAGTTATCAGAAATCATTACAGGCTACTTATAATGCTCTGGAATTTACACAGCACTTTGTAAACTGTTCAGTGCAGGGAGTGTTTCTATTCTGTGTTTGCAAAAAGAAAAGGAGTACTTGTGGCACCTTAGAAACTAACAAATTTATTTGAGCATAAGCTTTTATTTTGTGAGCTACAGCTCACTTCATCGGATTCATTCAGTGGAAAATACAGTGGGGAGATTTATATACATAGAGAACATGAAACAATGGGTGTTACCATGCACACTGTAACCAGAATGATCACTTAAGGTGAGCGATTACCAGCAGGAGAGCGGTGGGGGAACTTTTGTAGTGATAATCAAGGTGGGCCATTTCCAGCAGTTGACAAGAACGTCTGAGGAACAGACGTTACAGTGTGTATGGTAACACCCATTGTTTCATGTTCTCTATGTATATAAATCTCCCCACTGTATTTTCCACAGTATGTATCCAATGAAGTGAGCTGTAGCTCACGAAAGCTTATGCTCAAAGTAATTGGTTAGTCTCTAAGGTGCCACAAGTACTCCTTTTATTTTTGCTAATACAGACTAACAAGGCTGCTACTCTGTATTCTGTGTTTGTAACCTAACAGAACCAAGCCATCGTAGAACAGCAAATGAGGGAAGGGAAATTGAGGCTAGATGATGGGTGAACAAGAAAGGAAAGATTCTGGATTTTAAGTGGGGGAGGTGAGGAAGGAAAGATAAGTTGCTGGCAGCAAGAAATTGGAGATTGTTCCAAGCACTGGGGACGACATGGTCGAAGATGAAGCTGAAAATGAAAAGCAGATGAGTGGAGGAGTAAGGAGAGAACAGAACAGGAGGGCATGAGATCAGAGATGTAAGTCAGGGGCAAGACTAGGTAAGGCTCTGAAGGGGAGGGAACTTGATGTGGTAAGGCAATGGTTCTCAACCCCTCCAGACCACGGCATCCCTTTCACGAGGCTGATTTGTCTTGTGTACCCCAAGTTTCATCTCACTTAAAAACTACTTTCTTACAAAATCACACATAAAAATACAAAAGTGTCACAGCCACACTGTTAATGAAAAAGTGCTAGCTTCCTTGTTTTTACCATATAATTATAAAATAAATCAATCGGAATATAAATATTGAGTGCTTGCATTTCAGTGTGTAGCATACAAAGCAGTATAAACTAGTCACTGTATGAAATTTTAGTTTCTACTGACATCACTAGGGCTTTTTACGTCACCTGTTGTAAAACTAGGCAAATCTCTAGATGAGTTGATTACCCCTGGAAGAGCTCTGCACACCCCCAGGGGTACATGTACCCCTGTTTGAGAACTACTGTGGTAAGGTGCACAAAGCCAATTAAGAGACTTAAAGGGATGGAGGTGATGTGGTCAGCGCAGTGGGAGAGAAAGGTGACTGATGCACCGGGATGTTTTGAATAGACTGAAGGAAGAGAGGTGAGAAGAGAAGGTAGCAGTGATCCGGGTGAGATCATGGACCAGGGGTGGGGGGATAGAGGAAATGGTGTATCTGGTTATAATAAACGGGAAGAACTGACAGGATGTGGCCTAGAGACTGCATATGGGGGTGAAGGCAGGAGCAGTAGACAAAAGAGATGAAGATTACACCAAGGCCATGAAACTGGGAGGGGGAAGGAGGGAGGAATTGTCATTAGTGGTAGAGAAGGGAGGTAGCAGAGTGGGACCGGCAGGAAGAAAGGTCACTTCAGTGTTGGAATGGAATGATTGTGATGTGGCAACTGGACCTCTGAAAGGAGATGGCAGATGGCAGACTAGATACAGAGGCAGGTGCTCCACACAGACATTCCTTCAAGATTGGAGGAGACGTCCATCGTGGACTCAGTTCTCCCCAGGGTCAGCAACATTTGCTCACTGTGTGTTTTTTTTATTGTAATTCCTTGTCTTCAGATACTGAGCGAAGCCTTCTGCAAGCAGGTGGGATTTGCCACGTAACCTGAACATGCATTGGCTTCAGGCAGTTTCCCCCTGTGGTTCTTCAGGTAGCCTCTTCAACGGACATTGCCTTGCCTCTGGCTGTCCACAGCTTCAGCCTGCGGGTTGCTGTTTCTAAAAATACCAACACTAAACTTGAAGATTATGAACAGAATTCTAATGACGCTCATTTGGGCCAGTATCTCAGCCCATCCCATGCCATTCTGAAGTCATCACAGGCTCCTAGAACAGGACAGCGGTTGCTGTTTTCTAGCTGGCCATATGAGGGAATTCTCTCCGCGGTTCCAACATACACTGCACAGACATTCTCCCAGGGTGTGACTGACAGAAAGGGATCTAACTGCTCTCTCTCTAGGGCTAGACAGACAGTAGCCTAGGGGTTCTCAAACTGGGGGTCATGACCCCTCAGGGTCACAAGGTGGGTGCATGGGGGTCATGAGCTGTCAGCTCTGTTAAATTAAATTAACCCCCCTCATTTTTAATTTATGAGAGGGGTCAAACTCAGAGGCTTGCTGTGTGGAAGGGGTCACCAATACAAAACGTTTGAAAACCACTGGACTAGCCTTTCTTGGCACATGAGGGCAGCTAACCCAGTGCACACTCCTCCCCCATGAGCAAGTGGCAGAGAGGAGGTGAAGATGGAGGAACCTTGGCTCCACAGCCCCCACCTCCAGCTAGAGCTGCTGGCTGGGTGGGAAGGAAGAGTAACTTCCTCCCTCCCGCCAGCACAGCAGGGGAATAGCTAACTCCCCTGTCCTCCCCTCTCCAAGCAAGGGGACAACAGAAAGTGCCACTGTTACATGCCAACCCTTACTCTGGGCTGAGTGGAAGGATCTCAGTTAAGCCCATACTGACTATAATTTCCTACTCCTCTGTGGCTTATCTAGGGGTTCTCTGGAGTTTCACGTCAATGGCTCAGTGTAACTTATGAATTAAAGCAACTATAATAAATATTTAGATCCTCCTGGGCCATCTTTCAAAGGAAAGGAGTACTTGTGGCACCTTAGAGACTAACCAGTTTATTTGAGCATGAGCTTTCGTGAGCTACAGCTCACTTCATCAGATGATCACATCACATCTGATGAAGTGAGCTGTAGCTCACGAAAGCTCATGCTCAAATAAATTGGTTAGTCTCTAAGGTGCCACAAGTACTCCTTTTCTTTTTGCGAATACAGACTAACACGGCTGTTCCTCTGAAATCTTTCAAAGGGTAGGTTGAATAGATGCTCAACACACAGCAGTCCTACCCCTTGCCCTCCCTTACTCCCAGTGTGGTGCCCATGGAGGGGAAGGGGGATGAGTCGATGAGTCTTTACTATGTCCCGAGGGAGAAGACCAAGGAATACACCTCTGCCAGTGTAGGGCTACCCTTTCTGGTGTACTAGGGTGCTTCTGCATTCCTTCTACCTGCGAGGGGTGTAGACAGTACTGATGGCCCAGTTGCTACATGTGTTGCTATGGATTTGGTGGCCAAAGGTCTAGTTAGCACTCCTGGTGTCATATGAGCCAGCAAGTGTGACTGCAGTAGTAGGCCCACAGACACGTCACTCTGTGCTCAACAGGCCACGGATGCCAAGGAGGACGGTATCGATGGGCTGGGTACCCAGAAAGCCAGAGGAAAGGTGCTTACTGGATTTAGCTGGTACCACAAGCACTCTGTTCATACTGGTATCAGGGCACCAAAGGAATCTTAGATCATTAGCTGCCCCTCAGCTGCAGAGCTTGAGACGAGTCTCTTGTGTGATTCTGAAGGCCCTGGAGAAGGAGACCTCTCTCTCTCATCTCTGGAGTGATGCTCATTGCTACCCCTTCTTGAGACAATTGGCACATGGATCAAACTTGATACCTGGGGTCTTTTGGGTGTCTCAGCCTTGGTGCTCAGGGTGGAATCTCACTGGGGTGCTAGCTGAGAGGGACTGGATGGAGGCCTGAGCCTTAGATATATCGTTCTTCATCATGTAGGAGAAGCCTTCACAGAGCACTCCAGAAAAATAACTTGAGGCAGGCACCCCAAGCCTGCTGTGTCGCTTGGAAAAGAGCAGCACAGGGAGCAATAGCCAGGGATATGCCCTTTGCCAAAACAAGAAAAGCATTTAAGCGCGCCCATCATTGAGTGGCATAGAAGCATCGAAGGAGGGGCATGTCTTAAACCTGTGGATGTAGCTTCTGCTGTAACAGCTCAACTCCAAGGGGGCTCCAAGCCATCTAGCTATCTAGGAAATTTTTTTAAAAACGTTGGTAAAGCCAATGGGTAAACGAAAAGGGCTGACTACCTAATAACTGCACTAACCAGTCACCAGCAACTAACTGCAGTAGGATCACTGAGAAGCAGGCTGGCACTGAAGGCATTCTGTCTCACATATAGGTGGTAAGAAGAAACTGAAAGTCAGATGGCCTTACTCTGTGTGGGGATGGAGGGACACAAGGACATCAAGGGTGCAGGGTGGCCCTAGCAGACACTGCTTCCCAGTAAATTTGATCTCACATGCCATGGGAACCATGTTGGCAGATACTTGAAGAACTACTTTTATTTTGTTAAAAGCTAGGAAGTTGAGAGTTACGGCTTCCCCAGCAGTCTTGACTCCTGACTATGACCAACACAGTAAGATTTGTCATTATGGAATCAAACAAGAATAGGCAAAGTCACATGCTATTAGGTGAATACAGTACTATAGTAGAAATAAGGTGCAATCCCTGTCATTCAAGAAGAGGGGTAGTTTAGTCTGTTGCATTATGGGCTGTATTAATCTCACAAAACTAACTTTTGGAGGGTCAGTGCCACAGGAAATGGATTATTCTGTTACTACCAAATAGGAGCAGGAAAAATAGTCCACCTGCCTCTAGAAGTTACTGCTTGGTGGTGGTGAAGTAGGCCTACCAGCTCCCTGCCCAAAAGAAGGGGCCAGATCAGACTTCTCTGTAACTTGAAGTCTTTGAACTGTGCTTTGAGGACTTCAGTCATTCAGCCAGAGGTTAGGGATCTATCGCAGGAGTGGGTGAGTGAGGTTCTGTGGCCTGCAATGTGCAGGAGGTCGGACTAGATGATCACGATGATCCCTTCTGACCTTAAAGTCTATGAGTCTATCATAAGCCTAGGGTGTTAGGGAAAGATAACATGACTTCAGGGAGGGTGGGGTCAGGATATGGGGCTAAATAAATTCAGATAAATTTTACAGAGGTCCAAAGCTTGTTATATCCCTCTTCCCTGCCCAGCGTTTGACTTTCTACTTTGGGTTTGTCTTCACTGCAGTAGCAGCTCAAGGTATAACTCAAATATTGTTCCTAAACTGATTCCCAGAAGTATGTAGGGGAATGACACTTCAGTGCTGCTGATGCTGGAGCAAATAATGCAGTGGGGATGCAGCTGCTCTGTGCTGCTGATTCAATTACTCTGTGCAGCTTGAGTGTTATTTTGCAGTGTGTCCACTCTCCCTCAAGCGAGGCTAACTGGAGCGGAGGTAACTCGAGTATAGATAACTCGAGCTAACTTTGCAGTAAAGACATAGCCTTGGATTGCCAGCTCCTTGATGTAGGGAACTGTCCTTGACTCTGTGTTTGTGCAGTATTTAGCACACTGGGGCCTTGTTCTTGACTGGTCCCTAGGTCCTACTGTAATAAACATGAATAATAATAATAATATAATATAAATTGCAAGGATGTTTATCTTGAATAGAAATTTGCTCTTTTGGGAGTCTGTCAATTGACCCTATATTGCAGCCACCAGCGACTGAAGGTCTTTGCATGTTAAAGGAACAAGTTAAGAATTACTTAACTTCAAGTCACCAGGGCGTGATGAAATACATCCTAGAATACTCAAGGAGCTGACTGAGATAGCTGAGCCATTAGCAATTATCTTTGAAAAGTCATGGAAGACAGAAGAGATTCCAGAATAATGGAAAAGGGCAAATCTCGTGCCCATCTATAAAATGGGAAATAAGGAGAACCCAGGGAACTACAGAACAGTCAGCTTAACTTCCAGAAAGATAATGGAGCAAATAATTAAGAATCAATTTGCAAAATCTAGAAGATAATAAGGTGATAAATAACAGTCAGCACAGGGGTGAAAGTAACTTAAAGGACTACCAGTACGCCGGAGTCCTGAGTGAGGGCATGGCCTCAACCGGAAGAGGCGTGGCCTTTAAATCTCCGGGCCCTTTAAATCACCGACAGAGCCTGCTGCTGCTAGCCTGGGGCTCTGGCAGTGGGCTTGGGTGGCGCTTTAAAGGGCCTGGGGCTCCCAGCAGCAGCCCGAGCCCCTGGCCCTTTAAATCACCACCAGACCCCCCCTGCAGGAGCCCTGGGGTAGCGGCGGCAGGGCTCTGGCGGTGATTTAAAGGGCCTGGGGCTCCCCATAGTGGCTCAAGCCCCGGGCCCTTTAAATCACCACCGGGGAAGCCTGTCCAGTGTGGCACGGTGTACTCTACCATACCAGCTTACTTTCACCTCTGAGTCAGCATGGATTTATCAAGCACAAATCCTGTAAAACCAACCTGATAGCTTTCTTTGACAGGGTAACAAGCCTAGTGGATATGGGGGAAGTGGTAGACGTGGTATATCCTGACTTTAGTAAGGCTTTTGATACTGTCTTCCATGAGCTTCTCTTAAACAAACCAGGGAAATGCAACCTAGATGGAGCTACTATAAGGTGGGTGCATAACTGGTTGGAAAACCGTTCCCAGAGAGTAGTTATTAGTGGTTCACAGTCATGCTGGAAGGACATAATGAATGGGGTCCCACAGGGATCAGTTCTGGGTCCGATTCTGTTCAATATCTTCATCAATGATTTAGATAATGGAATAGAGCGTACACTTATAAAGTTTGTAAATGATACCAAGCTGGGAGGGGCTGCAAGTACTTTGGAGGATATGATTATAATTCAAAAAGATCTGGACAAACTGGAGAAATGGTCTGAAGTAAATAGGATGAAATTCAATAAGGACAAATGCAAAGTATTCCACTTAGGAAGGAACAATCAGTTGCACACATACAAAATGGGAAATGACTGCCTAGGAAGGAGTACTGTGGAAAGGGATCTGGGGGTCATAGTAGATCACAAACTAAATATGAGTCAACTGTGTAACGCTGTTGCAAGAAAAGGAAACATCATTCTGGGATGTATTAGCAGGAGTGTTGTAAGCAAGACACGAGAAGTAATTCTTCCGCTATACTCTGTGCTGATTAGGCCTCAACTGGAGTATTGTGTCCAGGTCTGGATGCCACATTTCAGGAAGGATGTGGACAAATTGGAGAAAGTCCAGAGAAGAGCAACCAAAATGATTAAATGTCTAGAAAACATGACCTATGAGGGAAGATTGAAAAAACTGGGTTGTTTAGTCTGGAAAAGAGAAGACTGAGCGGGGACATAAGTTTACAAGTACATAAAAGGTTGTTACAAGGAGAAGGGAGAAAAATTGTTGTTCTTAACTTCTGAGGATAGGACAAGAAACAATAGACTTAAATTGCAGCAACGGAGGTTTAGATTGGATATTAGTCCTGCCATAATTGCAGGGGACTGGATTAGATGAACTCTCGAGGTCCCTTCCAATCCTCTGATTCTATGTTTCATATCAATGCTGTTTAGTAACTCAAGTTAACATGTCTGGTTGCAGGCCTCCTTCTAGGGAAAATGGGTGAGCGTGGAACTCCTTTAGTCAACGTGTGCCAGTGTCTGAATGAAGCAGTTATGAAGATTGTCTCAATGGCGGTTTGGTAAGTAAATAATTCTGATTGACTTGATTTGGGTATTTTCATATCTCCCAGTTAAGCCCAGTTGCAATTAAATTGTTACAAAAAAGAAAAAAATTTCAGGAACTGTAAGTTCAGGATGTTAAAATATTCCCTCTTCTGCAGTCAACATAAAAGCAAAGCACTTGGAAAGTCTCATCAAATGGACCTATTCATACCCTTACGTCTGAGAGTTAATCGTTCTCATTTTATAATCATTCTGATTTCTATTGGGGGTGCAATGGCAGTTCATGTCAACATTCCTGAGCCAGCTTTAATCTAGGTCACTTGAGTGCTGGTAGCAGGCGTTTGGTTCAATGTGGGCTGTACAAGCCACCCTGAATCCTGGGTAAGTACTCAGGGGGCTAGCCCACATGCTGCCATAACTTCCCTGCTACGAGTATGCGAGTTAGCTAGGTCAAAGCAATCACAGCCTGTGACAAGAGTATAGACATGGCCTAGGTTACTGGTTCACATTAACTGTGGTTAGAAAACTTTCAGATGAAACCTTGATGTGGGCTCTTGCACTAGAATTCAGCAAACCAGAGTGTCTACCCTGTGTGCTGAATGAGACAGGGGTCGGGGGGGTGGGGGGGAAGGGGAAGTAGTATGCAAGCACGTAATCAAAGAGTGCTTGATAGTAAATATGCTCAAAGGGGGCCAAATTAAAGTTGCATAGGCAACCTTAATTCTGATATTACCTTAACTTTTGAGTGCTTGACTTTGGCTATGTCTATACTATCCCAGTAAGTAGACTTACGCTATGCAACTCCAGCTATGTTCACATAGCTGGAGTTGACGTATCTTAGGTCGAGTTACCACAAGGTTTACACTGCGGGGGGTTGACAGAAGAAACTCTCCTCTTGTCTCACCTTACTCATCTCGTTGGGGATAGAGTACAGGGGTTGACTGGAGAGCGATCTGCTGTTGATTTGGTGGGTCTTTGGATGGTGGATCGATCTCAGAGTGTCCATCCTGGCTGTAGTGTAGATGTAGCCTCCATAATCTTAATGGTCTTTGAACACAGGGGTTTGTGTGTTTATGTTATATAGATATATAGCTTTGTAAACTCTCTCTTGAGCACTGGACTTGTTTTAGAACAACTGTATTGGGCAGATGTATGCTTTCTAAAGCATGCAGGTGCTGACATGCAGTGTTTAAAATGCTGTGAAACATCATAAATATACAAAAGGACATTGAATAACTAATTAATTTTCCCTATTCCAAAGCCCCAAACTAGCCTGCACAAGCTGTAGCATTTGACACTCATCATTTTTGGAATAAGAAAAGGAGGACTTGTGGCACCTTAGAGACTAACAAATTTATTTGAGCATAAGCTTTCGTGAACTACAGCTCACTTCATCGGATGCATTCAGTGGAAAATACAGTGGGGAGATTTATATACACAGAGAACATGAAACAATGGGTGTTACCATACACACTGTAACCAGAGTGATCAGGTAAGGTGAGCTATTACCAGCAGGAGAACGGGGGTGGGGGGGAGGGAGGGGGAACCTTTTGCAGTGATAATCAAGGTGGGCCATTTCCAGCAGTTGACAAGAACGTCTGAGGAACAGTGAGGGGAGGGGGGGAGGAGGAGAATAAACATGGGGAAATAGTTTTACTTTGTGTAATGACCCATACACTCCCAGTCTTTATTCAAGCCTAAGTTAATTGTATCCAGTTTGCAAATTAATTCCAATTCAGCAGTCTCTCGTTGGAGTCTGTTTTTGAAGTTTTTTTGTTGAAGAATTGCAACTTTTAGGTCTGTAATCGAGTGACCAAAGAGATTGAAGTGTTCTCCGACTGGTTTTTGAATGTTGTAATTCTTGACGTCTGATTTGTGTCCATTTATTCTTTTACTTAGAGACTGTCCGGTTTCGCCAGTGTACATGGCAGAGGGGCATTGCTGGCACATGATGGCATATATCACATTGGTAGATGTGCAGGTGAACGAGCCTCTGATAGTGTGGCTGATGTGATCAGGCCCTATGATGGTGTCCCCTGAATAGATATGTGGACACAGTTGGCAATGGGCTTTGTTGCAAGGATAGGTTCCTGGGTTAGTGGTTCTGTTGTGTGGTGTGTGGTTGCTGGTGAGTATTTGCTTCAGGTTGGGGGGCTGTTGGTAAGCAAGGACTGGCCTGTCTCCCAAGATCTGTGAGAGTGATGGGTTGTCCTTCAAAACAGGTTGTAGATCCTTGATGATGCGTTGGAGAGGTTTTAGTCGGGGGCTGAAGGTGATGGCTAGTGGTGTTCTGTTATTTTCTTTGTTGGGCCTGTCCTGTAGTAGGTAACTTCTGGGTACTCTTCTGGCTCTGTCAATCTGTTTTTTCACTTCAGCAGGTGGGTATTGTAGTTGTAAAAATGCTCAATAGAGTTCTTGTAGGTGTTTGTCTCTGTCTGAGGGGTTGGAGCAAATGCGGTTGTATCGTAGAGCTTGGCTGTACACAATGGATCATGTGGTGTGGTCTGGATGAAAGCTGGAGGCATGTAGGTAAGCATAGCGGTCAGTAGGTTTCCAGTATAGGGTGGTGTTTATGTGACCATCGCTTATTAGCACTGTAGTGTCCAGGAAGTAGATCTCTTGTGTGGACTGGTCCAGGCTGAGGTTGATGGCGGGATGGAAATTGTTGAAACCATGGTGGAATTCCTCAAGGGCTTCTTTTCCATGGGTCCAGATGATGAAGATGTCATCAATATAGCACAAGTAGAGTAGGGGCTTTAGGGGACGAGAGCTGAGGAAGCATTGTGCTAAGCCAGCCATAAAAATGTTGGCATACTGTAGGGCCATGCGGGTACCCATAGCAGTGCCGCTGATTTGAAGGTATACATTGTCCGCAAATGTGAAATAGTTATGGGTGAGGACAAAGTCACAAAGTTCAGCCACCAGGTTTGCTGTGACATTGTTGGGGATACTGTTCCTGACGGCTTGTAGTCCATCTTTGTGCGGAATGTTGGTGTAGAGGGCTTCTACATCCATAGTGGCCAGGATGGTGTTTTCAGGAAGATCACCGATGGATTGTAGTTTCCTCAGGAAGTCAGTGGTATCTCGAAGATAGCTGGGAGTGCTGGTAGTGCAGGGCCTGAGGAGGGAGTCTACATAGCCAGACAATCCTGCTGTCAGGGTGCCAATGCCTGAGATGATGGGACGCCCAGGATTTCCAGGTTTATGGATCTTGGGTAGCAGATAGAATAGCCCTGGTCAGGGTCCCAGGGGTGTGTCTGAGCGGATTTGTTCTTGTGCTTTTTCAGGGAGTTTCTTGAGCAAATGGTGTAGTTTCTTTTGGTAGCCCTCAGTGGGATCAGAGGGTAATGGCTTGTAGAAAGTGGTGTTGGAGAGCTGCCTAGCAGCCTCTTGTTCATATTCCAACCTATTCATGATGACGACAGCACGTCCTTTGTCAGCCTTTTTGATTATGATGTCAGAGTTGTTTCTGAGGCCGTGGATGGCATTGTGTTCTGCACGGCTGAAGTTATGAGGCAAGTGAGGCTGCTTTTCCACAATTTCAGCCCGTGCATGTCGGCGGAAGCATTCTATGTAGAAGTCCAGTCTGTTGTTTCGACCTTCAGGAGGAGTCCACCTAGAATCCTTCTTTTTGCAGTTTTGGTAGGAAGGTCTCTGTGGGTTAGTATGTTGTTCAGAAGTCTGTTGGAAATATTCCTTGAGTCGGAGATGCCGAAAATAGGATTCTAGGTCACCACAGAACTGTATCATGTTCGTGGGGGTGGAGGGGCAGAAGGAGAGGCCCTGAGATAGGACAGATTCTTCTGCTGGGCTAAGAGTATAGTTGGATAGATTAACAATATTGCTGGGTGGGTTAAGGGAACCACTGTTGTGGCCCCTTGAGGCATGTAGTAGTTTAGATAGTTTAGTGTCCTTTTTCTTTTGTAGAGAAGCAAAGTGTGTGTTGTAAATGGCTTGTCTAGTTTTTGTAAAGTCCAGCCACGAGGAAGTTTGTGTGGAAGGTTGGTTTTTTATGAGAGCATCCAGTTTTGAGAGCTCATTCTTAATCTTTCCCAGTTTGCTGTAGAGGATTTTGATCAGGTGGTTCCACAGTTTCTTTGAGAGCCTGTGGTACAAGCTGTCAGCATAGTCTGTTTGGAATGTTGTCCAGACTCTTTGGAATATATTTTAAAGCCACAGCTCCCAAATGCCTTGTCCACTTTGCCTCAAACTCTTCTGAAAAACTCTACTCTGGTAAAATATCACCCCGGGAAGTTTCAAGGGACTCGTTTCAGTTTGGTAAAGTTGGGTGAAGAGAGAAAAAGGAGATGGAAATCTGGCTTCCAGCAATAGAAGGTTTGTTTCAAGATTAACTAAAGAGATGAGGCTACTGGTTCTCTGTAGTAAGAAGAGCCTCAGCAGTTACATTAGCTAGGAAAAAATAAGAACTAATTCTCATACTTCAGGATATAAAAGGTTAATGAGCTTGGGTCAAGAGGAGCTCTCACAGACTTTAGTCAGAAGGAACCATCGTGATCATATAGTCTGACCTCCTGCACATCACAGGCAACAGAACCTCACCCACCCACTCCTGAAATAGACCCTTAACCTCTGGCTGAGTCCTGAAGTCCTCAAAGCACAGTTTAAAGACTTCAAGTTACAGAGAATCCACCATTTATACTAGTTTTAACCTGCAAGCGACCTGTGCCCCATGCTGCACATGAAGGAGAAAAATGCTCAGGGTCTCTGCCAATCTGATGGGAGGGAAAATTCCTTCATGACCCCAAATATGGACCCTGAGCATATGGACAAGACCCACCAGCCAGACACCTGGGAAAGAATTCTCTGTAGTAACCCAGAGCCCTCCCCATCTAATATCCCATCTCACCACATAGCGTAACATTGTGCAGTCGGTTGGATTCATCATGTGGAATTTTATACCTTTCTCTGGTTTATACAACATTTGGCCACACCTGGAGACACTCTAGCACAGGGGTAGGCAACCGGCGGCCCGCAGGCCACACACAGCCTGTCAGGGTAATCGCTGGCAGGCCATCAGAATGTTTACATTTGCACAGCCACCCACAGCTCCCAGTGGCCATGGTTCGCCATTCCTGGCCAATGGGACCTGCGGGAAGCGGTGGCCAGCACGGCCCTGCAGCCCGCACCGCTTCCCACAGCCCCATTGGCCAGGAATGGCGAACCACAGCCACTGGGAGCTGCAGGTGGCCGTGCAAATATAAATGAACTGTCCGGGGGCCTGCCAGCGGTTACGCTGATGGGCCGCATGCAGGTTGCCCTCCACTGCTCTAGCAGGACAGGATGGTCTTTTCTGTTATGACATTTTCTATGTTCCTATCCCAATGAGCAAATTTTTACTATTCTTATTGTAGGTACTTCCCTTTTGGCATTGTGTTTCTCATTGCTGGGAAGATTTTGGAAATGGAGGATCCAGCTGTGATTGGAAAGAAATTGGGACTCTATGCCATAACGGTGGTGACAGGGCTAGTCATCCATGGACTTATCCTCTTGCCTTTGCTTTTTGCACTCATTACCAGGAAAAACCCCTTCGCTTTCATCCAGGGAATACTGCAAGCCCTGCTGATCGCCCTCGCGACATCATCCAGGTATGACAAAGTGGGTCTGGTCATCATTCGTCACAGACATTCCATTGTTCCAGCTGAGAGGGAAGCTGGTTTCATTATTCAAGTCTAGGGTGTGTATAAATGTTTTCATCCTTGGTTTAACACAAGGGTTTGCTGAGTAATGTACTAATCACTGGTCCCTCAAGTGCTATTCTTGCAAGGGAAATACTTTAGCAAACTCCTTCCAGCTAGTTGGGGATTGGTCCTACTTTGAGAAGGGGGTTGGACTAGATAACCTCCTGAGGTCCCTTCCAATCCTGATAGTCTATGATTCTATTTGAACTATGGGAGAGTTATGATACTTACCCATTGTTTAAACCCCTCCCCCTCTCCAAAAACTGTCCTTTGAATGAAGCTACAGCAAAAAAACAGCTGAAGTTTGAAACTTTAGATGTGGCTTGGGCCGTGTTCTCCATGAAAATTAGAGCCATTGCCTGGTTTGAGCAGTGTGGGGGAGAATAAGTCAGCGTGGTAAGAAATTTAAAGGAAGCCTTGCTCTTTCTGCATGTTCAGTCAGTGCTAAGGGTTTTTAGAACCACCCTAGAACCACAGTATTCAAAATGGGGATGGTACTGTGGATTTATAGAGAGGCAATATGATATTTTCTATCTATCCCTTTCCTAATGATTTTTAACATTGTTCACTTTTTTTGACTGCCACTGCACACTGAGTGGATGTTTTCAGAGAACTATCCACTACTGCAAGATCTCTTTCTTGAGGGGTAACAGCTAATTTAGACCCCATCATTTTATATGTATAGTTAGGATTATGTTTTCCAACGTGCATTACTTTGCATCTATCAACATTGAATTTCATCTGACATTTTGTTGTCCAGTCACTTGGTTTGGTGAGATCCCTTTGTAACTCTTTGTGGTCAGCTTTTGTGTTGTCTGCAAACTTTGCCACCTCACTGTTCACCCCAATTGAGACAAAGAGTTCTGATACTTTCCTTCCACCATTGTTTAAGAGGGAGGTGGAAGCTGATGTACAGAATTTTCACTGAGCAGATCTGGTGACCTTGTGCCTCCAGCAGCCTTCTTATTAACTGCCTCAATGACACCAACAGCAATGGAAATTGTTATTTCTTTGCAATGCAGCTCAGCAACCCTGCCCATCACCCTGAAATGTCTTCTGGAAAACAATGGAATAGACAGACGGGTGGCACGATTTGTTCTCCCTGTTGGCGCAACCATTAATATGGATGGGACTGCACTGTACGAGGCAGTCGCTGCAATCTTTATTGCTCAGGTCAATGAGTACGATTTGGACTTGGGACAAATTATAACTATAAGGTAAATACATTTCTTCCTTTATTTACACTAAATCTGTTCTCTTTCTTCCCTATCCAGATCTAAGGACAGCGTATCATAACAGCTACCAAATTTCCCACTCAGACATGTAACAGAATGACCAATGTTAAGGTAGACGTGTTTGGACGGTAGCATATCATAAGCACAGAAGCATCTCACTACTTCTTTACCTGTTGCAGTGCCTTTGAGGTCCTATATACTCTAAGGGCATGTTAACTCTACAGATCCTAGAGCATCATAGCCATGGCATAGCCCCCCATGTGGATGCAGCCTGCACTGACAGGAGTTTCTCTATTGGTGTACAAACGCTGTGCAAGGAAGCTGTGTCTATACTAGGGGTTTTGCTGGCATTGCTGTGTTGGTCAAGGGTGGGGTTTTTTCACACTCCTGAACACCATAGTTATGTCAACCTAAATGTAAGTGTAGATCAGGCCTAAAGAAGTACAATTCCCCGAGCCTGGATGCAGTTATATTGGTATAGAAGTGCTTATACTGGTACAGTTCATTCCTATTCAGGAAGGGGAATAAGCCAGGCTGGTAAAAGGTACCTCTGTACCAGTATCGCTGCGTGCATGATGGGGGTTGTACAAGTATGCAGCATTCTGGGTTTTTGAGTACATAAGCCGTGGCCTCTGCACTTTGTCACCATTGGGGATTTCACACCAGTAATGTGTTGGATGGAAACTTCTATTTTCATTGTCTTTGGGGAACATGACGTTTTTCACTTGCTGTGGCCAATGCAGTACAAGGAAGTCCCTTAGGCTACTGCTCAAGTGTCCTGGATCATCTAGATTTAAGGAACTAAACTCAGCAGCAGCTGTTTCTTGCGTCTCCACCACACTCTTCTCTGAGCTACACTTTTTTTCAGGAATGTGCATGGTTACATCCATTTGAGATGGAGATATGGATGCTGCAATAGCTACAAGGTCACCTGCACTCTGACTAACTGGAAGATCAGGCATCACCACTCACATCCTCACTGGGACCAGAAGGCTCACCATGAACATTTGTGTCTATGTATCTCAGCAGAGCTCCTTCTCAGGAGAGCATCCTTTGCTTTCTTTCTTTTTCTGAATGCTGCCCCAGAGGGGCGTTTTCTTCTTGCACTCATGACTGCAGTTCTGTGCCAGCTATACTGGCTCTCAACACTCAGTTGAAGGGGACAAATAAGCAGGCTGGTAGCAGGGCCTGAGTGAGGGAAGATATCAGCGTCTTAAGGGCCTCACTGGCTCCTACTACTACAGTTGACTGCCTGTTCTCCTCAAATGGGTTCAGGGAAGCAGCAGGAAACAGGAAGCTCCCTGAGAAGCTGGTGTAATCAGTCCAGGTTCCTGCAGGTGCTATAGAGGTAGAATCATAGAATATCAGGGTTGGAAGGGACCTCAAGAGGTCATCTAGTCCAACCCCCTGCTCAAAGCAGGACCAATCCCCAATTAAATCATCCCAGCCAGGGCTTTGTCAAGCCTGACCTTAAAAACTTCTAAGGAAGGAGATTCTACCACCTCCCTAGGTAACGCATTCCAGTGTTTCACCACCCTCCTAGTGAAAAAGTTTTTCCTAATATCCAACCTAAACCTCCCCCACTGCAACTTGAGACCATTACTTCTTGTCCTGTCCTCTTCTACCACTGAGAATAGTCTAGAACCATCCTCTCTGGAACCACCTCTCAGGTAGTTGAAAGCAGCTATCAAATCCCCCCTCATTCTTCTCTTCTGCAGACTAAACAATCCCAGTTCCCTCAGCCTCTCCTCATAAGTCATGTGTTCCAGACCCCTAATCATTTTTGTTGCCCTTCGCTGGACTCTTTCCAATTTATCCACATCCTTCTTGTAGCGTGGGGCCCAAAACTGCACACAGTACTCCAGATGAGGCCTCACCAGTGTCGAATAGAGGTACATAAGAGGCTCCTCCTCCTCCTCTCTCTCCCAGCAACTCCTGCTGCTTTCTGTTATTCCCTCTCACCTTTTCTCCTGCCTGCCTGTTCTGACTCTTGTGCCCTCCTTCCTCCAGCACAGCGCTCCCCCATCTCTGTGCATCTGGAGCAGAGAGACTACATATGCGCCAGCAGCAGACACAATTTTCTACACTCTAGGTCCTAGTGGCACCCCCCGCCCAGTCTGGCACCTGAGGCAGCTGCCTCAGTTCGCCTCATGGTAAGGCCAGCCCTGCTAGCTAGCAACGGACAACCTGAGAAACATGACAGCAAGAGAGGAGACTTCTCTTTTATTTACAAGGGGGATTCAGAGTCAGCTTTATAATGAGACCATGGTTGCAACCTTAACTGTACAGAGGCCGTCACCTCTCCATAATTACATGTCCTTCTGCTCCACAAATGCAGGCCTCTGCTGCTTCAGCTGAAGCGTTGTTTGCTGTCACCTATGTATGGACAGATGGACACACTCTCTCTCGCTTTCTCACTGCCACTGAAGTCAATAGGAAGAAATTCCTGTTGACTTCAGTAGAAGCAGGACTAGGCCTAAAGCTATCTGTCACAAAAATCTGTATTAAAACTTTGCTTAATTACAAGCATTCTTTTTCAAATCTAGCCTGCACATACATTTTCAAGGAGCCTTTGCTATATGAAAAGTTTGCAGGGGTCGGAACAAGCCACTAGGTGCACAGAAACATCAGACATATGTTGAAATATTTCTGTAATCTGCAATGGTGGCTCACTGGTTGAGACAAGCAGATAAGTCGGTTGGGGGGACACTGAGGCTTAATACTGAGGGGCTTATGAGTGAGTGTTCCCCAGCTAGTCAACGGAGCTCACCAGGGTGATGTGAAAGCCTGGGAGGGGGTGAGGCTGGGTGATGAATGCTGATTGAAAGAGGTGACATTTACCTTGCCAAACAATCAAAATCACGAAGAGCCTTCCAAGTAACTGAGGTGCTGTGGCCTTTCTATTTCTGCAGCATAACAGCGACAGCAGCAAGCATAGGTGCAGCGGGAATCCCCCAATCAGGGCTCGTTACAATGGTCATTGTACTAACCTCTGTTGGCCTGCCCACGGATGACATCACACTGATCATTGCAGTTGACTGGGCTTTGTAAGTACTTTTTTCCCATATCCTGTGTTGCTGCTTTTAGTCACTGCTTTTAGGACAGTGACCCCTAGGTATTCTGACTATGCAAATATAACTACAGTAGTTCTAACGGACGTGGCTGGAGTCTAGGGGACATAGAACACGGCATGGAACGAGGAACTCTGCATTGTGTTCTTGTCTTTGCCACGGACTCCTTGTGACACCCTCAGGAAATCGCTGAAGCACAATTTTCTTAAGTGGCTGGTAATTTATGGGGCCAACCTTTTTGAATGCCCAGCTTGGGCCTGATTTTAGACGTTCCATTTGGCTGGAATCATGTTCAGCCCTGATGAAGGTCAGGCTCCAGGCTCAGTGCCCAATTTTGAAAATGTGGCCGATGTATCTCTTTGATGCAGGTTGTGATCCATTTGGTGATGGCGTGTCATGGGCTTTCCTAGAGCCCCCAAATAGAACGAAGAGGAATTTTTCCTTCCTAAAACATTCTGACACATTTAGGTACATTCTCAAGACTCACCTGAGGTTGAGAACATGCCAAATTCTCTTCTTCCTAGTGTGAGGACAGGAACTAGGGAGAGAAAATTCCTTGGTTTGAGTGGAAGGGACAAAACTAGGAGAACAGAGCATGAACTTGTCGCTGTGGAACATCAGATGGGCAGGGTTGCTAGTTCCCTTATTCACCAGAAATACCTCCTAAGTGTGAGGAACTGGAGGTCAGAGCAGGACAAGGGTATGAAGGAGGGATCACTTAACTTTTGAATACCAAGTTAAAACCTCAAAGTGCCACCAGAAACCTGATGGTGGGGCTGAAGGGAGGAAAGAGACTATCCTAAGAAATTTGGACATGAGGCCCATAAGCGACTAAGAGCAGAGGCATGAACTTTTAGGGAACTAGGTGCTAACCCCTCAGTAAACTGTGACTGTAAGAAATGCTCATTGAAATTTTGGCTCCCCTAGCTGACGTCCCTCTACCAGTACACCATGCCAGGGATGGACCATCCTGGTAGCACGCAAAGGAGGTACTCTTATGAGATTGAGGTATTGTCTGAGTCATCCAGTCAGAGGTGCTCAGCTCCTTCAGGTCTGCTCTGTTACTGATCATACATACAGAGGCACCTAGAGCTCCCAGGGCTGGGTGTACCACAAGCCCTTTCTGAAGGTCTAGGCAGGTAGACAGAGGGCGTGAGCCTATCTGGACAATCTTAGCAGGGTGACCCCAGCTCACTCCCAGTGCAGAATCTTCCCCAAACTGTGTGTCCTGAAATGGCCAGCCCTTTCCTGGACAGCTCAGAGAAACAATAAGGTTCATTTGACCCTCTAAAGACACAAAAACACATCACAGCTTATTAACTTAACTGGTAAATACACCCTTCTCTTTAAACACTGCACTAAGCTGGCTTATAGTAAAATAAACCAAATTCATTAACAATGGGACATAGGTTAAGTGATGCTCAGTAAAAGGAATGAAGTCAGAAAGGGTTACAAGCAAATAAAAGCGAACAAACATCTAGAAGTCTAAAACTTCTAAAGTATAAAAATATTGCTCGGGCATGCAGGAGTGAAATCAGGAAGGCCAAATCACACCTGGAATTGCAGCTAGCAAGAGATGTGAAGAGTAACAAGAAGGGTTTCTTCAGGTATGTTAGCAACAAGAAGAAAGTCAAGGAAAGCGTGGGCCCCTTACTGAATGAGGGAGGCAACCTAGTGACAGAGGATGTGGAAAAAGCTAATAAAAAAGGCTTTTTTTGCCTCTGTCTTCACGAACAAGGTCAGCTCCCAGACTACTGCACTGGGCAGCACAGCATGGGGAGGAGGTGACCAGCCCTCTGTGGAGAAAGACGTGGTTCGGGACTAATTAGAAAAGCTGGATGAGAACAAGTCCATGGGGCTGGATGCACTGCATCCGAGAGTGCTAAAGGAGTTGGCGGATGTGATTGCAGAGCCATCGGCCATTATTTTTGAAAACTCATGGCAATCGGGGGAGGTCCCGGACGACTGGAAAAAGGCTAATGTAGTGCCCATCTTTAAAAAAGGGAAGGAGGATCCGGGGTACTACAGGCCAATCAGCCTCACCTCAGTCCCTGGAAAAGTCATGGAGCAGGTCCTCAAGGAATCAATTGTGAAGCACTTAGAGGAGAGGAAAGTGATCAGGAACAGTCAGCATGGATTCACCAAGGGCAAGTCATGCCTGACTAATCTAATTGCCTTCTATGATGAGGTAACTGGCTCTGTGGATGAGGGGAAAGCAGTGGACGTGTTGTTCCTTGACTTTAGCAAAGCTTTTGACACGGTCTCCCACAGTATTCTTGTCAGCAAGTTAAAGAAGTATGGGCTGGATGAATGGATGATAAGGTGGATAGAAAGCTGGCTAGATTGTCGGGCTCAACAGGTAGTGATCCATGTCTAGAGGGCAGCTGGTATCAAGTGGAGTGCCCCAAGGGTCGGTCCTGGGGCCTGTTTTGTTTAATATCTTCATAAATGATCTGGAGGATGGTGTTGGTTGCACCCTCAGCAAGTTTGCAGATGACTCTAAACTGGGAGGAGAATAGATACGCTGGAGGGTAGGGATAGGATACAGAGGGCCCTAGACAAATTAGAGGATTGGGCCAAAAGAAATCTGATGAGGTTCAACAAGGAGAAGTGCAGAGTCCTGCACTTAGGACGGAAGAATCCCATGCACCGCTACAGATTAGGGACCGAATGGGGACCAGTTCTGCAGAAAAGGACCTAGGGGTTACAGTGGACGAGAAGCTGGATATGAGTCAACAGTGTGCCTTTGTTGCCAAGAAGACCAATGGCATTTTGGGATGTATAAGTAGGGGCATTGCCAGCAGATCGAGGGACGTGATGTTCCCCTCTATTCAACATTGGTGAGGCCCCATCTGGAATTTTGGGCCCCACACTACAAGAAGGATGTGGAAAAATTGGAAAACGTCCGGCGGAGGGCAACACAAAATGATTAGGGGACTGGAACACATGACTTATGAGGAGAGGCTGAGGGAACTGGGATTGTTTAGTATGCAGAAGAGAAGAATGAGGGGGGATTTGATAGCTGCTTTCAACTACCTGAAAAGGGGTTCCAAAGAGGATGGATCTAGACTATTCTTAGTGGTAGCAGATGACAGAACAAGGAGTAATGGTCTCAAGCTGCAGTGGGGGAGGTCTAGGTTGGATATTAGGAAAAACTTTTTCACTAGGAGGGTGGTGAAACATTGGAATGCGTTACCTAGGGAGGTGGTGGAATCTCCTTCCTTAGAAGTTTTTAAGGTCAGGCTTGACAAAGTCCTGGCTGGGATGATTTAGTTGGGGATTGGTCCTGCTTTGAGCAGGGGGTTGGACTAGATGACCTCCTGAGGTCCCTTCCAACCCTGGTATTCTATGATTCTATGAAAATTTAATCTAGCAAGATACAAGCTTGTTGAAGATCGTTTCTCTCACTAGTCATTCTTCCCAGTCATGACTGACTGTCCCTCAGCCAGGACTGTCCACAAAAGCACAAGGTGCTAGCTTCCCTTGTCTTCTTATGTGAAAGACCTTTGTCTAAGTGTGTTTCTCACCAATATTCAGTTCCAGAGACAAGGTCCCCCCACACTGAAGGGCCCATCTTTCT
Organism: Caretta caretta; assembly: GCF_965140235.1. Lineage (NCBI taxonomy): Eukaryota > Metazoa > Chordata > Testudines > Cheloniidae > Caretta > Caretta caretta. The sequence goes on along the minus strand of NC_134230.1, from coordinate 5,238,201 downwards.
CAGCTTGCAAGAACTCTGGCCTATTGTGTTTGTCTAGTGACAGATGCCAAAGAGTCCCTGCAGCCTTTCCTATGAGGTTTCCATTCCCCTGTATGATTTCTATGTAAATGGGGCTTCCATTGTTTGATTCTATCATGCTTAATTTACATATGAGACATGTCGTTAGCTGTGACAATTCCTCCTATCTGGGCAGTCAGCACAGCCTAACATCAATGAGTATCTATAATTCCTTATATAGTGTTAATACATACATTTCATAATAACGAGGAGTCCTTGTGGAACCTTAGAGACTAAAATCTATTTGGGCATAAGTTTTCATGGGCTAAAACCCACTTCATCAAATGTATGGATTGAAAAATACAGTAAGCAGTGTATATATTACAGCACACGAAAGATGGGAGTTGCCTTACCAAGTGGGGGGTCAGTGCTAACGAGGCCAATGCAATCAAGGTGGATGTCGCCCATTCCTAACAGTTGACAAGAAGGTGAGTGTCAACAGAGGGAAAATTACTCTTTGTAGTGACCCATCCACTCCCAGTCTTTATTCAGGCCTAATTTGATGGTGTCCAATTTGCAAATTAATTCCAGTTCTGTAGTTTCTTGTTGGAGTCTGTTTTTGAAGTTTTTTTGTTGAAGAATTGCCACTTTTAAGTCTGTTATTGGATCTCCAGGGAGATTGAAGTGCTCTCCTACTGGTTTTTGAATGTTACAATTCTTGATGTCTGATTTGTGTCCATTTATTATTTTGTGTAGAGACTGTCCGGTTTGGCCAATATACATGTAAGACTGGCATTGCTCCATATATCACATTGGTAGATGTGCAGGTGAACGAGCCCTTGATGGTGTGGCTGATGTGGTTAGGTCCTATGATAGTGTCCCTTGAATAAATATGCGGACAGAGTTGGCAACGGAGTTTGTTGCAGGGATTGGTTCTTGGGTTAGTGTTTTTGTTGTGTGGTGTGTGGTTGCTGGTAAGTATTTGCTGCTTCAGGTTGGGGGGCTGTCTGTAAGCAAGGACTGGCCTGTCTCCCAAGGTCTGTGAGAGTGAGGGATTGTCCTTCAGGAGAGGTTGTAGATCCTTGATGATGCGCTGGATACATTTTAGTTGGGGGCTATAGGTGACAGCTAGTGGAGTTCTGTTACTTTCTTTGTTGGGCTTGTCTTGTAGTAGGTGACTTCCTGGTACCCTTCTGGCTCTGTCAATCTGTTCCTTCACTTCACCATGTGGGTACTGTAGGTTTAAGAACACTTGATAGAGATCCTGTAGGTGTTTGTCTGTGTCTGAGTAAATGGCGCAAACGTGATTGTATCTTAGAACTTGGCTGTAGACGATGGATCGTGTGACGTGGTCTGGATGAAAGCTGGAGGCATATAGGTAAGTATAGCGGTCAGTAGGTTTCTGGAATAGAGTGGTCTTTATGTGACCATTGCTTATTAGCACTGTAGTGTCCAGGAAGTGGATCTCTTGTGTGGACTGGTCCAGGCTGAGGTTGATGGTGGGGTGGAAATTGTTGAAAACCTGGTGGAATTCCTCAAGGGCCTCCTTCCCATGGGTCCAGATGATGAAGATGTCATCAATGTAGCGCAAGTTGAGTAGGGGCGTAAGGGGACGAGAGCTGAGGAAGCGCTGTTCTAAGTCAGCCATAAAAATGTTGGCATACTGTGGGGCCATGCAGGTACCCATAGCAGTGCAGCTGATTTGAAGGTATAAATTGTCCCCAAATCTGAAATAGTTGTGGGTGAGGACAAAGTCACACAGTTCAGCCACCAGGTTTGCCGTGACATTATTGGGGGAAACTGTTCCTGACAGCATATAGTCCATCTGTGTGTGGAATGTTGGTGTTGAGAGCTTCTATGCATTGTAACATTCAATAACCAGTAGGAGAACACTTCAATCTCCCTGATCACTGAAACTTAAAAGTGGCAATTAAACAAAAAAACTTCAAAAACAGACTTGAACGAGAAACTGCAGAATTGGAATTCATTTGCAAACTGGACACCCCCAAATTAAGCCTGAATAAAGACTAGGAGTGGATGGGTCACTACAAAAAGTAATTTTCCCTCTGCCGATACTCACACCATCTTGTCAACTGTTGGGAATGGGCGATGTCCACCCTGATTGCATTGGCCTCATTAGCACTACAAAAGTAATTTTCCCTGATATTCACCTCCTCTTGTCAACTGTTGAAGATAGGCCACTTCCACCTTAAATGAATTGGCCTCGTTAGCACTGACCCCCACTTGGTAAGGCAACTCCCATCTTTTCATGTGCTGTAATATATGTACACTGCTTACTGTATTTTCTACTCCATGCATCTGATGAAGTGGGTTTTAGCCCACGAAAGCTTATGCTCAAATAAATTTGTTAGTCTCTAAGGTGCCACAAGGACTCCTCTTTGTTTTTGCTGATACAGCCTAGCATGGCTCCCACTCTGAAACATTTAATAATGTTATTAATCACCAGTGTGTCACAACTTTCAGAAAAGACTTCACTCTAAACATGTGTATAATACAGTAATGCAGCATACAATCAGTTGATTCAGTTGCTTATCACTTGAGATTCAACCCTCCCTCCCCCATCTTCGTAGAGCAGCCCACCTTCTAAATGGATTCTGAAAAGTAAAACTCAGACCAAGCATCTCTCTCCTGCCTGGTGTAGCTGCCATGCTGTCTTCTCTCCCACTTGTTAGTGTGATGAGTCAGTTTACTGCTTATATGTAAATTCCTTTGTTTAGGACAGACCTGTTTAACAACTCCCCATGACACACCTGGTTTGAACAGTTATCATTCCAGCATGTCTCTAACTCTTAATACCCATCATGTACACACATCACATGTGGGAGAGGGACAGCTCAGTGGTTTGAGCATTGGCCTGCTAAACCCAGGGTTGTGAACTCAATCCTTGAGGGGGCCATTTAGGGATCTGGGGCAAAAATTGGAATTGGCCCTGCTTCGAGCGGGGGGTTGGACTAGATGACCTCCTGAGGTCCCTTCCAACCCTGAGATTCTATGATCACACAAGAATATTAATGACCAGTGACTTATTAGTTTTCAAAGATACCTCACAAGGCACATTTTGTACAAAGATTATTACAATAATGTGTAGGGTGTGAATATGTGTCGCAATAACAAAGTCTGAGCAAAAAACTATCCTGCCAAGAAGGGAGAGGACAAACCACAGTGGGCACAATGGGGCTTGCAGAGCTGAGGTCTCTGACTGATCCAGCTTCCCAAGTGTTTCTTCCAATAGTAGGATCCTGCTTTGTCAACCAGTATCTAGTCTATACAGATTAGTTCATGTGAGGGGCAATGGGTAATCATCTTGTCATTTACCATTATGCTCAGTGATTTGAATACTGCAGACTCATGGACTGCCTGTGTAAGTCTCCCAATTAACTATAATAACTTAAGAAAAAAACCTGGGCATCATTGTAAGACAGCTCAATGAAGATCTCTGCTCAGCGTGAAACTTTCAGATTAGATGACCACTTTGATATGGATGTCCTACAGTCATTGTTTAACCGAGCATCCACCTCCAAGCAAACAGGCAACCGTGAACGACTGGTTGCTTACCTTACAGTAACTGATTCTTCCAGATGTTTTGTCCACATGGATTCCACAGTCTGCCCTCCTTCCCATGACTAGAGTGACTCTGGCATTCTGTATTGGCAAAGCACCTGAGGGACTCTTGGACCTGCTTTATGCTGTTAGCTGGGGATGAGAGAGGACATCAGCCCCCATGGACTCTGCTGGCTGAAAGAATCTGATCTCATACACATGTGCATCAAGATTAGAAACCACATGGACAATCATATCTTCATAAATGATCTGGAGGATGGTGTGGATTGCACTCTCAGCAAATTTGCGGATGATACTAAACTGGGAGGAGTGGTAGATACGCTGGAGGGCAGGGATAGGATACAGAGGGACCTAGACAAATTGGAGGATTGGGCCAAAAGAAATCTGATGAGGTTCAATAAGGATAAGTGCAGGGTCCTGCACTTAGGACGGAAGAACCCAATGCACAGCTACAGACTAGGGACCGAATGGCTAGGCAGCAGTTCTGCGGAAAAGGACCTAGGGGTGACAGTGGACGAGAAGCTGGATATGAGTCAGCAGTGTGCCCTTGTTGCCAAGAAGGCCAATGGCATTTTGGGATGTATAAGGAGGGGCATAGCGAGCAGATCGAGGGACGTGATCGTCCCCCTCTATTCGACATTGGTGAGGCCTCATCAGGAGTACCGTGTCCAGTTTTGGGCCCCACACTACAAGAAGGATGTGGATAAATTGGAAAGAGTCCAGCGAAGGGCAACAAAAATGATTAGGGGTCTGGAACACATGACTTATGAGGAGAGGCTGAGGGAACTGGGATTGTTTAGTCTGCAGAAGAGAAGAATGAGGGGGGATTTGATAGCTGCTTTCAACTACCTGAGAGGTGGTTCCAGAGAGGATGGTTCTAGACTATTCTCAGTGGTAGAAGAGGACAGGACAAGGAGTAATGGTCTCAAGTTGCAGTGGGGGAGGTTTAGGTTGGATATTAGGAAAAACTTTTTCACTAGGAGGGTGGTGAAACACTGGAATGCGTTGCCTAGGGAGGTGGTGGAATCTCCTTCCTTAGAAGTTTTTAAGGTCAGGCTTGACAAAGCCCTGGCTGGGATGATTTAATTGGGGATTGGTCCTGCTTTTGAGCAGGGGGTTGGACTAGATGACCTCCTGAGGTCCCTTCCAACCCTGATATTCTATGATTCTATGATCACTTGAAGAGGAATGGGACTGCATATGTTAGAGAAGAGACAAATAAGACGGGACATGACAGAGATATAGAGGGCAGAAATTATGCTTATTCATAGGTTTTAAGTAAAGAAGGGGGACCACTATGGTCACAGTCTGATTTCCTGCACAACTCAAGCCATAGATTTTCACTCAGTAATTTCTGCTTCAAGACCAAAAACCTGTAGGTGAATTAGAACATATCTGTTGGATGACTAAGTGATTGAGAAACCACCATATCCCTTGATAAACTGTTCCTAGGGTAAATTACACTCAAAATTTTGCATCCTGTTTTCAGTTTAAATTTTTTTAATCCAATTTTCAGCCATTGAATCTTGTTGTGCCCCACTCTGTTAAAGAGCACTGTAGAATCAAGGCTTGTCTAGACAGGGACAATCAAAAAAGTTAATTCAAATTAACTTTTAAAGTGGATTAAATGGCATTAAACCCTTGGGTGGACACTCTCGTTCAGAATTAGTGGCTTTAGCTTAATTTGCTTAAACCAAGGGCTGGTTTACATTTAAAATGCTGCAGCAACACAGCTGCTCTGCTGTAATTACCTGCTCCAACAGAAGGGGTTCTCCTGTCGGCGTAGATAACCCACCACCCCGACAGGCAGTAGCTGGGTCGAGAATTTTCCCATTTACCTAGTGCTGTCTACACCATGGGTTTGGTCAGTTTAACTGCATCACTCAGGGGGTTGTGGATTTTTCACAAATCCTACAGACCTAATTGCCTCATGTAGACCAGGCCTAAATCAAATTAAGTCCACTTTATTTCCGAATATGAACATGCACACAGGTGTTTAATGCAGTTTAACTAATCCATTTTAAACTCACACCTTTAGTTAATTCAGCTCAATTTTCCCGAGTGTCCCTATGTAAACAAGACCTTAGATGTCTTCTCCTTGTTCAAATATGTACAGACCATGACCAGATCATATCTTAGGGCTTTTCTACACTGGCAGTTTGCAGCGCTGCAACTTTCTCACTCAGGGGTGTGAAAATCCACCCCATGAGCACAGCAAGTTTCAGCGCTATAACAGGCCAGTGTAGACAGTACAACAGCACTGGGAGCCGTGCTCAACAGTTGACAAGAAGGGGTGAATACCAAAGGAGGGAAAATTACTTTTGTAGCGCTAACAAGGCCAATGCAATGAAGGGAGGGAGTTGGCAGATGTGATTGCAGAGCCATTGTCTTTGAAAATTCATGGCAATCGGGGGAGGTCCCGGACGATTGGAAAAAGGAAAATATAATGCCCATCTTTAAAAAGGGGACGATGGAGAATCTGGGGACTACAGACCAGTCAGCCTCACTTCAGTCCTCGGCAAAATCATGGAGCAGGTCCTCAAGGAATCCATTTTGTAGCACTTGGAAGAGAGGAAGGTAATAAGGAACAGTTAACATGGATTCACCAAGGGCAAGTCATGCCTGACCAACCTGATTGCCTTCTATGATGAGATAACTGGCTCTGTGGATATGGTGAAAGCGGTGGACGTGATATATCTTGACTTTAGCAAAGCTTTTGATATGGTCTCCCACAGTATTCTTACCAGCAAGTTAAAGAAGTATGGATTGGATGAATGGACTAAAAGAAAGCTGGCTAAATTGTCAGGCTCAACAGGTAGTGATCAATGGCTCGATGTCTAATTGGCAGCTGGTATCAAGCGGAGTGCCCCAGGGGTCAGTCCTGGGGCTGGTTTTGTTCAACATCTTTATTAAATGATCTGGATGATGGGATTAATTGCACCCTCAGCAAGTTCGTAGATGACACTAAAATGGGGGAGAGGTCAATACGCTGGAGGGTAGGGATAGGGTCCAGAGTGACCTAGACAAATGAGAGGATTGGGCCAAAAGAAATCTGATGAGGTTCAACAAGGACAAGCGCAGAGTCCTGCACTTAGGACGGAAGAATCCCATGCACCGCTACAGGCTGGGGACAGACTGGCTAAGCAGCATTTCTGCAGAAAAGGACCTGGGGATTACAGTGGACAAGAAGCTGGATATGAGTCAACAGTGTGCCCTTGTTGCCAAGAAGGCCAATGGCATATTGGGCTGTATTAGTAGGAGCATTGCCAGCAGATTATTCCCCTCTATTCAGCATTGGCGAGGCCACACCCGGAGTATTGCGTCCAGTTTTGGTCCCCCCACTACAGAAGGGATGTGGACAAATTGGAGAGAGTCCAGCGGAGGACAACGAAAATGATCAGGGGGCTGGGGCCCATGACTTACGAGGAGAGTCTGAGGGAACTGGGCTTATTTAGTCTGCAGAAGAGAAGAGTGAGGGGGGAATTTGATAGCAGCCTTCAATTACCTGAAACCATCACCTACAGCCCCCAAGTAAAACCTCTCCAGTGCATCATCAAGGATCTACAACCTATCCTGAAGGACGACCCTTCACTCTCACAGACCTTGGGAGACAGCCCAGTCCTCGCTTACAGACAGCCCCCCAACCTGAAGCAAATACTCACCACACAACAAAAACACTAACCCAAGAACCAATCCTTGCAACAACCCATGTTGCCAACTCTGCCCGCATATCTATTCAAGGAACACCAACAAAGGACCTAACCACATCAGCCACACAATCAAGGGCTCATTCACGTGCACATCTACCAATGTGATATACGCCATCATGTGCCAGCAATGCCAGTCTTCCATGTACATTGGCTAAACCGGACAGTCTCTACACAAAATAATAAATGGACACAAATCAGACATCAAGAATTGTTAACCTTCAAAAACCAGGAGGAGAACACTTCAATCTCCCTAGATACTCAACAACAGACTTAAAAGTGGCAATTCTTCAACAAAAAAACTTCAGAAACAGACTCCAACGAGAAACTGCAGAGCTGGAATTAATTTACAAACTGGACACCATCAAATTAGGCCTGAATAAAGACTGGGAATGGATGGGTTACTACAAAAAGTAATTTTCCCTCTGCTGATACTCTCACCTTCTTGTCAACTGTTGGAAATGGGCCACCTTGATTGCATTGGCCTCATTAGTACTACAAAAGTAATTTTCCCTCCCTTGGTATTCAACCCTTCTTGTCAACTATTGAGAATAGGCCACTCCCTCCTTAACTGAATTGCTCGTTAGCACTGACCCCCCTTCCCCTCCCGCTTGCTAGGGCAACTCCCATCTTTTCAGGTTCTATAATACTGTATTTTTCACTCCATGCATCTGATGAAGTAGGTTTTAGCCCATGAAAGCTTATGCCCAAATAAATGTGTTAGTCTCTAAGGTGCCACAAGGACTCCTGGTTGTTTTTGCCGATACAGCCTAACATGGCTACCACTCTGAAACCCCAAGAAGAAAAGGAAGACTTGTGGCACCTTAGAGACTAACAAATTTATTTGAGCATAAGCTTTTGTGAGCTACAGCTCACTTCATCGGATGCATTCAGTGGAAAATACAGTGGGGAGATTTTTCCACTGAATGCATCCGATGAAGTGAGCTGTAGCTCACGAAAGCTTATGCTCAAATAAATTTCTTAGTCTCTAAGGTGCCACAAGTCCTCCTTTTGTTTTTGCGGATACAGACGAACACACGTCTGCTACTGTGAAAACTGTAATCTGTAACCTATCATTTAAATCATCTTCTGTACCTGATGACTGGAGGATGGCTAATGTGACACCAATTTTTAAAAAGGGCTCCAGAGGTGATCCCGGCAATTACAGGCCTGTAAGCCTGACTTCACTACTGGGCAAACTGCTTGAAAAACTGTAATAAAGAACAATATTGTCAGACAGAGATGAACATAATTTGTTGGGGAAGAGTCAACATGGTTTTAGTAAAGGGAAATCATGCCTCATCAATCTACTAGAATTCTTTGAGGGGGTCAACAAGCATGTGGACCAAGGGGATCCAGTGGATATAGTTGTACTTAGATTTTCAGAAAACCTTTGACAAGGTCCCTCACCAAAGGCTCTTATGCAAAGTAAGCTGCCACAGGATAAGAGGGAAGGTGCTCTCATGGATTGGTAACTGGTTAGATAGGAAACAAAGGGTAGGTATAAATGGTCAGTTTTCAGAACTGAGAGAGGTAAATAGTGGTGTCCTCCAGGGGTCTGTTCTGGGACCAGTTATATTCAATATATTCATAAATGATCTGGAAAAAGGGGTAAACAGTGAGGTGGCAAAATTTGCAGATGATACAAAATCACTAAACAGGTTTCAGAGTAACAGCCGTGTTAGTCTGTATTCGCAAAAAGAAAAGGAGTACTTGTGGCACCTTAGAGACTAACCAATTTATTTGAGCATGAGCTTTCGTGAGCTACAGCTCACTTCATCGGATGCATCACTAAAAATCACTAAAGATATTTAAGACCCAGGCAGACTGCAAAGAGCTACAAAAGGATCTCTCTAAACTGGATGACTGGGCAACAAAATGACAGATTAAATTTAATGTTGATAAACATTGGAAAGCACAATCTCAATTATACATATAAAATGATGGGGTCAAAATTAGCTGTTACCACTCAAGAGAGAGATCTTGGAGTCATTGTGGATAGTTCACTGAAAATATCCACTCAATGTGCAGTGGCAGTCAAAAAAGCGAATAGAATGCTGGGAATAATTAACAAAGGGATAGATAATAGGACTGAAAATATGTTGCCTCTATATAAATCCATGGTACACCCACATCTTGAATAGTGTGTGCAGATGTGGTCACCCCATCTCAAAAAAGATATTTTGGAATTGGAAAAGGTTCAGGAAAGGGCAACAAAAATCATAGAATCATAGAATATCAGGGTTGGAAGGGACCTCAGGAGGTCATCTAGTCCAACCCCCTGCTCAAAGCAGGACCAATCCCCAATTAAATCATCCCAGCCAGGGCTTAGAATCATAGAATCATAGAATATCAGGGTTGGAAGGGACCCCAGAAGGTCATCTAGTCCAACCCCCTGCTCGAAGCAGGACCAATTCCCAGTTAAATCATCCCAGCCAGGGCTTTGTCAAGCCTGACCTTAAAAACTTCTAAGGAAGGAGATTCTACCACCTCCCTAGGTAACGCATTCCAGTGTTTCACCACCCTCCTAGTGAAAAAGTTTTTCCTAATATCCAACCTAAACCTCCCCCACTGCAACTTGAGACCATTACTCCTTGTCCTGTCCTCTTCTACCACTGAGAATAGTCTAGAACCATCCTCTTTGGAACCACCTCTCAGGTAGTTGAAAGCAGCTATCAAATCCCCCCTCATTCTTCTCTTCTGCAGACTAAACAATCCCAGTTCCCTCAGCCTCTCCTCATAAGTCATGTGTTCCAGACCCCTAATCATTTTTGTTGCCCTTTGCTGGACTCTCTCCAATTTATCCACATCCTTCTTGTAGTGTGGGGCCCAAAACTGGACACAGTACTCCAGATGAGGCCTCACCAATGTCGAATAGAGGGGGACGATCACGTCCCTCGATCTGCTTGCTATGCCCCTACTTATACATCCCAAAATGCCATTGGCCTTCTTGGCAACAAGGGCACACTGCTGACTCATATCCAGCTTCTCGTCCACTGTCACTCCTAGGTCCTTTTCCGCAGAACTGCTGCCTAGCCATTCGGTCCCTAGTCTGTAGCTGTGCATTGGGTTCTTCTGTCCTAAGTGCAGGACCCTGCACTTATCCTTATTGAACCTCATCAGATTTCTTTTGGCCCAATCCTCCAATTTGTCTAGATCCCTCTGTATCCTATCCCTGCCCTCCAGCGTATCTACCACTCCTCCCAGTTTAGTATCACCCGCAAACTTGCTGAGAGTGCAATCCACAGCATCCTCCAGATCATTTATGAAGATATTGAACAAAACCGGCCCCAGGACCGACCCCTGCGGCACTCCACTTGACACCGGCTGCCAACTAGACATGGAGCCATTGATCACTACCCGTTGAGCCCAACAATCTAGCCAACTTTCTACCCACCTTGCCAACCCAATCTACCCAATCTAGCCAACTTTCTACCCACCACTAAAATGATTAGGGGCATGGAACAGCTTCCGTATGAGGAGAGATTAATAAGACTGGGACTTTTCAGCTTGGAAAAGAGACGGATAAGGGGAGATATGTTTGAGGTCTATAAAATCATGACTGGTGTAGAGAAAGTAGATAAGGAAATGTTATTTACTCCTTCTCATTACACAAGAACTAGGGGTCACCAAATGAAATTACTAGGCAGCAGGTTTAAAACAAATAAAAGGAAGTATTTCTTCACACAATGCACAGTCAACCTGTGGAACTCCTTGCCAGGGGATGTTGTGAAGGCCAAGACCATAAGAGGGTTCAAAAAAGAACTAGATAAATTCATGGAGGATAGGTCCAGCAATGGCTATTAGCCAGGATGGGCAGGAATGGTGTCCCTCGCCTCTGTTTGCCAGAAGCTGGGAATGAGTGACAGGTGATGGATCACTTGATGATTACCTGTTCTGTTCATTCCTTCTGGGGCACCTGGCTTTGGCCATTGTCAGAAGTCAGGATACTGGGCTAGATGGACCTTCGGTCTGACCCAGTAGGGCCATTCTTTGTTCTTATCTCTTCCTTAGGCCATGCCCACACTATAAAAATTATGTCAACTTAAGTTACATTGGCATACAGCAGCCGCAGTTATTACATCGCTTGTGCGCGCTATGCTCCTTGTGTCGGCACACACCTCCTCACCAGGAGCGCTCATATTGATGCATAGTGCAGTGCACCGTGGCTTGGTATTCCACTGTGCAACTTGCCACCATGCAACACAGGATGTTTTGGGAAGTTTTTGCAATGCTTCATGAAGCAGAAACGGGTTGCACAGGTGTGACTGGGAGCATGGGGTCAACTTCCCATAATGAAGTGTTCTCCATCCCATAATTTCATCTGCATCCCATAGTATTTCACACCTCTTCAAAATCCCCATAAACCCATGTATCCCTCCTTACTGGCCACCATCTCTGACAGACACACAGAGTGTGCAGAGCTCTGCATTATTGTCATGAGCATTGCAAGCACAGGGTGCCTGATCTTGCAGTATCTGCAGAGCCCAAAGAGGAGCTGCGGGGAACACGACATTTCCTTGAAGACTAGATCGCTGTGGGACACAGACAGAAACAATTCAAGGTTGTTGGTGGCATTCATGGAGAAGCTGCAGATGGTGGAGCACCAGTTCTGGGCCTGAGTAACAAGCACTGACTGGTGGAATTGCATTACCATGCAGGTTTGGGATGACTAGCAGTAGCTGAAGAATTTTCAGATGCACAAAGACACATTCCTGGATCTGTGTGCCGAACTTGCCCCAGCCTGCCAGCGCAAGGACACCAAAATGAGAGCTGCACTGACAGTAGAGAAGTGAGGGGCAATTGCACTGTGGAAATTTGCAATGCCCAATTGCTACGGGTCAGTGGGAAACCATCTGGGAGTTGGGAAATGCACAATGGAGGCCACTGTCATGCAAGTGTGCAGGGCCATTATGCACCTCCTGCTACGCAGGACACAGTGGATGGTTCGCAGCAATAAGCTTCATGAACTTTGGAGGGTCAATAGATGGCACACACATCCCTATTTTAACACCAGACCACCTTGCCACAGAGTACATCATGGTAATGCAACTGCTGGTGGATCACCGGGGATGCTTTACTGACATCAATGTGGGTGGGTCAGGGAAGGTGCATGCCGCAGGCATCTTTAAGAACACAGGACTGTGCAAAAAGCTGCAAGCAGGGACTTCCTTTCCCAACCAGCAGATTACCATGGGGAATGTTGAAATGCCAATAGTGATCCTGGGAGACCCAGCCTACCTCTTGTTCCCATGGCTCATGAAACTATACACTGGCCATCTTGACAGCACCAAGGAATGCTTCAAATATCAGCTCAGCAGGTGAAGAATAACAGTTGAATGTGCCTCTGGTTGTCTGAAGGGTCATTGTTTACTTACAAGATTGGACCTCAGTGAAAAAAAATCCCAATGGTGATAGCTGCCTGCTGTGTCCTGCATAATATCTGAGAGTCAAAGGGGGAAAGTTTCTACCATGATGGAGCTGGAGCTGCTGTATACTGAATTTGAACAGCCAGATACAAGGGCTATTAGAAGGGCTCAGTGCAGAGCGATGTAGCTCAGGAAGGCTTTGAAAGAACATTTAAAAGTGAGCCAGAACAGTGTGCTCTACCTGGCCTTGCTCTTTTGCAGCCTGCTACGATTCTTGTGGTGATTCTGTGTGTGTAGAAATAGAACATTGCCAATGCACCTATTATTATATAGTCTTGAATGAGGTTATGGTTTCTGTGACAAAATGAAGTAACAGGAAATTGGTACTTATCAGACGTACTCAGCACCAGACAGCACATGTTGTGAACCAATAAAGATGAATTTTGTTCCAAAAAATGGATTTTTATTCTGTAATATGAACCAGGCAATTACAAAACCCTTTGAAACTTAATAAATTAAGGGAACAGAACTTATGAAGGGGCAAGAAAAAAACATTTTCATTTCAGGTACACATACACCAAGTATGGCTTTCACAGGTCAGTCTATGTGTAGCTGATGGTCTGTAACGTCCCTTGGGGTGGAGTGGTAGGGGTGTGCAGTGACCCAAGTTCCCTGTAAGCTGCGCGGACGCACAGCAGCCTACTTAGCACTGCGCAGGCGCTTAGGGAACCCGGCTGGGGACCTGCCACGGCCCCCACCTAGCCCGGCCCCCAACCTGCCATGCGAGGTCCCCCCCGTCCAAACTCACCCTGTGGACCGGACCCAGCCAGGGCCCTCCCCTGGCCCGGACCTGCTGGGGCCAGGGGAGGGGCACCTATCCTGCAGCCCCAGCCCTAGAGCGACAGGGACAGGTGCCTCTTCCACTCCAGCCCAGTTGCTGCTGCAAGGAGAGAGCACTGGGACGGGGGGAGGGGGAGGAGGAAAGAGTTCTCTCTCCCTGCCATAGCCCCGGAGCACCCTCCTGCACCCCAAATCCTTCATCCCCAGCTCCACTCCAGAGCCTGCACCCCCTGCACTCAACCCTCTGCCCCCAGCCCTGAGCCCCTCATCCCCAGCCCTGCCCCAGAGCCTGCACCCCCAGCCGGAGCCCTCACCCCCTGCACCCCAACCCTCTACCCCAGCCTTGAGCCCCCTCCCACAGGAACCCCTCGGCCCTACCCCCACCACATGAATTTTGTTGCGTGCACCAATATGAAGGTGATGTGTCACACATCACCTCCATAGTGGTGCACACAACAAAATTCAATCTGCACATGGGTGGGAAAAATTAGAGTGAACACTGGCATGAGGAATGTTGAGGGGGGTGAAGGTAGGAGACATTGAGTTCTCTATGGGCTGCAGAGGGAGGCGAGCACAGGATTCTTATACCTGCAGGTCTACCAGAGTCAGTGCAGCATCTCTGCTGCATGAGAAACCCCATTATGTCCTAGTGCATCTCCCTCTCCTTTTCCTGCCTTTCTCCTCTCAACTCTTCCTTCGCCATGCTGTCTGAAATGGTCATCCTCCAGACCCTGGTCTCATTCTCTGATGCAGCACAGGCTTGCATGTTCTCCTGGAACATGCCAGCAAAAGTCCTCTTCTTTCTCTTCCTTATCTGGCTCAGGCTTTCTGCGGGTGTGGAGGAGACCCTGAAGGCCACAATGGCAGCAGCTGCAGATACAACACAGAGAGGTACCATTGTCAGTGTATTCACAATGGAAATCAAAACTTAGGATACTGAACTCACTTCCCTTGCTTCCCAAAAGTTGTAAGCAGTACATTGTCACATCTGCTTAGGCTTGACAGACCACAGCACCAGTCACAGCATCCTGCCATTGTGAATGTGGCCCTCAGGGGGGGAGGAGGTAGGGGAAATGAGGGGGGAATAGCTCACAAGCCTGAGTATATGTGTATGGGGCAATGAGACTGAATACTAGCACCGTTTTCCACAGGCAGGGGTGATTTTAGCTGGTATCTCACTCCTGAGAGTGACAAAGGCAGACACTATGGCTATTTGCATCCTGAAGCCACCCAGGCCCTTCTTAAAAAAGGGAAGGAGAACCTGGGGAACTACAGATCGGTCAGCCACACCTCAGTCCCTGGAAAAATCATGGTGATCAGGAACAATCAACATGGATTCACCAAGGGCAAGTCATGCCTGACCAATCTGATTGCCTTCTATGATGAGATAACTGGCCCTATGAATATGGGGAAAGCAGTGGACATGATATATCTTGACTTTAGCAAAGCTTTTGATACGGTCTCCCACAGTATTCTTCCCAGCAAGTCAAAAAAGTATGGATTGGATGAATGGACTATAAGGTAGATAAAAAGCTGGCTCAACAGGTAGTGATCAACAGCTCGATGTCTAGTTGGCAGCCAGTATCAAGCAGAGTGACCCAGGAGTCAGTCCTAGAGCTGGTTTTACTCAACATCTTTATTAATGATCTGGATGATGGGATTAATTACACCCTCAGCAAGTTCGCAGATGACACCAAGCTGGGGGGAGAGGTAGATACGCTGGAGGGTAGGGATAGGGTCCAGAGTGACCTAAACAAATTGGAGGACTGGGCCACAAGAAATCTGATGAGGTTCAACAAGAAGTGCAGAGTCCTGCACTTAGGATGGAAGAATCCCATGCACTGCTACAGGCTGGGGACAGACTGGCTAAGCGGCAGTTCTGCAGACAAGGACCTGGGGATTACAGTGGACAAGAAGCTGGATATGAGTCAGCAGTGTGCCTTTGTTGTGAAGAAGGCTTATGGCATATTGGGCTGCATTAGTAGGAGCATTGCCAGCAGATTGAGGGAAGTGATTATTCCCCTCTATTCGGCACTGGTGACGTCACATCTGGAGTACTGTGTCCAGTTTTGGGCCCCCCACTACGGAAAGAATGTGGACAAATTGGAGAGAATCCAGCAGAGGGCAACGAAAATGATCAGGGGGCTGGGGCCCATGACTTACGAGGAGAGGCTGAGGGAACTGGGCTTATTTAGTCTGCAGAAGAGAAGAGTGAGGGGGGATTTGATAGCAGCCTTCAACTACCTGAAGGGGGGTTTCAAAAATGATGGAGCTAGGCTGTTCTCAGTGGGGGCAGATGACAGAACAAGGAGCAACGGTCTCAAGTTGCAGTGGGGGAGGTCTAGGTTGGATATTAGGAAATATATTTCACTAGGAGGGTGGTAAAGCACTGGAATGGGTTACCTAGGGAGGTGGTGGAATTTCCATCCTTAGAGGTTTTAAAGGCCCTCGCCAGAAACCTTCAGTAGAGGATTGCAGAGTACCTCCATCCAAGTTCCACTGAGATCTCTACGAAGGATTCTGGGCACATAAACTGCTCCATGTGGCCCCTCTCTTGGCTGTTTCACTACCTCTTCTAGCACAAGTAAAAAAGGGTAAATCAACAGATGTGTCCTGTTACTTTGGGGGTTCCATCCCTGGAATTTCAAAGAAAATGGCATATTTACTAGAGGTTCCTTCCCCTGCATCAGGCTTCCCTCAGCAGGACTGTTGGGGCTGAGTGGTGGAGTCAAAAACATGTCCTGGCTCACCAGGCAGCTAGATTTCCCCGGTCGCCTGGCTCCCATATTCCTCCTCCACCTCCTCCTCACTGTTCACAGCAGGGGTCTGTGACTTGGGCTCACTTAAAGTATCCACAGGGCTCTTGGGGGTCATAGTGAGATCTCCACCAAAGACAGCATGCAGCTCTTTGTAAAAGTGGCAGGTCTGCAGCTCCGCACCATATCAATTGTTGGCCTCTCTTGCCTTCTGGTATGCCTGCCCCAGCTCCTTGGCTTTCAGGAGGCACTGCCACTGGTCCCTCTTGTAGCTCCTCTCCTGCTGTCCCTGAGTAATCTGCTCATAATGTCCACATTTCTGTGACTGGAGTGGAGCTGGGCTTGCACAGCCTCTTCTCCCACCAGGCCCAGGAGATGCAAAACCTCCTGTATACCCCAGGCAGGAGCACATCTGCAGCGTGTAGCCGGCGTGGTCAGCTGGGCAGTTACATTCAACCGTGAAGAGAGGCTAGGTGTGCTCGTCAAGCCGAGCAATCAGGGAAAAGAATTTCAAAAATGTGCACGGTTTTAAAAGGGAGGAGCAGCGTATTGTCCACATGACCCTTGGGCAACTAATTCACAATGGCAACCAGAACAGCCATGTGGGGCATTGTGGGACAGCTCCTGGAAGCCAAGAACAGTTGATGTAAGTATCGTAGCATCTATGCTGATACTTCATCGACCTAACTACATCCACCCTGAATCTATGCTGCTTGGGGAGGTGGTGCTATTCAGTTGGTGTAGTGGGGCAGTTACGGCAGAAGAAGCGAAATTTAAGTGTAGACACATCCATAGGGAGGTCTACATAAAAACTGTCTTGCATCAACCTAACCATGAAGTGTAGACCAGGCCTTAGTTTAAAGGATTTAGGACCAGAAATCTTTCAATGGGAATTGCAATCCTAAAACTCCCTGAGGCATTTTAAGGAGCTTTATTGATTTTACCCAACTCTTGCATTGTAAAGTGTTTTCGAGACCTCAAATCTTGTAGCTCTTCTCTAAATCCTGTTTTCAACATCCTCTTTAAAAGCAGGAACACCAAAATTGAATACAGTATTCCAGTAGTAGTCCCATCAATACATATGCTAAGGTAATATCTACTTCTACTAATATAAGTAAAATTCTTATTAAAAAAAATCTATAAATTTTTAGATTTTTGTAACTTTTAATTCACATTTTGGTAAATCAAAAATGTAGGGCTCTATGACCTGGCAGTGTCCTTTTGAATAGCTGTTGCATGTTACTCCAGAGGCAGTTGCCTGGCAATGTTAGGTGAGACAAATCAGTGTACTGTGCGTGCATATATTTAAAGCACTTTGGGATCTCTTTGGGATAAAAGGTAGTATGGAAATGCAAGAGATTATTTATTTTGCTTGTGTTCTTGCAGGGGAAATCAGATTAATCTTCCCAATATTGATCACCATCAGCACTTTCACCAAAACTACTGGCTCTCACTGCTCTTTTTTCTTCTAGAGATCGACTTAGAACAATGACCAACGTCCTGGGTGATGCACTGGCTGCGGGCATCATAGCACATGTCTGCCAGAAAGATTTTGCACCAAAGCCAGAAAAAGTACGTATATCCATTTGGGAGAAAAAAAGAGGGGTGCCAGAGCTAAAATCAAATACAAAAACTGTGGGCAGGTCAGGGAGCAGAATTAAGAGTAGATCTTTCTTGTTTTTGCAGCAAGATCCAGTGAGCAACACAGAGAAGCTTTCTTCTGCCGAGAACTCCCTTCTCCAGCCCAAAGACCACGTGATGGAAATGATTGTAGAAACGTTGTCCGAACGAACAGGAGTTAATTACAATATCTGCCAGGTGTAATGGCCATAGCATTTTCATTCCCAGGAAGAGGATTTTGGTGCTAACACGTAGCCACTCTACTCTGTGTGTACATGTGGGCCTTACTGTGCACAAAAAAGGCAGAAAAATCCATTTTTGGGAGGCTTCGAAGAGCTACAGCAGCACAACTGCACTGGCCAGAAGTTAAACAGGAAGCAGTAGCGCCAACTGCTTGCGGCTTTAACCTGCGAGGCCTCATCTATGAAGTCATTGTCTTGACAGTCCAGAGCAACAGATTTTTAAAGGTTTCATGCCACTATTTTCTCAACACAATTTTCTTTTTCGAGGACAGAGGAATAGATAGTTATTAGAGAAGAACCTTAGCTGGTTGTTTTAAAAAGGGGCTGAGACAAGGCAGAGCTTTGTCACCGTCCAGCAATGGTTTTCACCCATTCTCTGTTCGCAATTGCTGTCAGTTTGCATTATGTTTATTATGCAGATAATTTGACCATCTTATTTTAAAATTGTGGTTGGTAAACTTTTTTTAGAGAGAGATTTTATATTCTCTAAAAATGGACATTTCAAGCAGACTTTCTGCTGTCATTCCAAATGTAATTTTGGTCTTCAAGGAACAGGCTGTTTGGACATCTTTGGACACAGAATTTAGGAGCAGAGTTGTTTGGAAATGTTCCAATTTTTTCACTTGATAAGGCTCCCAACAACCATTCGTGGCTCTGTCAATGACTGCTCCAGCTAGTATGGTGAAGATGCAGGTACTAAACACAAGATTTGGGAATGAATGGCAAAATTTGCATGGTGAGAGTGGAATACAAGAATCAAAATCATCTTTGGTTTCTTCATGATAAATTTGAACTAAATGCAAGCAACTGGAAACTGCATGTAGGCATGAAAAGGAAATGGAAAATACAATTTTATCTGGCTTTAAATGTTTTTTTAAAAATATGATCAAGCACTAAAACAGTGCTTTTGAATATATTTTATTTATGAATCAATCTTCCTCCTCAAGTATAAAACATGTCATATGAACCAACCCATCCCACATAATTTTTCCCCATCAGTGAGTTGACCAGATCCCAATAAAATTATGCTGATTTCCCAGCTGAGGACCTGGCCCTGTTTTGAATGTTGTTCCAAATGCAGCCTTAATAGATCAAGACTGTTTTTTTTGGGGTGGTGGTGGTGGGGGGGGTGGGGGAATCATGAGTGAGTTTACATCCTTCAGGAGATAACATTCTCCCCCATCCCAGTGTATTGCTACCACTCCAATATAACAAAGCTCTGCCTTTCCCAAACACCCATTAATTTATTTTGCATTCCCTAGAAGGAAACACTCAGTGAATTCCACAAGGGCCTGATCTGACTCTCTTTGAAGTCTGTGGAAAGGCTCCCATTAACATGCATGGGGGTTTTGGATGCATGCAAGCGCCTGTTCCTTGCAGTACATAATAACAATTTAAAACAGTCATACTTAGACCTCAGTGGTTCTACTGAATTAGCAATCAACATTACCCCAAAAGAGAGACAATGGTGTGAATTCATGGTTTCATTTACTACAGTGCTATGTATGAAATACCTCAGGGGCATTCTACAGTGCGCCGTGCAGAGGCTATTATTTCAAGAACAAAAATTTTATAAGCTGGATCTAAAATTTCTACGTATGATTCAATGTAATTTTCTGGGGTGTTCTTAATTTTTTTTCTGTTTTTGTAAGAAAAATATAAACTGCATCTTCTATGTGGCAAGTACAAAAGCAAATGCTATTAAAATTATGCAAATAGGTGTGTGCCGCCCAAACCCATATTTTCCTTTAATGTTTATTTAATCAAAATGTCAATGACAGCTTTGGGCCTTATGATGGTTGGCCCTGCAAGGCTGCAATAAGAAAGTGTAAGCAGGGCCTCAGCGACCGTTGTAGGTGCACAGCACCTAGCAGAAATCAGCCAGCCAGGAACGGACAGTTTGTGACAGTTGGGTACAGCAGATTTCATTAATTAAAAAAACCTTTTTATATTTTCAGAATCAAGACAACTAAAACCTATGTACCCTTGAGGGAAAAGGGAGTAAGGATAAAGCCACTGTTTGTAAACACTTGTTGCTTCATTTCAAGTTAGACTGAAAAGCTTTTTGGGTCATGGAGGCTGCCTCTAAATTCACCAGGACCTTTGAGAGCCACCTTAATCCAAACAACCTACATACTACATACTATTAATTGCTCTTCAGATCAAGAATTCCACTCCCTCCTGAAGATTGCAGGGAGGAATAAAGACCGCTAATATTCCTACACAAAATTTGAATTTGTTAAGAAATTTCTTTTTCTCAAATCCAAAATGGAATGAAAATCTTTGAAATTAAAAAAAAATACTAGTCTTATAAACCCTTTCAGTGCAGTTGAGGGACAGAGTCCACTGGTCCTAAGCCTTGTCTCGGAGGATAGGTCTACACAGTAACTAGCCACCGTGCCAGCCGACTTGGGTTGTTTCATTGCTAAGTAGATTTCCAGACTCAGGCTGGAGCCCAAGACTGGGGCCCCTCTCATGTTACAGGGTCCTAGAGCCTGGGCTCCAGCCCAAATTGGGCAGTCCATACAGCAGTGAAACAGCCCTGCAGCCCAAGCCCCATGAGCCCAAATCAGCTGGCAGGTTTTTCTTTGCTGTGTAGACATACCCAGAGAAAGCTGCACCATTTCAACTGAAATTTGTTTAAAACCATAATAAGGATATCCCTAGCCCTTTTGTACAAGTATAACAAAATTAGTTTAGAATCAGACCTTAAGATAAACTGATGCTATTTTCTCTCAGACAGATCCAGTTCCATCCTAAATGCTGATAGAATGCATGATGGTACTGTCTTAATATTTACACAACTCTTCCGGGTACCTAAGGGAGGAAAAGGCCATCAGCGGTGATCAAATTGCTCTCAATTTTAACACACAAACATGTAAGCTTATGTTGTATTCCAGAGCTCTTCTCTTAGAGGGCATCACAACTGGTGGTTGCTGCATCTGTTAACATGACAGTAGGATCTGGTGGATGGGAAGAATACAGGCCTAAAAAGTAAAGCATTTGTTTTCCTGAAAAATTATTTACCCTAATAAAATGTAATGGCTCAGACTTCTAGGTGATGCCATTAAATTTATTTCTCTAATTTAGGAGAATAATATCCTAACTGAAGGGGAGAAACAACTTCAGGAGGGAACTTGGGTGCTGCCCAGAGTTCTATTTCATCAGGAAAAGTGATAGAAAAAGCATCTTTGTAAACTGAATTTCTTGCCAATTAACAGTCTCTGCCAAAGCAATGGCCACAAGGAAGGCAACTGAGACACAAAAACTAATGAGGTGGTAGCCTCTAGATCAAATGGGTTTTACCAATAGTTTATTCAAAACTACATTCGTCTTCAAGCTAGCCACCCTATAACTTTTAGCACAGTGGTTACAGCACTCATTTGAGATGTGGGAGACCCACGTTCAATTCCTCTCTCTGCTGGAGGGGGAGAAAGAATTTGAACAGGGGGTCTCTCACCTCTCAAGAGGGTGCTTTAACCACTGGGCTAGAAGTTATTTGGTGGCACACTTTTTACCACATTTCAAATGGGATCCGATCCAATGGGTGAGACCCCTCCACAACTTAAGCAAATTTCTATTTTCCCCTGATTTGTGAACTGTCCTGAGGCTCAGGCAGGAGATAGGCACTTGGAGGCTTAGCAGGAGGTGGCAGTGTGCACGTTCAGAGGCAGAAATGTAGGCACTGAGTTAGTTTAGACACCTATAGGGTTTGGCAGGAGTTTTGTGGATCACCATGGAGCCAAAACTGGGATTTAAGTGCCTAAACACCTTTGTGGATCTGGGCCTCATGTAAGTTGCCCCAGGTCACACAGAGCTGGGAACTGAACCCAGGTCTCCATTGTTGCAGGCTAGGGCCCTAACCACTGGGCATTCCTTTCTCTAATTCTTCACTACAGGGCCATACTAGAAACAGCCCCATTCAAAAACCCCCACTTAAATAATATTTTTGATCCATTTAATAGGGACCACACATTAATATGGTTCAGTGCTTTATTTATTTATTTTTAAATCAAAAATTGTACAGTTCTAAGAAGGCAAATGCCTTTAGGAAATACAAGTAAATTACATCAGCGTAATTATCTTTGTTCTTGATATAATTATTTTACAAGAGTATAAATTTTATTTTTACTACAAGAACTATATTCTGTCTAGCCCTTCTGACTGGCATTTCCATCCTTAAATTCTTTATTGATAGAAGCATATATTATCAGTTCCATTATTATGCCTGGCATCGGGCTAACCAGACAGACATGGACGGTGAGGTAGTATCTTTTATTGGACCAACTTCTGTTGCTGAGAGAAACAAGCTTTCAAACGATAGAGCTCTCCCTCAGGTCTGGGAAAGGTATTCAGAGAGTCACAGCTAAATACAAGGTCAAACAGATAGTTTAGCATCAGTAATTATCACATTCTAAAGGGGCCCTGTAGTAAAGGGATGTTAGTGAGTTACAGACTGCTGGAATGCCATAAATCCAGTCTTTATTAAGACCATGATTTTTAGTGTCTAGCAAAGTTATGAATTTAAGCTCCAAAGCTCGTCTTTTGAAAGTGTTGTGCAGGTGCCTTTGAGAATGAGGACTGATAGTCTGTATCTGACTATCCATTTGTAATTACCTGTAGCTCACGAAAGCTTATGCTCAAATAAATATTACCAACAGGAGAGCGAGTTTGTGTGTGTGTGTTGGGGGTGGGGAGAAAACCTGGATTTGTGCTGGATATGGCCCATCTTGATTATCATACACATTGTAAGGAGAGTGATCACTTTAGATAAGCTATTACCAGCAGGAAAGTGGGTTTGTTTGTGGGGGTGGGGTGGAGGAGAAAACCTGGATTTGTGGTGGAAATGGCCCATCTTGATTATCATACACATTGTAAGGAGAGTGATCACTTTACTGGTAATAGGCTATTACCAGCAGGAGAGTGGGGTGGAGGGAGAGAAAACCTTTTGTAATGATAAACATCCATTTTTTCATGATTTGTGTGCATAAAAACAAACATCTTCTGTATTTTCCACAGTATGCATCCGATGAAGTGAGCTGTAGCTCACGAAAGCTCATGCTCAAATAAATTGGTTAGTCTCTAAGGTGCCACAAGTACTCCTTTTCTTTTTTCAAAATTATAATTTTCTATTATTACAGGTCTCATGCCATCAAATCTCTCAGGTTGGAATCCTCCCTGGATAATGCACTTTTTCTTTCTATTCATTACAGACAGGTGCTTAATGAGCTGTTTACCCCGTTCTCTAATCTTATTTGGTAGTCCATAACAGACTCCTTTCAATGTCTTCTTTTGTGCCCTATAATTGATCCCCAAATATTCCTTAAGATCTTGTGCTTCCAAGTTGTCAATAATTCTAAAGCAGGTAATAGCATCTTTGGACTTGTCTACATGCAAACTAGCACTGATTTAACTACATTCGTTTATAAACAAACGAAGTTGAACTGGTGCAAGTCTGTGTGCAGATAAAGCCTCTGATTATGTGTCCAGCTCCCTCTACCCTTCCTGGTTATAGCCAGTGATTTTAATATTCCAGTCATGTGAATCTTCCCATCATGTTTTTATTACCAACGTCAAATTTTCTTTTACACATGAAAGAAATTCCAATCCCTCCTGTTTAATACACAGGTTCCTGGGAATGACATAGAAGAAATTAAATACATTTATTCCTTTTATGTCTTTTGATACTTTGATTTACATCCATGACACCTCGAGACCAAGTTACATATTTGAGCATATGAATGGTGGTTACTCCCTTAATGCCCTCCTCTGTCGCAGCTTAACACCTACCTGACTTGTCTAGCCCGTCGATAACCAAGATTAGACAGCGTCCTTCACAATGGAAGGGGAACTGAACTGTAGGCCATCTTATATGGGAAGAGGGGCTGTGATGTTCCAGTCACTTACCTAGCCATCAGTTCACCCCAAGAATCTTCTGCCTGAGTTCCCTTGCTTGTGGAACCACAAAGATCTCTGTGATGATCATCTGGACTTTCCTTGTCACCAGTTCCCCTCCAAGATCCCTGAAGTCTTCAATTATCTGTGAAACCAGGTCATCGGTGCCAAAATTTAACAGACATCGTGCCTGCTGTCTTAAGAATCTTGTCCAATCTTGCAGCCTTGCCTTAGCTCAAGCAGCACAGCACACCATCCTGCTGTGCGTCTGTCCCCTTCAGAATGTTTTGTTGACTCTTCCTAACATGGATTCCCCAATAAGGTGTGTTTCCTATGGATGGCTGGAGGGCTTCTCTTGGACATAACCCAATCCAAACATTTGAGATAAGTGGCTGCCTGCAGTTATGTCCCCTGCAACTCTCTTCCTTTCCTCTAGCAGATTTCACAGAGACGTTCTCTACAGTTGTCACACCAAGCACTTGATGTTGATCAGATAGCTTTAGTCATGTAGAATTCCTCCTAGTTCGCCTTTCCCCATGGTCAAACTGCCAATCATCATCTCTATTTTCTACTCTCTCCTGCTCATTCTTAGCTGATTTTTCCTCCCTGGTTGAATCTACAGTGTGATGCCTGAAGTTTCTCTGATGTAGGCTTAAGAGTTGTTCTTTTCTTCCCATACAGCATCAGCTTGCATGTCTTACTCAGAAAGTCTCTTGCCTTCAGGCAGAAAAGAACACATGGTGCAGCAAAGTCAAGGAATTATGATGTGACTGGAATAACAGAGACCTGGGGGGATAACTCACATGACTGGAGTACTGTCATGGATGGATATAAACTGTTCAGGAAGGACAAGGCAGGGCAAAAAAGGTGGCAGAGTTGCACTGTATGTAAGAGAGCAGTATGAATGCTCAGAGCTCCGGTATGAAACTGCAGAAAAACCTGAGTGTCTATGGATTAAGTTTAGAAGTGTGAGCAAGAAGAGTGATGTCGTGGTGGGAGTCTGCTATAGACCACCGGACCAGGGAGATGAACTGGACGAGGCTTTCTTCCGGCAACTCACGGAAGTTACTCGATCGCAGGCTCTGGTTTTTATGGGAGATTTCAATCAGCCTGATATCTACTGGGAGAGCAATACAGCGGTTCACAGACAATCCAGGAAGTTTTTGGAAAGCGTAGGGGACAACTTCCTGGTGCGAGTGCTGGAGGAACCAACTAGGGACAGAGCTCTTCTTGACCTGCTGCTCACAAACTGGGAAGAATTAGTAGGGGAAGCTAAAGTGGATGGGAACCTGGGAGGCAGCGACCATCAGATGGTTGAGTTCAGGATCCTGACACAGGGAAGAAAGGAGAGCAGCAGAATACGGACCCTGGACTTCAGAAAAGCAGACTTTGACTCCCTCAGGGAACTGATGGGCAAGATCCCCTTGGAGAATAACATGAGGGGGAAAGAAGTCCAGGAGAGCTGGCTGTATTTTAAAGACGCCTTACTGAGGTTATAGGGACAAACCTATATGGGTGAGATTCTGTGGCCTGCGTTGTACAGAAGGTCAGACTAGATGATCATAATGGTCCCTTCTGACCTTAAAGTCTATGATTCTATGAAACCATCCCGATGTGTAGAAAGAATAGTAAATATGGCAGGCGACCAGCTTGGCTTAACAATGAAATCTTGCTGATCTTAAACACAAAAAAGAAGCTTACAAGAAGTGGAAGATTGAACAAATGACCAGGGAAGAGTACAAAAATATTCCTCGGGCATGCAGGAGTGAAATCAGGAAGGCCAAATCACACCTGGAGTTGCAGCTAGCAAGAGATGTTAAGAGTAACAAGAAGGGTTTCTTCAGGTATGTTAGCAAGAAGAAGAAAGTCAAGGAAAGTGTGTGCCTCTAACTGAATGAGGGAGGCAACCTAGTGACAGAGGATGTGGAAAAAGCCAATAAAAAGGGCTTTTTTTGCCTCTGTCTTCACGAACAAGGTCAGCTCCCAGACTACTACACTGGGCAGCACAGCATGTGGAGGAGGTGACCAGCCCTCTGTGGGGAAAGAAGTGGTTCGGGACTATTTAGAAAAGCTGGACGAGCACAAGTCCATGGGGCTGGATGCACTGCATCCGAGAGTGCTAAAGGAGATGGCGGATGTGATTGCAGAGCCATTGGCCATTATCTTTGAAAACTCATGGCGATTGGGGGAGGTCCCGGATGACTGGATAAAGGCTAATGTAGTGCCCATCTTTAAAAAAGGGAAGGAGGAGGATCCTGGGAACTACAAGCCAGTCAGCCTCACCTCAGTCCCTGGAAAAATCATGGAGCAGGTCCTCAAGGAATCAATTCTGAAGCACTTAGTGGAGAGGAAAGTGATCAGAAACAGTCAGCATGGATTCACCAAGGGCAAGTCATGCCTGACTAATCTAATTGCCTTCTATGAGGAGAAAACTGGCTCTGTGGATGAGGGGAAAGCAGTGGATGCCTTGTTCCTTGACTTTAGCAAGGCTTTTGACACGGTCTCCCACAGTATACTTGCCAGTAAGTTAAAGAGGTATGGGCTGGATGAATGGACGATAAGGTGGATAGAAAGCTGGCTAGATTGTCGGGCTCAAAAGGTAGTGATCAATGGCTCCATGTCTAGATGGCAGCCGGTATAAAGTGGAGTGCCCCAAGGGTCGGTCCTCAGGCCGGTTTTCTTTAATATCTTCATTAATGATCTGGAGGATGGTGTGGATTGCACCCTCAGCAAGTTTGCAGGTGACACTAAACTGGGAAGAGAAGTAAATACGCTGGAATGTAGCGATAGGATACAGAGGGACCTAGACAAATTAGAGAATTTGGCCAAAAGAAATCTGATGAGGTTCAACAAGGACAAGTGCAGAGTCCTGCACTTAGGACAGAAGAATCCCATGCACCGCTACAGACTAGGGACCGAATGGCTTGGCAGCAGTTCTGCAGAAAGGGACCTAGGCGTTACGGTGGACGAGAAGCTGGATATGAGTCAACAGTGTGCCGTTGTTGCCAAGGCGACCAATGGCATTTTGGGCTGTATAAGTAGGGATCATTCCCCTCTATTCGACATTAGTGAGGCCTCATCTGGAGTAGTGTGTCCAGATTTGGGCCTCACACTACAAGACGGATGTGGAAAAATTGGAGAACGTCCAGGGGAGGGCAACAAAAATTATTAGGGGACTGGAACACATGACTTACGAGGAGAGGCTAAGGGAACTGAGATTGTTTCGTCTGCGGAAGAGAAGAATGAGAGGGGATTTGACAGCTTTTCAACTACCTGAAAGGGGGTTCCAAAGAGGATGGATCTAGACCGTTCTCAGTGGTAGCAGATGACAGGACAAGGAGTAATGGTCTCAAGTTGCAGTGGGGGAGGTTTAGGTTGGATATTAAGAAAAAAATTTTCACTAGGAGGATTGTGAAATACTGGAATGCGTTACCTAGGGAGGAGGTGGAATCTCCTTCCTTAGATATTTTTAAGGTCAGACTTGACAAAGCCCTGGCTGGGATGATTTAGTTGGGGGATTGGTCCTGCTTTGAGCAGGGGGTTGGACTAGATGACCTCCTGAGGTCCCTTCCAACCCTGATTTTCTATGATTCTACATCCTCTGCAGGTCACAATACCTGTTTCCTTCCTGGTCTACTTTGGTAACCCTGCTGAAATGTATATTCCTTCCTCACTGTTCTCGCAACAGAAGCTTCTTGACCAGTCCATCTCTTTTGGGGAATATGAGAGGGGACCAGAAGCAAAATCCGGTGATTGTGAAGGATGTTGGCTTGTACACTCTAATCAGCTCTCCATGTGGTTTAATCTCTTGTATCTACAACTCAACTCCCCAGCCTCTTTTTCCTTTTTACCTCGTGAACACATAGAAGGGGTGGCTCAATTAGGTTGGTTCCTATGGCTGGGGCATACCTCGTCTCTGACTTCAATCTGGAACTGGGGTGACTTATTCCATTCTCTCCCTCTAGATGTAGGGACGTAGGATAATAGACTTAGTGAACGAGAGGTCACATCTAGTGTGTCAGTTCTGGTCACTGATAGTTGTCAGCACCAAATGCTTCGGGGGAAGAGGGGGAGGGAGCAAGAAATAATAAGCAGATGTGGGACAATCTGTCCCCCTTGCAGGTCTCGACCTACTAGTTTGAGATAAGCTTAAGCCCCAAAGAATGAGGTGTTATAACCAAGACTGTTCTCCCAAGAGCTCCTCCTTAGAATCACAGAATATCAGGGTTGGAAGGGACCTTAGGAGGTCATCTACTCCAACCCCCTGCTCAAAGCAAGACCAATCCCGAACTAAATCATCCCAGCCAGGGCTTTGTCAAGCCTGACCTTAAAAATATCTAAGGAAGGAGATTCCACCACCTCCCTAGGTAACGCATTCCAGTGTTTCACCACCCTCCTAGTGAAAATTTTTTTCCTAATATCCAACCTAAACCTCCCCCACTGCAACTTGAGACCATTACTCCTCGTTCTGTCATCAGCTACCACTGAGAATAGTCTAGATCCATACTCTTTGGAACCCCCTTTCAGGTAGTTGAAAGCAGCTATCAAATCCCCCCTCATTCTTCTCTTCCACAGACTAAACAATCCCAGTTCCCTCAGCCTCTCCTCATAAGTCATGTGCTCCAGTCCCCTAATCATTTTTGTTGCCCTCCACTGGACGTTTTCCAATTTTTCCACATCCTTCTTGTAGTGTGGGGCCCAAAACTGGACACAGTACTCCAGATGAGACCTCACCAATGTTGAATATAGGGGAACGATCATGTCCCTCGATCTGCTGGCAATACCCCTACGTATACATCCCAAAATGCCATTGGCCTTCTTGGCAACAAGGGCACACTGTTGACTCATATCCAGCTTCTCGTCCACTGTAACCCCTAGGTCCTTTTCTGCAGAACTGCTGCCTAGCCATTCGGTCCCTAGTCAGTAGCGGTGCATGGGGTTCTTCCGTCCTAAGTGCACTTGTCTTTGTTGAACCTCATCAGATTTCTTTTGGCCCAATCTTTGTCTAGGTCCCTCTGTATCCTATCCCTACCCTCCAGCGTAACTATTCTCCTCCCAGTTTAGTGTCATCTGCAAACTTGCTGAGGGTGCAATCCACACCATCCTCCAGATCATTTATGAAGATATTGAAGAAAACCGTCCTCAGGACCGACCCTTAGGGCACTCCACTTGATACCGGCTGCCAACTAGACATGGAGCCATTGATCACGACCTTTTGAGCCCGACAATCTAGCCAACTTTCTATCCACCTTATCATCCATTCATCCAGCCCATACTTCTTTAACTTGCTGGCAAGAATACTGTGGGAGCCTGTGTTAAAAGCTTTGCTAAAGTCAAGGAACAACACATCCACTGCTTTCCCCTCATCCACAGAGCCAGTTTTCTCCTCATAGAAGGCAATTAGATTAGTCAGGCATGACTTGCCCTTGGTGAATCCATGCTGACTGTTCCTGATCACTTTCCTCTCCTCTAAGTGCTTCAGAATTGATTCCTTGAGGACCTGCTCCATGATTTTTCCAGGGACTGAGGTGAGGCTGACTGGCTTGTAGTTCCCAGGATCCTCCTTCTTCCCTTTTTTAAAGATGGGCACTACATTAGCCTTTTTCCAGTCGTCCGGGACTTCCCTGGATCACCATGAGTTTTCAAAGATAATGGCCGATGGCTCTGCAATCACATACGTCAACTCCTTTAGCACTCTCAGATGCAGCGCATCCAGCCCCATGGACTTGTGCTCGTCCAGCTTTTCTAATTAGTCCCGAACCACTTCTTTCTCCACAGAGGGCTGGTCACCTCCTCCACATGCTGTGCTGCCCAGTGCAGTAGTCTGGGAGCTGACCTTGTTCGTGAAGACAGAGGCAAAAAAAGCCCTTTTTATGGGCTTTTTCCACATCCTCTGTCACTAGGTTGCCTCCCTCATTCAGTTAGGGGCACACACCTTCCTTGACTTTCTTCTTCTTGCTAACATACCTGAAGAAACCCTTCTTGTTACTCTTAACATCTCTTGCTAGCTGCAACTCCAGGTGTGATTTGGCCTTTCTGATTTCACTCCTGCATCCCTGAGCAATATTTTTATACTCTTCCCTGGTCATTTGTTCAATCTTCCACTTCTTGTAAGCTTCTTTTTTGTGTTCAAGATCAGCAAGGATTCCACTGTTAAGCCAAGCTGGTCGCCTGCCATATTTACTATTCTTTCTACACATCAGGATGGTTTGTCCCCGTAACCTCAATAAAGATTCTTTAAAATACAGCCAGCTCTCCTGGACTCCTTTTCCCCTCATGTTATTCTCCCAGGGGATCCTGCCCATCAGTTCCCGGAGGGAGTCAAAGTCTTCTTTTCTGAAGTCCAGGGTCCATATTCTGCTGCTCTCCTTTCTTCCCTGTGTCAGGATCCTGAACTCAACCATCTCATGGTCACTGCCTCCCAGGTTCCCATCCACTTTAGCTTCCCCTACTAATTCTTCCCGGTTTGTGAGCAGCAGATCAAGAAGAGCTCTGCCCCTAGTTGGTTCCTCCAGCACCTGCACCAGGAAATTGTCCCCTACCCTTTCCAAAAACTTCTTGGATTGTCTGTGCACCGCTGTATTGCTCTCCCAGCATATATCAGGGTGATTGAAGTCTCCCATATGAACCAGGGCCTACGATCTAGTAACTTCCGTGAGTTGCCGGAAGAAAACCTTGTCCACTTCATCCCCCTGGTCCGGTGGTCTATAGCAGACTCCCACCATGACATCACCCTTGTTGCTCACACTTCTAAACTTAATCCAGAGACACTCAGGTTTTTCTGCAGTTTCATATCGGAGCTCTGAGCATTCATACTGCTCTCTTACATACAGTGCAACTCTGCCACCTTTTCTGCCCTGCCTGTCCTTCCTGAACAGATTATATCCATCCATGACAGTACTCCAGTCATGTGAATTACCCCACCAAGTCCCTGTTATTCAAATTACATCATAATTCCTTGGCTGTGCCAGGACTTCCAGTTCTCCCTGCTTGTTTCCCAGGCTTCTTCCATTTGTGTATAGGCACTTGAGATAACTCGCTGATCGTCCCTCTTTCTCAGTATGAGGCAGGAGCCCTGCCATCTCGCGTGCTCCCGCTTCCTCACGGTATCCCGCTTCCTCACTTACCTCAGGGCTTTGGTCTCCTTCCCCCGGTGAACCTAGTTTAAAGCCCTCCTCACTAGGTTAGCCAGCCTGCTTGCAAAGATGCTCTTCCCTCTCTTCGTTAGGTGGAGCCCGTCTCTGCCAAGCACTCCTCCTTCTTGGAACTCCATCCCATGGTCAAAGAATCCAAAGCCTTCTCTCTGACACCACCTGCGTAGCCATTCATTGACTTCCATGATTCAATGGTCTCTACCCAGGCCTTTTCCTTCCACAGGGAGGATGGACGAAAACACCACTTGCGCCTCAAACTCCTTTATCCTTCTTCCCAGAGCCACGTAGTCCGCAGTGATCCGCTCAAGGTCATTCTTGGCAGTATCATTGGTGCCCACGTGGAGAAGCAGGAAGGGGTAGCGATCCGAGGGCTTGATGAGTCTCAGCAGTCTCTCCATCACATCTTGAATCTTTGCTCCTGGCAAGCAGCAGACTTCTCGGTTTTCCTGGTCGGGGCGGCAAATAGATGACACAGTCCCCCTGAGGGGAGAGTCCCCGACCACCACCACCCACCACCTTCTCTTGGGAGCGGTGGTCGTGGAACCCCCAACCCTAGGACAGTGCATCTCATGCCTTCCAATCAGCGGAGTCTTCTTCTGTTCCCTTCCCTCAGATGTATCATCTAGTCCACTCTCCGCATTAGTACCTGTGGAGAGAACATGAAAACGGTTACTTACCTGTATCTGCGTTGCTGGTACATGGACGCTCCCCTTTCTTCTTCTGGAGGTCACATGCTGCCAAATTTCTTCACCATCCTCCTGTCCCCACTGCGCAGCCTGCTCTGAATCTTCAGAACATTGTGCCTGTACAAGCATATCCTGCTGTCTGTCCAGGAAATCTTCAGTTTCTCTTATGCAACGCAGGGTCGCTACCTGTTGCTCCAGACCTTGAACCTTCTCTTTCAATATGGAGACCAGCTTGCACTTTGTACAGACAAAGTCGCTTCTGTCCTCTGGAAGAAAGAAACATGGCACATCCAGTGCAGGTCACAACAGCTGAACGCTCCCCATCCATATTACCTTCCTTCTACGAGCTCACTCAGGAGTTGTAGTAAGTACTCAGAGAAGCCAGCCAGATGTAAGCCTCAGCAGGCTCTCCCCAGGCGAACTCCCAGGCAAACTCCCTCTGTTAGCCGCTCTGCTGTTCGCTGCTCAGCTGGTTCGCAGCTGACTGGCTTTTATACAGTCAGGCCCACTCAAGGCTCACCTGGAACAAAGCACTCCCTATTCACACTTTTCAAACCACCAATCAAACACACGGTCAAACTGTCCCCACAACAGGCACTCAGATACTCACCAACACAGCCTCCTTAATGCAGCCCTTAGCATACCTCCTCTCAGGCAGATCCCAGGCAAACTCCCTCCTCATTTCCAAAAAATGGGGGCTAGAAGTTTTGTGCTGAGTCTGAACAGTCTCTCTCTTTTGCCAGGTGTCTTTGTTACCTTTGGCATCACGACTATTTCTCTTCAGCATGTCCCTACCTGGGGTATCCCACACGTAACATCAATTGTGATACTGCTTACAACAGAGTGACAGCATGCCCCTGCCCACCTCAGAAGTGATGGGATGAAAAAATACAGGAAGAGAGATTATCTTAAAAGCAAGGTGTTATTACACCAACACTTTGGGCAATCAGTTTAAGCCTCAAAAAATCTCTTCAGTATAACTGCAAGTACTAAAGTCCGGAAAGCTTATTCCAATAGAAGAGTTCCATCAAGACCCTTAACTCTATGCTCCATGTACTTTACCCAACCAAGATCCTTCTCAGTCCAACAGAAAGCACCTCTTCCATAGGCGCTGACCTCTGAAGCACGGTCAGAAGGAGAGGAACCTGCATTATAAAGTCCCTAGAGCTTGTTGGATGCTTGCTCATTTTTTGAATGTTCCCACTGTAACCTGCATGTTCCCGGATCCTGATGATCCTGCTGTATCAGATACACACAGTACTAGAAATGGGGCACATGGAAAAGCGATGCTGCTCCTCCACAAAATACCTACTGCCTACGGAAGATACATAGAGCTGGGAGCCAGGAGATGAGGCGTTCTAGCCTTTTCTGACTGGCATTATAAAAAATGGTTACCTATCTTTCATAACTGTTGTTCTTTGAGATGTGTTGCTCATGTCCATTCCATTCTAGGTGTGCATATGCCCATGCATGCGGCTGTCAAAGATGTTTGTCTTAGCAGTATTTGTAGGGTCAGCTGTGGCACCCCCGAGTGCCACACTCACGCGCCGGTATGTTAGGCACCGCCGGCCCTACATCCTCTCAGTTTCTTCTTGCCGGCAACTCTGACAGAGAGGCAGGAGGATGGGTAATGGAATGGACATGAGTAACACATCTCGAAGAACAGTTATGAAAGATGAAGAAGGAAAAAATGGTGATCTATCTTTCATAACTGTTCTTCGAGATGTGTTACTCATGTCCATTCCATTACCCATCCTCCTGCCTCTCTGTCAGAGTTGCCGGCAAGAAGAAACAGAGGATGTAGGGCCGGCGGTGCCTAACATACCGGCGCGTGAGTGTGGCACTCGGGGGTGCCACAGCTGACCCTACAGATACTGCTAAGACAAACATCTTTGACAGCCGCATGCATGGGCATATGCACACCTAGAATGGAACGGACATGAGCAACACATCTCAAAGAACAGTTATGAAAGATAGATCACCATTTTTTCCTTCTTCAAGTGCTTGCTCATGTCAATTCCATTCTAGGTGACTCACAAGCAGTATCCATGGAGGTGGGCTCAGAGTTCACAGTTGTGCAGGCTTGCAACACTGCTCTGCCAAAGCCATCATTGTCTCAGGCTTGCTGGGTAAGTGCACAATGAGATTAAACGTGTGGAAAGACAACCAGGTAGCAGCCCTGCAGATATCCTGAACCAGCACCTGGGCCAGGAAAGCTG
Organism: Caretta caretta; assembly: GCF_965140235.1. Classification (NCBI taxonomy): domain Eukaryota; kingdom Metazoa; phylum Chordata; order Testudines; family Cheloniidae; genus Caretta; species Caretta caretta. Next base: position 5,204,134 of record NC_134230.1, on the reverse strand, counting down.
CTGATGAAGCTTGCACCCTAGTCAAGTGGGCAGTCATGGTCGCTGGTGGAGGCACCTTCACCAGATCGTAGCAGTAACGGATGCAGGCCGTGATCCAGGATGAAATCCTCTGAGGAGACCACTAGGCGATCTTTCATCCTGTCCACCTCTGCAATGAACAATTGTGCTGACTTTCAAAATGGCTTAGTCCTGTTGAAGTTGAAGGCAAGCACCCTCTTCGTCCCACGCCATTTGGAGGGAGCACCTTGCCGCTGCCGTACCCTCCTCCACCAAGGCCTCAAATTCCTGAGCCAGGGACTAACTTGAACTTAGAGGGAGTCCCATAAGTTGAAACTGTACCTCCCCAAGAGAGCCAGGTGGTTAGCCACCCGGAAGTGAAGGCTGGCCATTGAATAAATCTTTTTTCCAAAAAGGTCCAGCCTCTTTGCCTCCTTATTTTTGGGGGTCGAACTGGTTTGCCCCGCTGTCCTTCTCAGCCGCCGAGACGACCAGCGAGCCCAGAGGAGGGTGGGTATACAAATATTCAAAACCCCTGGCAGGGACAAAACATTTTTTCCTCTGCCCTCCTGGAGGTGAGAGGGATGGAAAATGGAGTTTGCCAGAGGGCTTTGGCTATTTTTAGGACCCCATCGTGCACTGGTAGCGCTACACGGCCAGGGATAGTTGCAGAGAGTACATTAAACAGAGTATCCACCTGTCTGGCCATCTCCTTGGGCTTAGAAGTGGAGTTGATAGCCACCCTACAAAGCAGGGCCTGGTGTTCTTTAAAATCATCTGGCAGGCTGGCACGAGAAGGCCTTGCCACTGCCTCATCTAGGGACGAGGAGGACAACTGGGTCACCGGGGGAGGCCCCGAGGCATAAGGTTTCGGGGTAGATGCTCGCTCTTCTACCCTGCCCTCCAAGTGTGCCTTGCGCATTGAACTTGGAGCCACTGGCTGCTGCTCTGAGGTGGCGGCCAAGGAATGGATTGAAGGAGGCATTGGCATCACAAGGCATGCCGCATGTGCTCCAGTAGGGTCAAGGCATCGGCCACTGGTCTTGCTGCCAAGACGGCATCACAGAGGTCGAAGCAACCTCAGGTGCCCAATCACACCGGTGCTGTCTCGGCGAAGGGCTGAATTACCCTTCCATGCCAGAGGAATCACCTTCTGGTGACCACAGAGGGGCTGTCAATGCTTGCGTCTGATGGTAAACCAACGCCATAGGAGACCTTGAGTAGGTGGATCAGTGCAGGAGGTAGGGGGATCGGTGCCTTAAGAAAAGCCACTCCCATGGTCTAGGAGACAAGGAACTGCGCCGAGAAAACAGCCAGCAGGAGGAAGATTGCTGCCAGCTATATGGTGACTGATGTCTCCCTCTAGGCAACCTGTGTTGAGAGTCTGGAAACTGCAATCGTGGTGCCGGCGATCTAGGATGTCCTACAGAAGATGGAAAGCTGGGGCATGGAAATGGAGACTGTTGTTTCGTCTCTGGAGACGGGCATAGTTTGCTTGCCCTCTGAGTGGTCTTTACCACTGGCTTGCCCTCACATGGAGCCCTTGACGTGTCCTGTGACACACGAGGCGCTGGGAGAGGCCTTTGCTCTCTAGGTGCCAGGAGTCCCCTACCATTCCCAGGAATTGGCGGCAGATCCATCGGGGAACTAGGGAGCCCCAATCAGGGAGGCATCCCTATGCGGCTGTGGTGTGGGCTGGCGGCCAACTGGGTCCTTTCCCTGAACTCTCTTGGCCCTTCTTGCTCCATGCCAGGGAGTCACATTTCTTCAACCTCTTCTTAGGCACTGGTGATGGGGAGTGCTGCCAGGCAGAGCCCAGTGCCAGGGGTGCGCTGCGCACCGAGGCCAAAGTGCTCGGGCCAGAATCCAGCCGGGAAGGCTTGGATGCCAAGCAGAGAGCACTTCAGGCACCTGCTATGTGGGGGTCACTAACAGGCATAGTGCCAGTTGCAGTCAGAGCAGGGCTTAAAACCTGGAGATAAGTCCCCGCTGCGACTCTCTAACTACACTACTTAACCACTTAACTACTGTAAACAAACTATTTACAAGGCCCTAAGGCTCAAAGACTGAAGAGAAGAATCCACTAACCCTTGCTAGGCAAGGGAAAAGGGCGCTCCAACTAACCACCATGGGCAGTAAAAAGGAACAGCGAGCATAGGGCTGGAGGCACCTAATATACCGGTGCATGAGGGCGGCACTCAAGAGGGTGCCACCGCCAACCCTACAGATACTGCTTAGACAAAAATCTCCAACAGCTGTGCACTTAGAATGGAATGGACACGAGCAAGCACTTGAAGAAAATTACCTATTGTGTTAAATTATTATATTTAAAGCACTGTGCAGATAACCATAAATTAATTCTCACAACAGCTGAGAGAGGCAGGTATTAATGTCCCTATTTTACAGACGGGAAAACAAACAAAGGTGGAGAGACTTACCCAAGATCACACAATGACTCAGTGGCAGAGCCAGGATTACAACAGAGGATCAACTTTCTCCTAACCTTGTGCTTATGTTTCCTGGCCATACTGCCTTAATGCCAGCATCCACGGCTCCCACTGACTTTAGCTTTAGTTATGAATGCTCTAAACTTCTAAAAAAAACAGGCCTCTAGTACAGGCACCCAGAAAACGAGGAGCACACAATTAGGGGCCACCTGTGGAAATTTTAAGTAACTTTATCAACATTAGATAGGAACTCTGGTGAACATCCAGGAATAGAAACCATTTCTCCAGGGTGGCATTCAACTGCCTTAACTAAAAGGCCATCTTTTCTCTTCCTGCAGTGCCTTGCCTCATTTGTTGCAGGCCTTCCATCTTCTCCAGTAAGTGAGGCATGGCTCATGTACAGACAACTGCCTCATTCTCTACACAACCCTGACTCGTTCAACTAGGACTATTCATCCTGTGCACCAAGACCCTGATTCAGAAACAAACGCTTAAAGGTAGGGACCTGCTTAGGTCCACAGACTTCAATGGTACTTAAGTACATGCTTAAGTGTCCTTTCTTAATAGGGATAATCTCCTGAATCAAAATGTCTAAATGAAGTGGGGTTTTATGGAAAAAAATAGTATGGGATTACATAGCTAAAGACAGTCATAATGCACAGGCCAATGGGGCCAAGTTACAGTTATACAGGCAATGTCAATACTGTCATTTCTAGCTCATGTGCTCGGACTTTGCAACCTTAATAATCGTCTTAACATATTTTGCCGGATTTGTTTTTCTAAAGAAAGGCAACATAAAATCCTGTAATTTGGAACTGTAATACCCACCCCTGCCAACCAGAAGACATAAGGAGGGTTTGAACCTTTGAACCCGTTTGTGGCGGGTGTAACATGCATAGCCCCCTGGCCCCTCTGCCACCTACGAGCTGCAGGGACATGCAGAACTGGCTATGGAGCCTGCCAGCCCCGCCAATCCTCCTCGCCCAGCCACAGCAGGGGTCCTGGGCCATGTGCCACCCATATACCTACCCAACACCAGCGGGAGTCCTGGGCTGACTGCCTCCCCCTCCCCCCAACAGTAGCCGGGGTCCCAGGCCACCTCCCCCAGCACCCGCATCACCCTGGACCGCCGCCCCCCCACCCCCCAAAATTTTAGTTAGGGTTATATAGTAAAAGTCATGTACCGGTCACAGGCCATTAATTTTTGTTTACTGCCCGTGACCTGTCCATGACTTTTAATAAAAATACCCATGACTAAAACGTAGCCTTAGACATGACCAACACCAACACTCTCAGAGTACCAGCCCTGGCAGCCACTTCTAGAGAGCTGCCTACCTCACTAAGTGAGCTGCTACATTCTACACCAGATTCAGTCTCCATGTGGCTGCAAGGTGCCACCCCAAGAAGAGCACACTACAACGGTCTCACCTTGAGATGACAAAAGCATTGACAACATTGATACGGTTGGTATCTGAATGAAGAGGTCGTCACCTCCTGGTCAGGTCTTGTAATATGATCATCCAACATCAATTTGGGGTATAAAATTGCCCCCATTTGCAAACTCTGCTTCAACTTGGGTCCTGGAGCGGCTCCTGATCAGCCAGTTGGCGAGGTATGGAAAGACCTGTACCTGGTGCCTGTGCAGGAACACGGCCACGACTGCCATGCACTTGGAGAAGACTCGAGGTGCTGCTGACAGGCCAAACAGAAGGACTGTGAATTGGTAGTAGGTATTGCTCACCACAAACCTGAGGTACTTTCTGTGGGGCTGAGTGATTGCGATATGAAAATACGCGTCCTTCAAGTCGAGGGCGGCATACCAGACTGCTGGATCAGGTGAGGGATGATGGAGGCCAAAGAGACCATGCAGAATTTGGGTTTCTTTATGAACTTGTTGAGTTCTTGCAGGTTCAAGATGAGCTTGAGGCCACCTTTGGCTTTCAGTATTAGGAAATACCGGGAATAGAAGCCCTTGCCCTTTTGCGTCTGAGGAATCTCTTCCACTGCCCCTAGCAATAGGAGCGAGTGCACCTCCTGTGTAAGGTGTCCCTGAAGAGGGACGGGGAAGGGCGAGAGGGCGCAGAATTGGATGGAGTATCCCCTCTCTACCGTGTGGAGCACCTAGAGGTCCGAAGTAATGCGGGGCCATGCACGGTAGAGAGGGAATAATCAGGACAAAAAGGTAAAGGGGGTGGATCCAGATCTCACTCTGGTGTGCCGGCCTCGACCGCACGCACCTTCAAAAGGCCGGTTTGGCCCCTGAAGGCGGCTTGGATTGTCCCGAGCCCTGGCCAGATGGTTGACGTGGCCTTCTCCTGCCGCTCCAATTTCTCTTTCGGGAGCCATCTTGGCGGTTCTGATGACTGAACCGTTGAGGCTGTGCATGGAAGTGTCTCTGCTGCATTGATGGTGTATACAGACCCAGGGACCTGAGGGTGGCTCTGCAGTCTTTAAGGCTGTTAAGACTTTTGTCAGTTTTTTCTGAGAAGAGAGAGTCTCACCCTCAAAAGGCAGGTCCTGAATGGTTTTTTGTACCTCATAGGGGAGGCCAGAAACCTGGAGCCATGAGCCCCTTCTCATAGCCACTCCTGTGGCCATAACCCTGGTGGCTGCATCTGCCCCGTCAAGTGCTGCCTGAAGGGACGCCCTTGAGATGAGTCTCCCTTCGTCCACCAATGCCAAAATCTCGGCATGGAAGTCCGAGGGGAGCATGTGCATGAATTTGGCCATTGCCGAGCAGGTGGTGTAGGTGTACCTGCTGACGATGACCTGCTGATTGGATATGTGGAGCTGCAAGCCCCCAGTGGAGTAGACCTTTCTTCCATAAACGTCAAGCCTTTTCGCCTCCCGATTCTTCAGGGAGGGTCACTGGAAGCCCTGATGCTCACGTTGGTTGGCAGGTGTGGGACCACAAATGAGTCAGGTGTGGGATGAGTGTATAAATGCTCGTAACCCTTGGAGAGCACAAAGTAGCATCCTTTGCTGCGTTTAGCTGTAGGGGGCAATGAGGCTGGCGTCTGCCACAAAGTTTTCATGGGGTCAGAGATGGTCTTTATGAGGGGAAGGGCAATAGGAGCAGGTCCGGAGGGGGAGAGGATGTCCACCATTGGATCTACATCCTTCACTACCTCCTCCGCCTGAATGCCCAGCCCAGACCCTGGGCAACCCTCCGCAGCAACTGCTGCAGAACCCTCCGCAGCAATTGCTGCGGAAGCCAGGACGGTAACCCTCCAAGGCCGGGGCTGTTGCCGTGCCCACCAACACCTCATCTGGCGAGGACAAAGAGACCCCTGTGAGGGGTGGCTGTTACCTTCTTTCTGCCCCCAAGGAGTCCTGCAGCACCTGGGTTTCTTGGTCCAGTGCCGACCCAGATGGTGTCGTAACCCTCGGTGTAAGGGCTACTTACACCGACGCAGGCACTGCTGGTGCCGAAAGTGCCATAGGTGCTGCTGTCATTCTCAAAGGTTTGAATCACTGTTGGAATCGCCGCTGGTGCTGGAGTCCCTGCCGGTGCAGCTGGGACCACCGGGCCAAATGCTGGCTGCGCTGGAGGTGCCAAAATGGTAGCACAAGGTGGTAATGGGCCTATACCTGACCCTGCTAGTGCCGGCAGGGGAACAAATGAGGCCGAGGCCACCGACGTTGCCCTGGAACGAGACCCTTGGCTGCAATCTTGGCTTTGATAAAAAGCCCAAGAAGTCCAAAAGGGCGATTGCGCTGGGGGCTGCCATTGGGCTGGCCACTATGCCGGGTAAGGGTACCGATCCCGAGTTGATGTGGACCGTCTGCTCCTACTCCTCCAGGACTGATAGGAGCCCGACTCCAACTCCGAGGTGTCTGAAAACGACAACCACAGAGAAGTGGTATTTCTAAGCACAATGCTTTCGCACTGAGGGTTCAGTGTGGCTGGATGTGCTCCGGTGCCGGGGAGTGGCTCAGCGGAGTTAGAGATCAGCAGGCCATCATAGCAGGCTTTCCCCTTGAAGAAGGCCGGGGAGCGAACGGTGCCAGTGACTTATCCTGTCTGGACGGAGAGAATGGTGCTGTGAGGTGAAGCAGTTCTTGGGATGCCTCAAATGCCTCCGGTGTGGAAGTGAGGTGCAACTCATGGTTTGGCCTCGGCGAGCAAGGCGGGTCTGGACTCAACTGCCCCTGTACGCAGGCAGGAGTTGGCATGACCATCACCAGTGGAGCAGCACTAGAGTGGCCCGACTTGGGTCTAACTGTGGCAGGCTCCTTAGGTCTAGAAGGGGGAGAGCGACGTCCCTCCGACGTAAACTACTTTTGCGGCACCGGCGACTGCGAACAGTACCTGCGTGTGGCATGTGAACCATGAGAGGAGCCAGGACGGTAACCAGGCAGTGAAAAGTGGGATGTGAAAAGTATTCTGAGCCGTTGGTAGGGAACAGCACTTTTTATTGGCCCTCTTGCTGGTGGGAGGGATGGAGTCTAGAGTCTGCCACACTACAGGCTGGCAAGGGAAAGGCCTCGTTAATAAGTAAGGCTACCGTGCCTTGCGTGAAGGTGTGTAAGATGTCCACTAGGGAGTGCTGCTCTTCCTCTGCTATGAGTTTCATCATGTCTAGTGACAGAGGATGTGGAAAAAGCTAATGTACTCAATGCTTTTTTTGCCTCTGTCTTCACTAATAAGGTCAGCTCCCAGACTGCTACGCTGGGCATCACAAAATGGGGAAGAGATGGCCAGCCCTCTGTGGAGATAGAGGTGGTTAGGGACTTTTTAGAAAAGCTGGACGTGCACAAGTCCATGGGGCCGGACGAGTTGCATCCGAGAGTGCTGAAGGAACTGGCGGCTGTGATTGCAGAGCCATTGGCCATTATCTTTGAAAACTCGTGGCGAACGGGGGAAGTCCCGGATGACTGGAAAAAGGCTAATGTAGTGCCAATCTTTAAAAAAGGGAAGAAGGAGGATCCTGGGAACTACAGGCCAGTCAGCCTCACTTCAGTCCCTGGAAAAATCATGGAGCAGGTCCTCAAAGAATCAATCCTGAAGCACTTGCATGAGAGGAAAGTGATCAGGAACAGCCAGCATGGATTCACCAAGGGAAGGTCATGCCTGACTAATCTAATCGCCTTCTATGATGAGATTACTGGTTCTGTGGATGAAGGGAAAGCAGTGGATGTATTGTTTCTTGACTTTAGCAAAGCTTTTGACACGGTCTCCCACAGTATTCTTGTCAGCAAGTTAAGGAAGTATGGGCTGGATGAATGCACTACAAGGTGGGTAGAAAGCTGGCTAGATTGTCGGGCTCAACGGGTAGTGATCAATGGCTCCATGTCTAGTTGGCAGCCGGTATCAAGTGGAGTGCCCCAAGGGTCGGTCCTGGGGCCGGTTTTGTTCAATATCTTCATAAATGATCTGGAGGATGGTGTGGATTGCACTCTCAGCAAATTTGCGGATGATACTAAACTGGGAGGAGTGGTAGATACGCTGGAGGGGAGGGATAGGATACAGAAGGACCTAGACAAATTGGAGGATTGGGCCAAAAGAAATCTGATGAGGTTCAATAAGGATAAGTGCAGGGTCCTGCACTTAGGACGGAAGAACCCAATGCACAGCTACAGACTAGGGACCGAATGGCTAGGCAGCAGTTCTGCGGAAAAGGACCTAGGGGTGACAGTGGACGAGAAGCTGGATATGAGCCAGCAGTGTGCCCTTGTTGCCAAGAAGGCCAATGGCATTTTGGGATGTATAAGTAGGGGCATAGCGAGCAGATCGAGGGACGTGATCGTTCCCCTCTATTCGACATTGGTGAGGCCTCATCTGGAGTACTGTGTCCAGTTTTGGGCCCCACACTTCAAGAAGGATGTGGATAAATTGGAGAGAGTCCAGCGAAGGGCAACAAAAATGATTAGGGGTCTGGAACACATGAGTTATGAGGAGAGGCTGAGGGAGCTGGGATTGTTTAGCCTGCAGAAGAGAAGAATGAGGGGGGATTTGATAGCTGTTTTCAACTACCTGAAAGGGGGTTCCAAAGAGGATGGCTCTAGACTGTTCTCAATGGTATCAGATGACAGAACGAGGAGTAATGGTCTCAAGCTGCAGTGGGGGAGGTTTAGATTGGATATTAGGAAAAACTTTTTCACTATGAGGGTGGTGAAACACTGGAATGCGTTACCTAGGGAGGTGGTAGAATCTCCTTCCTTAGAGGTTTTTAAGGTCAGGCTTGACAAAGCCCTGGCTGGGATGATTTAACTGGGAATTGGTCCTGCTTTGAGCAGGGGGTTGGACTAGATGACCTTCTGGGGTCCCTTCCAACCCTTATATTCTATGATTCTATGATTCTATGTCCTGAAAGATGTTGAAGTCATCCAAAAATGATGGCAGAGGGGGAATAGTTGTCTCATCTGGAGAGGAAGAGGATGGTGGTGTCTCCTCCTCAACTCTCAATTCTCTGGTGGCTACTCTTTAATAGGGTGAGGAGACTCCTGAGGTGTTGATGGATGAGACTCCTGATGAGACTTCTTGCATAAAAGTGCCCTGTAGACTTGGTCCCTGTAAGAAGACCAAGGGTTCATGTAAGGGAAAGGTGCTGGATCCCATGGGTGGTCTTTCTAGGGCAGCCAGCTCAAGGACCAGCTGGGAACTCTTCCTCAGAGAAGACCTCAAGTGGTGGAGGGTGGTGGATGGTAGAGCACTAAATAGTGCCACTAGACAAAGGAGGAGCCCCTACTGGGACTCACATGAGTACTGTATCTTGAGCAGAATCTAGCCATCATGATTGTACTTGTAGGCAGTTCTTTAGTTGAGGCTGAAGCAATACTAGGAAACATGCTGGGAGAGGCTGGGAAACCAGTACCAGTGGGAAATTCCTCCTGGTACCCCTTAGCAGAAAGGGACTCTGGTTCCTCCATAACATGAATGTCCTTGTGAGAGAGAAACCTGAAAGGTACTAATTAGCCCATGGAATGAGATGCACTGTCCTAGGGATGGGGGTTCCACGACCACCGCTCCCAAGAGAAGGAGGCGGGTGGTGGTGGTCGGGGACTCTCTCCTCAGGGGGACTGAGTCATCTATCTGCCACCCCGACCGGGAAAACCGAGAAGTCTGCTGCTTGCCAGGAGATAGGATTCACGTTGTGACGGAGAGACTGGCGAGACTCATCAAGCCCTCGGATCGCTACCCCTTCCTGCTTCTCCACGTGGGCACCAATGATACTGCCAAGAATGACCTTGAGTGAATCACTGTGGACTACGTGGCTCTGGGAAGAAGGATAAAGGAGTTTGAGGCACAAGTAGTGTTCTCGTCCATCCTCCCCGTGGAAAGAAAAGGCCTGGGTAGAGACTGTCGAATCGTGGAAGTCAACGAATGGCTATGCAGGTGGTGTCGGAGAGAAGGCTTTGGATTCTTTGACCATGGGATGGTGTTCCAAGAAGGAGGAGTGCTTGGCAGAGAGGGGCTCCACCTAACAAAGAGAGGGAAGAGCATCTTCGCAAGCAGGCTGCCTAACCTAGTGAGGAGGGCTTTAAACTAGGTTCACTGGGGGAAGGAGACAAAGCCCTGAGGTAAGTGGGGACGTGGGATACCGGGAGGAAGCACAAGCAGGAGAGCGAGAAAGGGGAGGGCTCCTGTCTCATACTGAGAAAGAGGGACGATCAGCGAGTTATCTCAAGTGCCTATACACAAATGCAAGAAGCCTGGGAAACAAGCAGGGAGAACTAGAAGTTCTGGCACAGTCAAGAAATTATGATGTGATTGGAACAACAGAGACTTGGTGGGATAACTCACATGACTGGAGTACTGTCGTGGATGGATATAAACTGTTCAGGAAGGACAGGCAGGGCAAAAAAGGTGGCAGAGTTGCACTGTATGTAAGAGAGCAGTATGAATGCTCAGAGCTCCGGTATGAAACTGCAGAAAAACCTGAGTGTCTCTGGATTAAGTTTAGAAGTGTGAGCAACAAGGGTGATGTCATGGTGGGAGTCTGCTATAGACCACCGGACCAGGGGAATGAGGTGGACGAGGCTTTCTTCCGGCAACTCACGGAAGTTACTAGATCACAGGCCATGGTTCTCATGGGAGACTTCAATCACCCTGATATCTGCTGGGAGAGCAATACAGCGGTGCACAGACAATCCAAGAAGTTTTTGGAAAGGGTAGGGGACAATTTCCTGGTGCAGGTGCTGGAGGAACCAACTAGGGGCAGAGCTCTTCTTGATCTGCTGCTCACAAACCAGGAAGAATTAGTAGGGGAAGCTAAAGTGGATGGGAACCTGGGAGACAGTGACCATGAGATGGTTGAGTTCAGGAACCTGACACAAGGAAGAAAGGAGAGCAGCAGAATATGGACCCTGGACTTCAGAAAAGCAGACTTTGACTCCCACAGGGAGCTGATGGCCAGGATCCCCTGGGAGAATAACATGAGGGGGAAAGGAGTCCAGGAGAGCTGGCTGTATTTTAAAGAAGCCTTATTGAGGTTACAGGAACAAACCATCCCGATGTGTAGAAAAAATAGTAAATATGGCAGGCGACCAGCTTGGCTTAACAGTGAAATCTTGCTGATCTTAAACACAAAAAAGAAGCTTACAAGAAATGGAAGATTGGACAAATGACCAGGGAAGAGTATAAAAATATTGCTCGGGCATGCAGGAGTGAAATCAGGAAGGCCAAATCACAATTGGAGTTGCAGCTAGCAAGAGATGTTAAGAGTAACAAGAAGGGTTACTTCAGATATGTTAGCAAGAAGAAGAGAGTCAAGGAAAGTGTGTGCCCCTAACTGAATGAGGGAGGCAACCTAGTGACAGAGGATGTGGAAAAAACTAATAAAAGAGACTTTTTTTGCCTCTGTCTTCACGAACAAGGTCAGCTCCCAGACTACTGCACCGGGCAGCACAGCATGGGGAGGAGGTGACCAGCCCTCTGTGGAGAAAGAAGTGGTTTGGGACTAATTAGAAAAGCTGGATGAGCACAAGTCCATGAGGCTGGATGCGCTGCGTCCGAGAGTGCTAAAGGAGTTGGCGGATGTGATTGCAGAGCCATTGGCCATTATCTTTGAAAACTCATGGTGATCCAGGGAAGTCCCGGACGACTGGAAAAAGGCTAATGTAGTGCCCATCTTTAAAAAAGGGAAGGAGGAGGATCCGGGGTATTACAGGCCAGTCAGCCTTACCTCAGTCCCTGGAAAAATCATGGAGCAGGTCCTCAAGGAATCAATTCTGAAGCACTTAGGGGAGAGGAAAGTGATCAGGAACAGTCAGCATGGATTCACCAAGGGCAAGTCATGCCTGACTAAGCTAATTGCCTTCTAAGATGAGGTAACTGGCTCTGTGGATGAGGGGAAAGCAGTGGACGTGTTGTTCCTTGACTTTAGCAAAGCTTTTGACACGTCTCCCACAGTATTCTTGCCAACAAGTTAAAGAAGTATGGGCTGGATGAATGGACGATAAGGTGGATAGAAAGCTGGCTAGATTGTCAGGCTCAACAGGAAGTGATCAATGGCTCCATGTCTAGTTGGCAGCCGGTATCAAGTGGAGTGCCCCAAGGGTTGGTCCTGGGGCCTGTTTTGTTCAGTATCTTCATAAATCATCTGGAGGATGGCATGGCTTGCACCCTCAGCAAGTTTGCAGATGACACCAAACTGGGAGGAGAGGTAAATATGCTGGAGGGTAGAGACAGGATACAGAGGGACCTAGACAAATTAGAGGATTGGGCCAATAGAAATCTGATGAGGTTCAACAAGGACAAGTGCAGAGTCCTGCACTTAGGACGGAAGAACCACATGCACCACTACAGACTAGGGACCGAATGGCTCAGCAGCAGTTCTGCAGAAAAGGACCTAGGGGTTACAGTGGACGAGAAGCTGGATATGAGTCAACAGTGTGCCCTTGTTGCCAAGAAGGCCAATGGCATTTTGGGCTGTATATGTAGGGGCATTGCCAGCAGATTGAGGGACGTGATTGTTCCCCTCTATTTGACATTGGTGAGGCCTCATCTGGAGTACTGTGACAAGTTTTGGGCCCCACACTACAAGAAGGATGTGGAAAAATTAGAAGACGTCCAGCGGAGGGCAACAAAAATGATTAAGGGACTGGAACACATGACTTATGAGGAGAAGCTGAGGGAACTGGGATTGTTTAGTCTGCAGAAGAGAAGAAAGAGGGGGGATTTGATAGCTGCTTTCAACTACTTGAAAGGGGGTTCCAAAGAGGATGGATCTAGACTGTTCTCAGTGGTAGCAGATGACAGAACAAGAAGTAATGGTCTCAAGTTGCAGTGGGGGAGGTTTAGGTTGGATATTAGGAAAAAAAATTTCACTAGGAGGGTGGTGAAACACTGGAATGCGTTACCTACGGAGATGGTGGAATCTCCTTCCTTAGATATTTTTAAGGTCAGGCTTGACAAAGCCCTGGCTGGGATGATTTAGTTGGGGATTAATCCTGCTTTGAACAGGGGGTTGGACTAGATGACCTCCTAAGGTCCCTTCCAACCCTGATATTCTATGATTCTATGAATGTTCCTCTGGATTAAATCTGTTCACGTTTACCGGAGGAGGTACCAGTCAGTTTTGGAGAGATCTAGGTGCTGGTGGATGGTACCAGGTAAGAACTTCTTTAAAAGAGGCCTTAGTCTTTAAAAAGTCCAGTTTTGGTACTGATGGGTCCAAAGCTTGGGGCTCCTGAACAGCAAACTTCTTGGTACTCAGATTCTCTGTATCTGGTTTCTTGGCTTGCACCTAAGAAGTCTTTTACAGCCATGCTGACACCTTCGTACCGTGTCCAGTGAGAGCCGTGGTGGTACCTGCAGAGGGATGTGGGGTCTCCCTGCTTCCAGATCTAAGTGGAGACTCCTCTCTCCGTTTAGACTCTGTTAGGAGAGTGGGGTCTCTTATGTTTGGTTGCTTTCAGCAAGACCAAAGTTGCCCCCTGATTTTTGTAGGTTGAAGCCGGAGCTGATGACGTCTCTGGAGAACTTTACATAGCTCAGTCTGATTTACCTGCAGGTGGGGCATGGCAACTCAGATCCTGCGGGTCTAAGGGAATGCTCCATGAGGAGCGGTTTCAGGTGGTTTACCCTCCATTTTCAAGATCTGCTCTTAAAGAGACAGCAGATCTTACACTTGGACAGGATGTGAGGACAGCAGAGGCAGCTGGAGTGCCCATCGCTGAGGGGAAAAAGACCTGTGGCAAGTCTAGCAGGGCTTGAAACATGGGATCTTGGCCATACTGCTAGGAAAGACAAACAAAAAGGCCTGAGAGAGAAAGGGGCGCCCCAAAGAAGAGGGGGAAAGCAGGAACGGAGAACCCCCCTTTCAAAGCACATACTAAAAATAAACTAACAACCAAAAAACCTAATTATAAAACAGAGTAAAAGGTGCAAAAGAATAACTGCATCAGCTAGATACTGGACGTTACAGAACTCTACAAGCTGCAGGTCATTGAGAAGCAACTGGAGTGGCACAGGTCCATTCCTCTTTATGTGCGCTCTCATCAGAGCACAGGGTGCTGTATGGAGCAGGCACAGACCCGAGGGTACTACGAGCATAAAAATCTCAGAGTGCACAGGCACGCATACATCCTCAAGGGGAGCACCCATAGGGGCGATAACTTGGAAGATATGAAACGTTAGGTGGTTTAACTTGACATTTCCTTACTTTTGTGAGTTCATGTCAGGTATGCAGTGTGTTGCTTCACAACAAAGTGTCTTCTGTATTATTCATATAAATCCTTTCAACCTCATCCCAGTCTCTCTTTGGTTTATTCTCAATCCTCACTTTTTACATGATACCTACATTTTTATTGTAAGTTCTTCAGGACAGGGATCTATTTTATTTTGCAAGGTGCCCAATGTATGAGATAATATTAACTACTCCTGGGGGAATACTGCACCACTGTGCATGCGCATAATTCACAGGAAAAGGTACAAAAAAGGGCAACAAAAATTATTAGGGGTATGAAACAGCTTCCATATGAGGAGAAATTAAAAAGACTGGGACTGTTCAGCTTGGAAAAGAGAAAACTAAGCAGTGGGGGGAACATGACATTGGTCTTTAATATCTCGAATGGGTGGAGAAAGTGACTACGGAAGTGTTATTTACCCCTTCCTGTAACCAGGATCCACCCAATGAAATTAATAGTCAGCAGATTTAAAACATAAGGAAGTACTTTGGCATGCAACCGACAGTCAGCCTATGGAACTCATTGTCAGGGGACGCTGTGAAGGTTGAAACTATAACTGGCTTCGAAAAAAGAATTAGTTCATCAGCCATGATGGTCAGGGATGCAACCCCATGCTCGGGGTGTTCCTAGCCTCTGACTGCCAGAAGCTGGGCATGGACAACAGGGTATGGATCAGCTGATAATTGCCCTGTCCTGTTCATTCTCTCTGAAGAACCTGGCATTGGCCACTGTCAGAAGACAGGAAATTTGTCTAGATGGACCACAGGTCTGACAAAGTATGGCCGTTTTTATGTTATTTTAAAAGACGATGAGGGGCTGGAATGGATTCTCCAACACAGACTCAGTGCCTTCCTGTTCCTCTGCTGCAAGAGGTATTAATTCCTCTGCATCAGTGACTATACAGAAATCACACTCCCAGTGCTTCCAAATTACTCAGCATGGTGCTTTTCATAGAATCATAGAATATCAGGGTTGGAAGGGACCTCAGGAGGTCATCTAGTCCAACCCCCTGCTCAAAGCAGGACCAATCCCCAATTTTTGCCCCAGATCCCTAAATGGCCCCCTTAAGGATTGAGCTCACAATCCTGGGTTTAGCAGGCCAATGCTCAAACTACTGAGCTATCTCTCCCCCACACAGGAATGGAAGCGACACCAGCTGAGCGACTGTATGGGTAGTTGTAGGGGTCTTCATGCTGAGACTAGTGTAGCAAGTGCTGAGGCTTACTTCTGAACTGCACGTACTCTCCTCAGATCAAATAACACCCTTACTATACCAAGAGGTGAAAGAGCTCTATGCAAGGGCCTCTGCCTACAGCTACCACCCAGGCAATCTCAGCACCACCCAGGGTAGGCAATGCCTCTTGGAAGCAACGCCTCATCAGATGAGCCAGAATTCATCACCAACATCTTGCAGTCTATTTTGAGACAGAACTAAGGTTGAAGTAGAGGTAACAGCTGGCAGGATCAAAAGGCACTTGCTATGAGAAGCTTTGTGTCTGGCTGGCTCCAACAAGGAGTTTGGGGTAAGGTTCTGGTAGGGCTATGGTGTGACAACTGCTGGGGCACAACTGACCAGCAAGGTGAGGGTGTCTCACGCTAGCCTTTATTACCTCAGCAAGCCAAAAATAATTTGGGGTAACGTATTTCTGCCTTGCCCATATGGGGAGCACAAGACCCAAGGGTGAGAATCCCTGGTATCTTGAACCGAAGCTACTTACTTACTTTCCAAAGATATAAACTGCAATAGAATCACATGCATCTTCACCTTTCCCATTAAGTGAGGGATACATGGTGGCAAGGGTCCTTCACTCAAAAAAGAATTAACAGCTGGAGCTCTACTGTCGGCCACTCCCGCTGAGCAGGGATGATGTCCATCACTCGCTGCTCTTAATACTCTATAGCTATGGGAATTGTTGCTGAGTTATGCATTGCAGAAGAATTGCTCCATGAATTTATTATATACCTTAAAAGAACAAGAACAATAGGCAAGTCGTTTTCTTTTCCCAAACATCCTGGTGGCTGCCAGAATGAGGATGCTGCTGAACCCATTTCACTAAATGGCCCATAATGGGTGGCAAGACTATTGCAGCCCTTTTAGAAGGTGGAATTATGATGCAAATATCTATTAATCCCAGTTCCTGGAATCTTCTGGATAAAAAGCAAATTAAGCCAGCTTTAGCAACAGTCCCACAAACTGGAGAAAGACTGGCTTTTCCCTGGTATACTCTTTGTCCTTCTCAGTCAGGGGCCTAAGAAGAATCACCATTCTCTTCCTTGCCTAACACCCCCAACCCAATAACTCCTGATCCAAAGCAGGAGTTGGAGATCAGATGCTCAAGCAGGCATTAGTTACATCAAATCCACCATTACAGATAGTGACACTGGTAACTGTCAGGACTGGTGCAATGTATAGTGAGGGTGCTGAAGTCCAGATCAAAGGCTTCTACATCAAAGAAGACAGCAGCACAATAGCACTCAAGGCTACAACCTGCCTAGATGACAAATTGATGCTTTGAGGCATTGAGGGTATGTAAAAACCCAAGACAAAATTGAAAACATATGCTCATGAGATCAGATCAGACAATATCTCCTGCTGTTGCCTTTGAGAAACCCCATGTTGAGGTAACATCAAACATAATTCAAAGCAGAGTAATTGGAGGTCTCAACAGGGGAATACAGAAGTGCTTAGCATTAGCCATGAATAAAGAGATGACTGATGCCCACTTGGTGTAGACTCTGAGGTATTTAGTAGATGATGCCATAACTGAAGTCCATTTTCTTAAGTCACCTGTGTGGCTGGTGGATGCACTGAGGGTCAACATGACTCAGGGACATCAACGGATGGGGTCATATGACAGCAGTTGTCATGAATACAAACCCTCAGTATCTTGGTTAAACCTTAACTCTACCTGGTTGGGACTTGAAACTCTTGAGGCTCATTTGGGCCAGTCATAAGTCAACCTTAGTTAAGCTAATGCAGGCAGCCAGAATGCTCATTCTGGGATTCTTCGAGCACATGGTGCACCCCAGTCAGTTATGTTCTGTGCCACGGCAGATGAGGTCAGTCAGGGTCACCATTACCTTCATGGTACTTCTGGAAGTTGTTGGGTTGTCTTCCTTGATCCATTCCTGCGGTAAGAAAGGATTAAAAAATTAAGACGGTCTAGGCAGCATTGGTAAAAATAGAAAGGGTCAAAGATAGGGAGAAGATGCCCAAAAGAGCCGAAAATAATTACGTTGAAGGCTGCCAACTCCCTGAGGAAACAACAGCACTTTCCTTTATGGGACAAGGACATGGATGAAAGGGAAGCCCCAAGAAAGTAATGACACTTTCCAGTGAGTCCCTTTAAAGCAAACTCACAGAAAGGTTATTTTTCTGCACCAATTAGTAGTTATTTTAGAGCAAATGCAGGGAGAGGAGGGATTTTAAATATTAATTTTTTATCCCACTGCCAATTCTCATTTGACATGCTCATTAACCAACACTGCTATGGTGTGAGAATGACTGACTACAATAGCTGAACCTACAGAAATAAAATAGGATTTTTTTAAGGGTATACAGTATATCTGCGGTAGCCTAGACTGAGCCTCCTGAGAGATACCGCACAGAACAAACAGTCTGGGAGAAAAAGTGATAGGGTGAGCAGGGAACACACACTTTCGAATTCAGGGCACCTGCAGACCAGAACTATCTCTGAAGTTAAAGTAGCCCAAACAGGCTGCTCTAATTTACAGCAGTTTTACCCGGGCTGACCTGCAGCCCACAATCTCTGGAGCAGCGAGTGTTACAAGCACATGCTTTCTTTCCGTGGCTCCCGACATCACCCCTATACCAGGGCCTCGGAAGGGGGGCAGCCTTGGGCTTCTTTTATTTGCCCTATACGGTTCCTGTGGCAATAGAATTCTCTTCTGCATTCCTGCAGCCCCTTCATGGTCTTTATATGATGCCTAAGGAGCATTCAGATGCTGTAACAGGGGCCACAACTTATTCCAATATGTTTTAAAGGAGGATCAGTTGCAATCAATGAAGTTAAAAAAAATTAAACATTAACAGATAGCTACATAAATAGCAATAGACTGAGGAATGCCCCAAATCCTATTTTTTTATTAGTCAATAACGTTTTCTATTATTCTAGTTTAGGGTGAAGCAGCACATTCTCTTTATTAAAGTGCTCCAGCTAGAGCTCCTGTAGAAATCCAAAATCTTCTCAGATTTTACTTTTTTGCCTGCATAGTATATTGTTCTGAATTTTCCATTTTAACTGAAACAATCTAATTTTAACTCAAATGTGTCAAGTTTAGTTTGAAGAGTTTTTATTGTAAAGAAAATCTTCTCCAATGAGCTGTTAGTAGAGGAGTGTGGTGAAGAAATGGAATCAGATTTCTGTTACGCTAATTTAACAGCTTCTAAACCAGGCACAGGAAAAAGGTAATTGTAGTGGGAAGTGAAGAGAAAGAACATATCTACTCCTCAAATTAACAACTCACTTGTATTTACAGTAAGAAAATGTGAAAAAGTTATCCTACAACACAACACTTGTTCCCTTTCTGCCTGATTTTGGAAGCAAAATAATAAAAGGATAAGGTGTTTACAAGAAAAGAAAAGAGGTACTTCCTTAAAGTCAAGAAATTGGAGAGGGGAGAAAAATCTCTTAAAATAGAAGAAACTTCTCTAAGGCAGACCTTACTGCATGGGATTCCAAGTGAATACTTGGAAAAAAAAAAGACACCAGGAGACTTGAGAAAACAAAAATATTTACCTCCCTTAAAACAAAGAAAATATTTATATATCTATACACACACACGAGCAAGGTGACAAGAGCAATCAGGTGGGCAGGACCAGATGGAAATGTTCCTCAGCTGGTTTCTGAAGTAGCATTGGGTAGGAAATTAGTGGAGCTTCTAATGCTGTTCTCTTAGGGTCCTCTGGGCTAGAATCTAATGGAAGATGACCCCAGCTGATTCTCTGCAGTAGCTCAGATGGCATAGGCTCTGAAGAACCTAGAAAGGAGAAGCATGGCAAGTGTCTCCCTCTTCTGGGAACCCTGTATCAAGAGAAACTCCATTTTGGAGTTAGCCTCTTTATCTAGCCTAGAAGTTGTCTCTTCTTTGGAGTCCAGCAGTACGCTGCCATTTGTGTGAGGAGGGGTATACTTGGCTTAACTGTTTTGTGTTAGCAACTAACGCGCAAGTAAGGTAAGTCATCAGCTCTCTGTCCTCCATGAATTTTTCCATTAAAAAAGGGCAGAAAACTCATCAGTTAAAATCAAGGAAGGAAGTGGAGTTTACTGCAACACATTGAACTAAGCTTGTAAAATGAACTGAGGAGGTAAACAGAAGAAGCTTAGCTTAGGTTCTAAGCAGGTAAGAGCTCAGGGAAGATCTAAACCCCATTTAAATATACTACACCCAATAAATGGGATTTAGATTTGTTTCCAGTGTTGTCTTTGTATAACTTAAGTTGTATTCAGTATCTTGTTACTCTTTGGTTGTCAGTAGAAAATGCTTTCATAAGCATAGTGTGAAAAAGTTAATTTCAGCATGATCTACAGTTTGCCACACTAATCTGATCACCATCATAGGCAGGAACAACTCTGAAATCCATCTTCCAAACGGGTCCAAATTATCAAAAGCAACATGCCTGATTCTTTGTGTCCCTGCACGTTGTATAGTCATTAATACAAAGTAAGTATAAAACAGTAAGATTCTGATGCAGCAGTGTTTACATCCACTTTCCACTGAGATAAATGATTACACAAGATGCAGGCCAATGGAGATTCAGAGTCTATGTCAAATGCACAGGTCTCAGAGAAGAAAACATTTTGTCTCAGAAAATCAAAAACAATGATTTCTCTGTCTGAAAAGCAACGTGAACGTAAGATGTATGCCAAATCTCACCAGATGCTGACTTCAAAGGGCAAGGCTTTCTGGCAGTGAAGTAATAAAAAATGACTGTTCCAGTTGAACACACAGTATGTTCAGAGAAAAAAATGAAAGCAGGGTGATGTGACTTAACTGAAAAGAACACACACTGGTCTACTCAGTGAACCAAAACTTTCAGGGAAGACTGTATTAAGTGATCCCTTTGGAAAGAAAGGCCATGAGTGTGTAAAACCTAGATGTTACCACTGCCTCATAGAAAAGGCAACATTTAGAAGTGAGGCAGGGAAAGGGATCAATTGAAGTTCACTTCACCTTCCCATCTGATTTGAAGACGGGGTGGAAGGTTCTCATTTTCAGGTAGAAAGCTCCTCAAATTTTCAAACTTAGATTTGCAATTCAGACTATGATCTGGTTAAAATAAAAATCTTTCAGCCAAGGTAACCGCCATCATTTGGTAGAAAAACAACAACATTTTACCTGAAAAGTAAAAAGTAAACCAGGTGTCTTATTTTAATTCCCACTCTGTTGATAACATTACAAGTACTAAAAATCAAAAAACTGTGGTAACCCTGATTATCTCATTTCATGAATGAACATAATTCAAATGCTTCTGAAAAATGTCACTGTTCCAATAAATTAAATTAATGTACAGTGTACAACAATAATCCAATTCCTGTGGAGAAAACAGGTAAGTATTTGAACAATTCAGTAAATATTACATAAAAGCCTTAATTGTGATTTTATATTTGAAAATACATTAGTTTTCATTCCAGTTCACTTAATAACATAATGAAAACATTTTGAACAAGGGTTTAATAAAAATAGTAATGAACATGTGGTAAAAAACCAAAAAACCCTGTTACAGATAATTTACTTCGTATTTTTAAAAATTCTGAAAATGGAGTAAAACATTTTTGTGTTTTGTTTTTATTAATTTTGAGAATACCATTTAGAAAACAGAATGCTGGTAACTCCACCCACACGGTTCCAGAAAATTGATTCTTCTTTCATAGGTCCTTTAAAGATTCAATGTTCTTGAATATCAAAACTCAGTTGTTTTGTTGTTTAAAAAACATTGCTAAGAACTTCCAAGAATATGAATCAAAATGCAAACAGAAGTTGGACTTTGCACATTTCTGCAACTACTACTAAAATAATTACATAAACACTCTCAAAATAACACAATGGGATTCAACTTCATTTTAGACATTTGGAAAGCAGTGTCATACTTTATTTTAAATAAACCCATGTAAAAACAAAGTTAAAATGAAAAATGGTACCTGAAAAATAAATTATTTGATATAAAACAAATCAATAACTTAAAAACATACTAATATACAAAATGATTAACGATATAGCGTACAGTATGGGAAACAATTGATAAAGCCTTCTGTCCCACAAACAGATTACTTTATAAACAAAAGGTTACATAAGTTAAGGGAAATGAAATCAGTAAATAGACTAGAAGTACAATGTTATTCAAACTTACTGGTCAAATAAAGGTTTATCCCAACTTATGATGCTTCAAATGTCTCAAGTCATTTTCTTCTTAATGACCAAGTGAAAAAGTTTAGCTTTATCACTGAAAGGTTGTTTAAAAATGTTTAAAAATAAACAATAGTTAATATGAGAATGAAATTTCTAAAATATGAACATAGTAACAATATTTCAAGATTTCAGGTGGCTGTTCCACTATTACTGAATTTCCATCATCAACAAAAGAATTTAGTGTTGAAAATTCCACTCAACAGAAAAATATTTTAGTTAAAATTGTCCTTGTAAATTGTTTACCAAGTGTGATATACAACAGAGAATTGCAGCAAGATTGAACAAAGCAACAACAAGTTTTAAAGGCAAAGCCACTCACTGGATGCTTTGTGTTCTGTTTTAGAGATCATAAAAGCTTTAACATCAATTGTGTTTTTATCATGCACAGGGAAAAATATACACCTAACTTTTTATTAAATATATTTTACTACATATGAATGCTACAAAAAACCGTACAGAAAAAATAATGCTGTACCTGATTAGAACTAAGACAAGAAATTTAGAGAGAAGTTAAACTTCAATTTTCAATTCTATTGGTTATACCTTGGACACACTAAGTTGTGCATTACACAAGTACCTCAACTTAAAAATGGAAGTGGGGTCATTGTGTTTTCTTTGAAATCCATGTATTTTCATAATGTAGCAGAAACCCAGTAGCATATACTATAGATCACAATGCTTAGCCTTTTGATCAATATATTGATCTATCAATCCTACGGTGCTGGGATTTCCCAGCATTAACAGGAAGTGCAGACATAATGTTCAGGAACCTGCCTTCAGCACAGCAGAAGACTCTTCTGCCAACAAATATAGAGATTAAAGAAAATGTGGTACACACTAAGTGACAAATTCGGTCCTTGACTAAATGAATGCAACTCCACTGACTTAAAAGGAGATGTGCCTGTCCATAGTAGGCGTGAATTTGGTCCCTTCTCCCTAAAACTAATTGTTAGGAGCCCCCTCCCCCAAAAATTGAAATGGTGTAATAAGGTGCTTGTTCAACAACAATACAAACTTCCCATTTTGGAAGTCAAAATTCGGTAACCTTATCTCAGAGGTAGTATTATGACAGAAAGCCCTATGTGGAAGGTGCTCTGTGTTTTACTTTTGAGAATTACAGAAAACCATGACATCATCACCAATATTTCATTAAAAAGTTGTGCATTTTTAAAAAAAAGTTTCCACAAACTAACATTTTACAGGTAATTCTTAGAAGTCCTAATTCCAATAAGCAAATTTTTGTTAGAACTAATCAAGTACATTTGGGGACATCCTTATAAAATTAATTAGAAGTACATATTATTCAATTATAAACTGTACATATTTAACTTTAATCATTCCAGTTTAGCATATATGGAAGCCGAGACCCTTTTCTGAAATTTTTGAAGAACCTCCATTTTATTGCCTAACCAGAACATTAAACATAAAATTATGTAACTGCTTATAAGGAGGCTGGGAAATATTCACATTTGAAATTTAGCATTCACAAAGACTGGATTTCATTTTTACGAAAAAGTGACATTTTAGTTGAGGCTTAATTCAATTGCTGAAAGCTGTCTATAGTAATAGCTACAGTATCTTATTCTAAAACTTTGAATTGCTTTGTAAAAATGACATTGCTACAACTTTGCATGCTCCTATAAAAACAAAGTTAAAAACAGCTGACTTACAAACCTTTAGGAGTAAAGGTATTCAAACTCATTTGGTCACCTGCAATAAAGTAAATGACCATACACTGACCACCTACAATTAACTGCAGTGAGAAATTCATATCCTATTCCAAGGACTTGAATACCTCAATATTTTCAGTGTGTTTTCTGATACTATCATGATACGGATGTGCTGAAAAAAAAACAAAAACAACCAAGGGGAAAGAAAAAAGTTTAGACATACACCACTGAGGGGATATTGCCCTGGAGAATGATTCCTCCTACTCTTCCCCTTCCATCCCCAGCATGATCTTGAAATTCTTCACAGTCCCAAACCAAAAGAATTGAAGAGGAGGGGTTGCCATAAGGTCAGGGGCAGGAGGCATCATGACTGTTTTGGCTCAGTACCACCCCCGTCCATACCTCATAGTAGAGTGGGGGCACAGGATCATAAATGAACCAAAATCTTATGATGCAACAGCTTCAAGGATAAAGATACCCTCCTGCTTACTTTAGTGCATGGGAATAGTTTGCAAATAGGAGAATCAAGGGGTCAATATATTTGGAACAGACTAAAAACCACTACGAGAAGTTGCTTTAATTCATCTCAGTTCATAGCTTTCATGATTCTCAGTATTATTTTGTTGCTGCCAGCTTATGTGAAAGAGTTGTATTTATTTTTGCATCTTGTACAAAAGTACATAGCAGCATTATAATTTTATGTATTTATTTTTTGCTTTTAAAGTGAAATTCCCTGTGCTACTGATCAACACAAGCCTATAGTGAAGGCTAAAGTGGCACATGGGCCTTGTTGTTAACCCTTGTACACAAGGGTGAATGCAATCCATAATGGGATCTTGTGAAGCAAACAAAAAGTGAATTGTTGGAGGGTTTAAGAAATATTACTTATATTAATATAAGTAGATGGACTGGGAAAAGCCAGTTTCTGAATACTTTTTCAATTCATTTGAATTCTTTTGAAAACATTGAATTTTACCAGATTAAAATATTTAATACTTTTAAAAAATGTCTTAACAATAGCTAAAGCCCAGAACATTTTAATGGAGTTTTAGAAGTCATTCCATGGTTATAATTAGGATAGTTTTGCCTTACCTATAAAATTGTCTCATCTTGGAGTGAAACTCCACCAGTCATGCAAGAACTACCAGGTAGCCAGGCCCATATCAAATTCTGGAAGAAGCCCTATGCAGACAATGTGTTTAGTATCCAAACTCTGGCCCTACAAGAGCCTGATTGGAGCAACAGCCCCAAGAAATGTTTGGAAAGATGAACAAATACAAAGAACAGGTAAACAGAAGGAATGATGCCAGACCGGCAAAGGTTCCCATCCAACTGAAATTCCAGGATGAAGGACAGAGTGGCATGAAGAGAAGTGTACACATCTATGGAAGAGCATTAATGCAAACAGCAAGATCAGTCATCCAACTCTGAGGGAAGGTCTTTCATGCCCTCTGTACGATTTCTATCAGCTGAGATGAGTACCCAAGGTTCTGAAGGATCATCCTTGTCAGTCTCCAAACAGTCAAAAGAGTGTTACAGGAGCAAAGGCAAACAACTGTGCTTGATCAATAGGAAAAGGAATCCACCTTCCAAAACCCAGGAACCTCTGTGTTTGGGGAAGAATGGAGGTAGCTGAATATTGTTAAATGAAGCAAACAGATCCACTTGTGGGTAGACCCACATAAAAAAGGTCTGTAGTATCACTGATTTGTTCTATTGATGTTCTCACTTGTCAGTCCCTTTGAGTATGCAGGTTGCCTTGAACATAGGTGGATATGAATTAAAAATGGGCTCATTTTTGGAGATTATATAAACTGCAAAGATTCTGTTTTCACATTCAATCAGAATGGCTGGTGAATAGAGGTAATGAAGAAAACCCTGTGCCCTCCAGACCTATTGTCCTTTGTTCCATGAAATTTAGATTCTTAGCTTCTTTGAACTAGAACCCTTGACACAGTCTGTGACCCAAGTGCACACTCCATCCTTTGAAACCTTGTAAATCTGGTGACAGAATTATCCTGGAAACAGATTACTCTAATAGCACATTGCCCTTTAATAGGGATTTCTTATGTAACACCACTGGAGTGATGTCTGGACCTGGAGAAAAAGTACATTAAGGATCCCAGGGAGTCTTTCCAACTATCTCAGAGAGAACGAAGGCCAGAAGAATTCTTATATGTAGTGCTACTCATTGTAGTTTGCCTGCTATAGAGACTGATCAGGATAAATTGGTTCAGCAGGCACGACCTGACAGTTTCCTTTATCTTACTTGCCTTCTGTGTCTGATGAGAAATGTATCATGCCTCTTGTGTGAAAACAGGCCCCTACATTAACAAGGTTTTGAGAAGGAATAGGGAAGTTCATGAAGCCAGAATCACGGAAAACAGACAAAAGCAAATGGAAACATAGATGTGCCATCTGAAAGGTATCAGCATTACTTGGTCATCCAAATAATGAAATCTGTGGATGCCCTCTGTCTTAGGGATGGGTATGATGATGGTTATGATTTTTGTACACTCCCTGAGGGATAAGAGGCCAAAAAGTACAACTGCAATGCTGGAAGTGGTTGGTCCAGGTAGAAATGGAAGCGTGTGGTAGGCTGGATGACTGGGCACACCAAGGCATGCACACTTCTAAACCACCAAGCAGAAGAAATCATTGATTTATCTTATTAGAATGGAGAGTGTTAAGAGTGCAGGATTCAGGATGGAAACAGAGGGACTGAGAGAAAGCAGGTCTGGTATGGGTCAGAACTAGCCATCCGGTTAGTTATCAAAAAGTAATGTGAACACATGCCTCAATTTCTCTCCACCTGGGGAGTCAGATTGGAGTGGTTACGGACAGTGACAAAAAAGGACTTTGAGAACAGTCTCTCGCTAGATATAAAGTGGCCTACAGACCTGGAGGACTGAAAGGGAGATTTGTAGCTTTATCTGTCTCGCATTATCCCCGGAGGAATTAAATGAATGTACCTCTTCCTGATTTGCTCCTGCCTAGGTGAATGGTAGTTTGCTCAGGTGAATGGCCTCATTGACAGATTAAGGGTTCCCCCCAAAATTGCTAAAGGAAACTTGGACCAGATGCGTTCTAGAAACAGAGAGTCTGCATCCCCAAGTGTGAAACCAGGACGTTGTGTCTCAGTCTTACTGAGCAGAGGTGTATGGGAAGGAAAACATCAAAGCAGCCAACGAAGGAGAGCGATGTCAAAGTATTTGAGGATAGTGCAAAGAGTTGCCATTACTCTGTTTTAAGAGCAAGGTTTGGCAAGCTCACAACAGTGAAGCTTTTGATGTGGCTGCATGGGCCAATGCAGTTTTAATGATTTAATACCACAAAGGCATCAATCTCATTTTAAAGACTGGTCTGTGCAACTATCTACCATGCCCTTTACAGCAGCAGCCCTGCTCCCACTAAAATGTTTCTTAATGAGCCATGAGATGAAGGGAATTACAAGGAAGGTTCTTGGATCTTTAAAAACTGCACTCTCGTGGAGGAGTCTAGGGCTGGTAAAAGAGTTGATGGGACACAGTGAGAGGACTTTATTTAAATAAGAACCTCAGATTTAACATGGAGATAGGCGTAAAGTAACCCTGATACAGCTGCTGAACCCCCCAAAACTAGTATCTCACCACAGGATACAGGAAAAGAAGGACTCATTGGAAGGAAACATGAGTGATGGAGAGGAAACACTGGAAATAGCAGCCTGCCCAAGGAGGAGCTCATAGAGGGCCCACTGTTTACCTTTTACCTGGTGGCAGCTGCTGGTTTTGGAGGACATTATCCTACAACTGTCTGATGCTGACTGTGCTTCTCAAAGGTTTGGGGCATGGAATAAATGGGAATGGCAAAAATGGAAAGATAGCACACATTAGGCAGCAGAAAGCACTTTAATATACTGCACTAGAGCTAAGGCAGCTCACTCAACATTGCTAGAGCTCTTGGAAAAGAGCTCTGCTCTTGCTGGGCTCTCCTGAAGCCAGCAGAGAGAGGCTGTGTACAACCACAAACAGCCAATCATTAGGGCAGTAAATGACCGGCTGCTGACAGCAAATAGTGCATGCTGCAGATTAAAGGAAAGGCCAACAGCTGACTGAAGAATGAGTAAAGAACCAAACAATGAAGTATAGGAAAGGAGAGCACAGAATTCCAGCGCCAGCACAGGATTGAAGGCCCTGATGTTGAAAAAAGAGAAATCATAGTTGTGATGCAAGATAGGATCTTAAAGAGCCAATGTTTGGGCACCATACAAACAAAAACAATTCTGCATGGGACTGCCTCCAGAATCTGAAATGACTACTCATTAGCTCTTTGGGATTGGCACAGGTTCACTCAAAAGAGAATTGCTGACAAGTTGTCCCAATTTCTGCATTTCCTCTGGTGACAGAACACAGATAATATTCTTGCAATAGTTTGTCAGGTGAAGTCCCTACTCATGCTCACTAACTATGTACCTACATGCCTTACATAGCACATTTTTAATAAAAGAAATATTGTTCAGTCTGTCTACAAAGCAACATATGTGTGTTTAACTCAGTGTCTGGCACATACTTTCTATGTGACACATTTATTGTAATGCTTTTGTTTTCACACAAATATTTTCTCCTACTGATCTGTCAAAAGGACAGATTAATGGATTTTAATTTTAATGAAGACTTGTAGTACTTTAAAGCAATACTCTTAATATTGGACACTTTGTGCAATACTTGGCAAAAAAAATAATATAAAATAAAAAACAAAACAAAATTCGAGCAAAACAAAATCAAATTTAATGGTCTTAAATGCAAAAGTAAAAACAAACAAACAAAAAACACAAAAAAGCAAAAGAAAATTAACAAACAGAACAACTCAAAGTTTCAAGGCAGTCTGCAGAAAACTTGGGGGATTAATCTTTAAATCTACAAATCAGTTTTTTGTTAATATCTAACTTGCAAGTAGTAAGTACTTTTCTGCTGAGTGTTCAATAAGTAAAGCTAGTTGTCAAAACAAAATCCTATTAAAATAGAAAAATCTAGCACTCGTTAGAAGGGATGCGAGAAATACAATGCTCAAATGTTTATAACTGTTTTTACAAAATGGAACTACCCTTAGGAATTCAAACTATAATGATCTTTGAAACTGAATAATTATCTTGCTGCATTACAATGTACCAGTAAGTAGTGCATCATGCATTAAATATTTGGACAGAAGAAATTCAGTTTGATAAAGTAAAAAACATATTCACACTGTTTTTGGAGTTTCGTTTTGACTCTGAAATCTTCCGAGTTTCTCTGAAACTCTTTGGTCCATTCCTATGAAAAACTGGGCTTAAAATTTTTTGTAAAACCTTTCGATTTGACAACTTGGCCACTGTTCAGTGCGCAACTTACCTCATCAATGGTGTTAAAAGTTATGCTGGCATGCTACTACTTACAAGACCTGCATGTTATGAAGTCTAATCCTCAACTAGATGTAGCAATGAAAATCACTTTAAAAAGCAATGTACTGCCAACATCAGTATTTCTCAACTTTTTTACCAGGCTATTGGGGACTGAGGGGAGGACCATACTAACAGTGTCCACTTGATAGTTTAAAATAAAAAAAAAAAATTAAAAAAAGTTCCAGTTTTTGCAGACAATGTTCAATAGAACAAATGTTAGTCTCATAAGTGAAAGCATGCTCCAATTTTACCACCATCCAGAGGGTCTAGTTAATGCAATCTACTTAAGATTTTATGGTTTTTTTAATATATATTTTTAATGAAATAACTTAAAGGAACTTAAAATTGGTCTAACATTGTGGGATTTCAAACATTTGAACATGTCAGTTGCATCCCAGAGTATAAAAACCTTTTTCACTTCTCATTTAGACTAAGACAAACACTTGTGAAAATTGGCGCAAAATGAGTTTTACACTAACAAAAATGTTTTAACTTCTGTCACTCAATTATCTATTCCATACAAAAAGCACGAGCAAGTTATTTGTGGGACTTGTTGGTTTTGAAGGAAACCTGTAAGATTTTGTCCCCCAGGCGGTAGCCATTAAGACTTGCTATGGCCATTGCAGCTTCTTCATAGTTTGTCATGGTCACAAAACCAAAACCTTTGCACTTGTTGGTGTTGAAATCTCGAATAACTTTCACATTGGTAACCGCACCAAAGGGGCCAAACATCTGCCAGAGGATTCCCTCATCAGCATCTTGACCAAGGTTGTAGATGAAGATACACCAGCCAGAAGATGCGTTTCCTGGAACATTTACACCAGAAAGCCCACTCATGTGATCTACACCCATAGGAGAGAACCTAGCAAATAAAAAGCACAATATTTCATGTAAAAGTTCAATACAATCAAGCAAATTAACTTGAAAGGGAAGCAACTGAATATTTTCTATATAAGCATCAAAACTTCTAGTCAGAGTGAAATGTTTCACCTTCCCCATTTATCATAGGACAATCAAACTGGCAGCTGATCGAGAGAAGAGTTAAATTCAGCAATGTGTCTACATTAATGGGTAACTACATAAGAACAGATAGGCAATGAAAGAGTTGCCTGGTGATGTGACAATCAAACAGGATATACAAGGCTGGTTTAGATACTCACATACACTATTAGGGATGACTTAGGGCAGCAATATGGAACTACTCAGTGCTTAAAAATAGGCCAAGAATCCCTCCCCTACGCCCCAACCAGCCTTAAATCAACTTATCTTTGTCTACAAGGAGCTTGTGCCCAATTCCCTCCTAGAGCTGATCCTGCCTTTACAGCAGTGTCTCGGGGTCTCGCCAGTCAAAGGGGTTTCTGTGGCAGCAAACACAGCTTGAACCCTTCTCCACCATAAAGCAGCAGCAAAACACTCCTGCTCCCAACTGGCTGCTAAACTGATGACAGGCAGACACCTCGTAGTCCCTACCACAGTAGGCCGGGAACTACTAGAGTTTCCCTAGAAAGTGCACATTAGCTGGAATAAGCCCCAATTCCTAGGTACACCGTTAATGTCACTTCCAGTGTATTCTGATTTAATTTTGGTAACACATTTGCATAACTGATCACGTTTATTTCCAGTAACTAATCATTTCTAATTTATTAAATAGCCACTTCTGTTTTTAAATATTGATTGTAAAGTTTCTTCTGCCAAATATAGATTATCTATGAATGTATAATTTAAAAATAGTACTTCTTTTTTAAAATGTAAATCCAATAGGGTTGAGTCTACTTTCATTTACATCCATTTTACACGAGTAAAACTCCAGTGACTTCACTGGAGTGGACTCCTGATTTACACACATATGAGAACCAGACCCAATATGCCTGTCCTTCCTCACCCCCAATATACATTTCTCCCCTTCTTTCTCTCCCCCAGAATCCGGTCTTGACTCCTCCTGCACAATGAGCCAGAGGCATCTCAGAATTTCTGAACCTTTGCTCTTTTCTGTTTTGCTTTTTTCTTTCCCTCCCCAACCAACATCCCACACCTTTAGCTATTTCATCCCCCACTTCTATTCTTACGACCTAGGAAATTAAATCAATAAAATTATTTTAATGAAGCATTAGGGTTGCACAGTTAAGCACTCAAAAAAAATCAGCAAGTGTCAAAGTTAAGGCCAAAGGCACAATTTTAACTGTGATCCCATGCACTTATATATTTAACAATCTAAATTTGCGGTTCCATGTGACTCCAGAACTACTGTGTAGTATTATGCTATAGCTGAGAAAGTTGTTAGCCTACTAAAAGCACGCTGAAGCATGCAAGGCTTCTGTACATTGGTAGTCCACACATTAAGTGCCCAAAACAAACTCTCTGATATACAAAAATTGCACTTCTTGTACAATTCTTTACTGAGCAGATCCAAGTGATCTGATGACTATCATCTTATATCCCATCAAGCAGTTCTCACTTTAAAAATATAAAATAGTTTTTGTTTTCTTGTGTGTGTTACGTTTCTGGTTCTTCGAATGAGAACCTTGAGCTTTCATTTGTTTATCCAAGTCTTACTTGGAAGGAGAAGCCTATTTTCCTATAAATCATTCTTTGAAGATACACAATCTTGGGTTCCTGCAGTCAATGCTTTATTGCACCCCTTGCTGTCAAACTCAGATGCCTCCAACCCTCACCCAGCATTCTAACCATTGGTTATGGTCATGGCAACAAGTGAAAATACTCTAAAGAGGAGAAAAACCAACTTCCAGTGGTGAATAGGGTGGATAGGCTAATATGTATATACGCAATAACACCCAGCTCAACAGATTCCTCACTCTTGAGACTAAAAAGCTACAGAGATGTTACTAAAGGAAACTACCAAGAGAACTGCAACAAGCATTTTCTGTAAACAAACATGGACAACATGTTTAAAATTAAGAAAAAGCAGAGTGGGATAAGATGCACCCAAAACCACAAGAGAGTATAAACAGACACATTGCCAAACAAAGGCTATGCAGTGTTGTTGTAGCCGTGTTGGTCCCAGGATATTATAGAAACAATGTAGGGAAGGGAATATCTTTTACTGGAGCAACTTCTGCTGGCGAGAGAGAGAGAAGCTTTCGAGCATACAGTGACCTGCTAAGCTCACAGCTTTAATATTCTGTGGCCAAGACTTCCACCAGTGTACAAACAAGTATTTCTTTTTATCAGTGTTAAATTCGCTGGCTTTTAATTTTCCTGGTTGCTCTCTTGTTCTAATATTATGAGGCAGGATAAATATTAAAGCTTCACTTACCTTCTCTATACCATTCATTATTTTACATACCTCTCATGTCCTCTCAGTCTTGTTTCTAAACTAGAGATCTAATCTTTTCAACACCAAAATCCTTTCATACTTGCAAACATTTTACTTGTCCTTCCCTAGATCCTCCTATTCTAGTTGCATCTTTTTTGGGATGACATGACCAGAACTGTATATAGCATTCAATGGGAGAGTGTTCCCTCAGTTTACATAATGATGATACGATGGTTTCAAAATCACTCTATTCTTTTATCATAATTTAATGACTAGTTTGTTTTGACCTCATCTGCACACTGATCAGAGGTTTTTATTGAGATGTCTCCAACGTCCAGATCTTTTCTTCTGAGTGGTTACAATTAGATTCTAGCCATGGGTAGGGAGGACAGTCCATCCTTTACCAGATGGGTGTTGACAAAACCTTCATGTTGCAGGCTTTCCAGCCTGAAACAGTGAACGATGGGTCAGAGAGCAGTACCAAGTGAAATAAGAGCATTCAGTAACAATGTGCTATTGCTTTGCCTAGACCAGCAGTTCTCAAACTATGGGGAGGGCCTCCCAAGGGAGGCACGAGCTGTGTGTTTTTTCTGATTTTTGTAGAGCTCTCGGTCGGCCCCAGGATAGCTGGGGTTTGTGCAGAAGGGCTGTATGCTCCTGGGAGGTGGGGAAATGGGACAGCAAAGGGGCTAATAGGGCTCTCCTTTTCCCCGCCCCCCTCAGTCCCTCACCAGGAAGTAGCCCAGGCTATGGCTCTCTCCTCCTGCCCCCAATCTCTCACCTGAAGGTGGTGGGGCTCCAGCTGAGAGCCTAAGGGGGCAGCAGCAGCCGCGCAGAAGTAAGGGTGACAATGGGGCACTAAGTCTGCTGTGAAAAGTGATATTGACGAATATCACTTTTCACATTGCCAGCCTTACTTTTGTGCTGATGCTGGCGTGGCGCTGCCTTCAGAGCTGGGTGCCCGGCCAGCAGCCGCTGCTCTCCGCTCTGCCTTCAGAGCTGGGTTGCGGTATTTGTACTTGTGGGGGAGGGGAGGGGCCTAAACGACTACAGACAAAGACGGGGACGGGAGCTGATCAAGTAAGTTTGAGAACCACTGGCCTAGACAGACCAAGTTCTGTTGAAGTGAAGCTCTTCTCTGTGGGCTCTCCATTCCATGCAAGATGCATCCACAGTAAAAAATAGTTACTAACCTCGCATAACTGTTGTTCTTCGAGATGTGTTGCTCATGTTCATTCCAATGTAGGTGTGCACTCGCCACAAGCACTGCTGCCAGAACGTTTTTCCCCTCGGTGATATCTGTTGGGTCAGCTCTAGTGCCCCCTCATAGCACCAGTATATAGGGCCCCGCCACCCCTTCAGTTCCTTCTTGCTGGCCAACTCCAACAGAGGGGAAGGTGGGGTGATTTTGGAATGGACATGAGAAACATCTCAAAGAATAACAGTTACAGGAGGTTAGTAACTGTTTTTTCTTTGAGTGCTTGCTGACATTCATTCCAATGTAGGTGACTCCCAAGCAGTTGTGCAGGTGGAGGGATCAGAGTTGGTTGGCATGCTGATTGTAGCACCGCTCAGCCAAAGCCTGCACCATCTCTAGGTTGCTATATGATGATGTAGTGTGATGCAAACGCATGGACTGACCACCATGTCACTGCTCTACAGATAATTGGAACCTGCATCAAACACAGTAGATGATGCCTGAGTTCTTGAAGAATTGGCTGTCAACTGAGGATTGGGACCTTCGCCAGGTCATAGCATGTGTGGATACAGGAAGTGATCCACGATGATATTCTCTGGGCCAAGACTGGACGGCCTTTCATTCTGTCTGCGATGGCTACAAAACAGCTTTGTGGACTTCCTAAAGGGTTTAGTCCTTTCTATGAAAAACGCTTGCGCACATCTCACATCCAGTGAGTGGAGTCTCTGTTCATCCCTGTTTGCATGTGGGTTAGAATAAAAGACTGGCAGAAAAATATCCTGCTTACTATGAAATTATGAGACAACCTTTTGCAGAAAGGACAGGTATGGCCACAATTGTATCTTGTCCTTGAAGACCATGTAGGGTGGCTCAGAGGTAAGAGCTCGGATCTCTGAAACCCTTCTGGTAGAAGTAATGGAGACTAGGAAGGCCACCTTTCAAGACAGATAAAGCAGAGAACACATTGCCAGCAGTTCAAATGGGGGTCCTGTTAGCCTTGCCAGCACCAAATTGAGGTCCCAAGGAGGTAGTGGCTGGCATACCTGTGGGTATAGCCATTCCAGCCACTTAAGGAAATGGCCACAGACTGAGTTTGAGAAGACTGACTGCTGTTCACCCATGGGCAAAAGGCTGAGATTGCAGCTAGATGGACCCATATGGATGACACCATTAGGCCATGCAGCTTTAGGTGGAGTAGATGTTCCAGAATGAAGGGCGGTGATGACTTGGTAGGTGAAACACCCTTTTGTGCTGACCAGATAGAGAAATTTCTTCCACTTTGCCAGATAAGTGGCTATATTAGATGGCTTTCTGCTCCCTAAAAAGCACCTAGCAAACACGCCCGGAGGAAGCCAGTTCTGCTGAGTTCAGCCATGGAGCTTCCATGTCGTGAGGTGAAGAGATCTGAGGTTCAGATACATAGATGTCCATGATCTTGAGAGATCAAATCTGGAAACAGTGACAAGCTGACTGGTGTATCCACCGAGAAATCTAGGCATGCGCTGAGCTAGTGTTGAAGCAGCTAAGCTATCAGGATCAGACGCGTCTTGTCGCTTCTGGCCTTTAACAGGACCCGGTGTATGAGAGGGATGGAAGGGAAAGCGTAAAAGAGCTGATCCAAGGGATGAGAAAGGCATCTGTGAGCAAGCCTGGGCTTACCCCTAGGAAGGAGCAGAACTGAAGACACCTCCTGTTGTACTTAGTTGTTTACAGGTCTAACTGGGGAGTTCCCCACATCTGGAAAACAGCGTTCATGACATCTGGAAGAACTGACCACTCGTGATGGTTGGAAAAGGATCTGCTCAGATGATCCGCTAACTCATTCTGCGACCGTGAGAGGTATGAGGCTTCGAGGTGGATCGAGGCTATACAGAATTCCCACAGCCTCCTGGTATAAGGGCGAAGAGTGCACTCCGCCCTGCTTGTTCATATAAAAAATTGCTGTTGTGTTGTCTTTGAGGAACACCACGCAGTTGCCCTACAGGTGGGGCTGGAAAGCCTGGCAGGCTAGGCACACCATCCCCAGTTCCCTCATATTGATGAGCAACGAGAGTTCTTCTGGTGACCAGAGGCCTTGAGTTCTGAGTGTTCCCAAGTAAGCCCCGCATCCCACTGCGAACACCTTTGTGATGAGACACACTGACAGTGGGGATCTCGAGAATGGAATTCCCGCACATACCATCCCTGGGACCAGTCAGCAAATGAGGGAGGAAATCACTGACAGGGAAAGCGAGAACACCTTGTCCAGATGATGTCGACCCGGTATGTATACCGATGTTAACCAAGATTAGATCATAGAATATCATGGTTGGAAGGTCATCTAGTCCAACCCCCTGCTCAAAGCAGGACCAATCCCCAATTTTTGCCCCAGATCCCTAAATGGTCCCCTCAAGGATTGAACTCACAACCCTGGGTTTAGCAGGCCAACGCTCAAACCACTGAGCTATCCCTCCCCCCAATAAGAAGAGACCTCCAGATACTTTCCCAACATAACACATGACTGTTTATCACTCACCTTTCTTTACAGCTTGTTTTCAATCTATGGTGACTGAGCTCACATCCAGGCCAACTTGATTCCATTATGTAAGTAAGATTTCATAGAATCACAGAATATCAGGGTTGGAAGGGAGATCTAGTCCAACCCCCTGCTCAAAGCAGGACCAATCTCCAATTTTTGCCCCAGATCCCTAAATGGCCCCCTCAAGGACTGAACTCACAACCCTGGATTTAGCAGGCCAATGCTCAAACCACTGAGCTGGAGAGGTCTGAGTCACAGTCTTGCGTGCTGTACTACGTAGGTGCACGATGCCTTATGCCCCAAGAGCTTTAAGCAGTTTCTTACAGTGGTAATGGAGTGACCTCTCAGACTCTGAGTGTCCCTATAGCTCTGAACCCGTTTTCCTGGAGAAAAGCTCTGGCCTGGATCAAGTCGAGGACCACCCCTATGAATTCTATCCTTGGAACCAGACAAAAGTTGGATTTTTGCATTTTTAATCAACAGTCCCAGGTCCTGGAAAGTTGACTTTACATTTGCCTGCACCTGGTCCTTGGTCTGACCTCTGATCAGCCAGTCGTCTAGGCAAGGAAAGACCTGAACCCCTTGTCTCCTCAGAAAGGCTGCAACGACTGTCAAGCACTTTGTGAACACAGAAGGAGCTGCTGACAGGCCGAAGAGTACTGTAAATTGGTAGTGTTTGTAGTTTAGAACAAACCATAGGTACCTTCTGTAGCCCCAAAAAATAGCAATATGGAAATACGTATCCTTCAAAGGGAAAATTCACAAGCTAAAACAAAAGATAACCTAACGTGCCTTGCCTTGTTTACTTACACTTCTTGTAAAATCAGAGACTCGTTTCAGGATTGTTTGGAGGAGATGTATTTCCCTGACCTGGTGTGTCTCTGCCTCCTGAGAGAACACACAGAAACACAAAACAAAAACCTTCCCCCACAGATTTGAAAGTATCTTCTCCCCTTATTGGTCCTTTTGGTCAGGTGCCAACCAGGTTATCTGAGCTTCTTAGCCCTTTACAGGTAAAGGAGGGATTTTATGCTACCCTTAGCTGTATGTGTATGACAGGCAGGTGTATGCAGTCCTAGGGATTTAAGGATGACTATAGAGTCCTTTAAGCTATGCAGTTTCAAGTCTGTTTGCTTTGAAAAGAGGGATTTGCCTTCAAACTGAAGGTCCTCAATTATCTGCTGTACCTCATAGGGCAACCCGAAGATTGAAGCCATGAGCTTCGCCTCTTGATCACTGCAGAAGCCATGGAGCAGGCTGCAGAGTCTGCTGTACTCAGTGCTTCCTAGAGGGATGCCTTGACCGCTAATTTCCCCTCCTCCACTCAAGCTCAGAACTCACCCCTGGAATCCTGCGACAAGAGCTCCCTGAATTTTGCCATTACACTGCAGGAGTTGCAGTCAGACCAGTCCAGGAGCGCCTGAGGGCTGGCGATCCTGAGCTGGAGATCTCCTCTGTAGTAGATCATTCTGCCAAAAAGGTCAATTTTTTTGGCATCTTTAACCTTGTGAATTGGCCCTTGCTGTCCCTGTCTCTCCCTTTCATTCACTTCTGAAACAATCAGTGAGCCCGCTGTGTGTAGGGGGGAGGGGGTGGTGTGGTATGGTGTGGTCTGACCAAAATTCATACCCCTTGTCTCCATCCTCTTAGCAGTAGGTTGGCAGGATCCAGGAGTCTGCCATGGAGCATTTACAGGCTCCATGATGGCACTGTTCGATGGCAGGGCACCACCCATGACGGCCCTGAGGCTGCTAAAATATCCACTAGGGCGTGGGAGGATTCAAATCTCCTCTGCCTGGATACCCATCTGAGGATGGGTTTGGGCACCCATCCTCAGGAGGCTCCTGGTGCACCCTGTAATCATCTTGGGTGGACGCCATAGCTCCACGTCATCTAGAAAGCAGCAGCAGCCTGCACTGGCCCCTGTACTTCTCCCTCTGCCCCAGATGGGTCCCGTGGGGGAGAGTCCTGTAGTTCAGTACGGGCTCAGCACCGGGGACTGATCCCCGTTCTGATGAGGATGGTGGGGAAGCTCTTGACTCATACACCAGAGCTACCTTCTGGACTGGGGGCCCTGGATTGGCTGGAAAGCCCAGGGATTCCAGAATGGGCACTGCAGTGGCATTTTCCACTGTACCAGCGGCCAGGCTATTGGCAGCATGCCGTGGTTCATGTCAGCGGTAGGGTGCTGCTGTTCGGAGTGGTGTCTGCTCCCGCACAAGGCATAGGACTCCACTTCTGAATTGGAGTCCGAGGAGTCATTTCTCAGCGACCGAGACGGAGCAGTACCAACTGGTGCCGAAGAACGGTGCCAGGAGGGAGGGAGGGATATCAGCTCTGCGCTATCATGACTGGCTTGCCCTTCGACAGTCCTTGTTTCTAGTGCTGCTACTGTTAATTACTGAATGGCCGGGGATGGCAGCACCAGGACAGATAGTAAGTCACTTGCTGCCACAAATGCCCCCGGCCTTGATGGGTAGTGCCAGGGCTGTTGAACCCCAATGGCCTCCCTTGGCAGGGAATCCAATGGTATCGGATTCAACGGCTCCCTTCCCGGGGCCAGAGTCAATGGTACCGTTTACCCTGCTAGCGTCTGAGGGGCCCAGCACAGGTCGCACTATCAACATCTCTATGGCCCATAGACCTTGCAGTTCGAGAACGCCCCAGTCTCTCTCTGCTTTTTCCTTGGCATCAGCGATACGAAGCAGTGGCAAGAGTCCCGTG
The DNA here is from genome assembly GCF_965140235.1 of Caretta caretta. Lineage (NCBI taxonomy): Eukaryota > Metazoa > Chordata > Testudines > Cheloniidae > Caretta > Caretta caretta. The sequence continues at coordinate 5,165,825 of NC_134230.1, read as the reverse complement.
CTGGAGTTGACTTCTTCGACGCCGGTGATGCGTGTTTGTGCCGGGAGTCCCGGGCCGTCAGTGCGGAGTCCTTCCTTGGTGCCGGGGAGGTGGAACAGCACTGTGCTTCCCTCAGAGACACCAGAGTACGTTTCACCGAAGTTTGAATGCTTGGTGCTGAGTCCCCAAGACTTGGCTCCAAAGGGGGACTGAGCGCTGCCTCCATGAGGAGGAACTTAAGCCCTGTCCTTTTCTGTTCTGGGTCTGAAACTCCTGCAGATCCTGCACGTGGGTCTCTCCCAGACACATAAGGCAGCTAGCATATGGATCACTAACTGGCATTGATTTGTGGCACGATGCACATAGTTTGAACCCCTGGGACCAAGGCATATCCCGGTGCTCAGGGAAGGGCTAGCCCTGCTAAGCGGGGTTCGCTGACTACACTACGAAACAAACTGAACTTAACTCTAAAGGGTAACTATTTACAATTTTACAGAACCAGTACTCTTAGAGCAGGTATTAGCAGAAGTGCAAGCGAGCAGAAGTTCCAGTGACCATCATGGGCGGTAAGAAGGAACTGAAGCGGCAGTGAGGCCCTATATACTGGCGCGACTCCAGGGGGCAACAGAGCTGACTCGATGGAGATCACTGAGGAAAAACACTTTCTGGAGCCAGCATTTGGGGTGAGCACACACCTACATTGGAATGGACATAAGCAAGCACTCAAATAAGAACTACACATTTGTTTAGATGAATTTGGAAGCCCTGACCAGATTTCTATTGTCCCTAGAATGGTATCAAGGACAGATGCCCTCCAGGCCTATGTGGCTTCCCACTGAGGTTGCAAAAACCAGTGTGTATGAATACTAATGCAGCCCTCAGTCCCAGCATTTATAACAGTTCCAGCTGATACTTGCTGGCTAAGGAAAACTGTTACACTTACAAGGTCATGCATCCCATGTTGGGACAGGAAAGATCCAACTCCAGAACTCAAGTGAAAGAGAAACAGATTCTTGGATCCCTTTCATAATGTTCTTTGATCAGATAATTGTCAATACGAAAAACAAACATGCACTCTCATCCTTATAACATTTTGGGCCCAACCAAACACCTACTGAAGTCAATGGAAGTTCTTTTATTGACTTTAACAGACATTGCATCAAGCACCATGAATGTACTCTGCATCAAAGGCAGCTCGTATACTCAGAACTAGTACCATTATTCTCCTAGAATAACTTTGATACAAATCTAGTGGTTGAGATGTAGCCCCTTTGTGCAAGTACATATCCGTAAGACTTTTCAACATACTCTATAGCCATTAAATTAACATGTCTACAATTAATCTGAATCAATAACTAAAGCTAATACTTCTGCAATTTAGGAACTACAGAACTTTACTGGCAATGTTGCTGTAGAAAATACTGATATCAGTGGATCTTAAGAGCTTAACAGAAATGCCAGCACCAGCCCCTGTGAAAGCTGCTGCTTATCAGACTGCCAGGATTAAAAATGAAGCAACAGGATGGCCAGCTAGTCAGTAATTCTATTAGTTCCTGCTCTCTTTTTCTTTAGGTCCTTTTCCATTTTTGTTCTTCTGTCTCTGTCCTAGAATTCTGGTAATGCTGGAAAGTGCTTTGAATGAAAGAAAATTTACTCTAATTAAACTGAGAATGCAAATACAATTAGAAAAGGAGTACTTGGGGCACCTTAGACTAGACTAACAAATTTATTTGAGCATACGCTTTCGTGAGCTACAGCTCATTTCATCGGATGCATGTAGTGGAAAATACAGTGGGAAGATTTTAATATACACAGAGAACAAGAAACAATGGGTGTTACCATACAGACTGTAACAAGAGTGATCAGGTAAGGTGAGCTATTACCAGCAGGAGAGCCGGGCGGGGGGTCGGATGGGAGGGAGGGAACCTTTTGTAGTAATAATCAAATCAGCGGCACTGCTATGGGTACCCACATGGCCCCACAGTATGCCAACATTTTTATGGCTGACTTAGAACAACGCTTCCTCAGCTCTCGTCACCTAACGCCCCTACTCTACTTGCGCTACATTGATGACATCATCATCTGGACCCATGGAAAAGAAGCCCTTGAGGAATTCCACCATGATTTCAACAATTTCCATCCCACCATCAACTTCAGCCTGGACCAGTCCACACAAGAGATCCACTTCCTGGACACTACAGTGCTCATAAATGATGGTCACATAAATACCACCCTATACTGGAAACCTACTGACCGCTATTCCTACCTACATGCCTCCAGCTTTCACCCTGACCACACCACACGATCCATCATCTACAGCCAAGCTCTATGATACAACCGCATTTGCTCCAACCCCTCAGACAGAGACAAACACCTACAAGATCTCTATCAAGCACTCTTACAACTACAGTACTCACCTGCTGAAGTGAAGAAACAGATTGACAGAGCCAGAAGAGTACCCAGAAGTTGCCCACTATGGGACAGGCCCAACAAAGAAAATAACAGGACGCCACTAGCCGTCACCTTCAGCCCCCAACTAAAACCTCTCCAACGCAACATCAAGGATCTACAACCTATCCTGAAGGACGACCCATCACTCTCACAGATATTGGGAGACAGGCCAGTCCTTGCTTACAGACAGCCCCCCAACCTGAAGGAAATACTCACCAGCAACCACACAACAGAACCACTAACCCAGGAACCTATCCTTGCAACAAAGCCCCTTGCCAACTGTGTCAATATATCTATTCAGGGGACACTATCATAGGGCCTAATCACATCAGCCACACTATCAGAGGCTCGTTCACCTGCACATTTACCAATGTGATATATGCCATCATGTACCAGCAATGCCCCTCTGCCATGTACACTGGCCAAACTGGACAGTCTCTAAGTAAAAGAATAAATGGACACAAATCAGACGTCAAGAATTATAACATTCAAAAAAAGAAAAGGAATACTTGTGGCACCTTAGAGACTAACCAATTTATTTGAGCATGAGCTTTCGTGAGCTACAGCTCACTTCATCGATGAAGTGAGCTGTAGCTCACGAAAGCTCATGCTCAAATAAATTGGTTAGTCTCTAAGGTGCCACAAGTACTCCTTTTCTTTTTGCGAAGACAGACTAACACGGCTGTTACTCTGAAACATTCAAAAACCAGTCGGAGAACACTTCAATCTCTTTGGTCACTCAATTACAGACCTAAAAGTGGCAATTCTTCAACAAAAACACTTCAGAAACAGACTCCAACGAGAGATTGCTGAATTGGAATTAATTTGCAAACTGGATACAATTAACTTAGGCTTAAATAAAGACTGGGAGTGGATGTGTCATTACACGAAGTAAAACTATTTCCCCATGTTTATTTCCCTCCACCCCTACTGTTCCTCACACGTTCTTGTCAACTGCTGGAAATGGCCCACCTTGATCATCACTACAGAAGCCCCCCCATCTGCTGGTAATAGCTCATCTTACCTGATCACTCTTGTTACAGTGTCTATGGTAACACCCATTGTTTCATGTTCTCTGTGAATATAAAATCTCCCCACTGTATTTTCCACTACATGCATCCGACGAAGTGAGCTGTAGCTCACAAAAGCTTATGCTCAAATAAATTTGTTAGTCTAGTCTAAGGTGCCACAAGTACTCCTTTTCTTTTTGTGGATACAAACTAACATGGCTGCTACTCTGAAACCTGCAAATACAATTGTAATTCTGTTTCTTACCAAATGTTTTAACAAAGCAAGCAGTGTTTGTTTGTTTTTTAATTACTCTATGATCCAAATTTTTATCTATTAAATGCAGACAATTAACACAAGAGTGGCTTGTGCCTCAGATATCAGGTGAATAGAATTTTTTATCTCCAAGACATTTCCTCTATAATAATGCTGAATCTCCATCTGACGACATAATGAAAAAGACACAGTCATGAACACCTTCAAGCATCACTTATGAAGGCAGATGCTCTTACTGTCATACTGATGACATCAAAGGACGCTCGTATGTGAGATCCAGCTACTCTTTGCTATAGCCCCTTCCTGCAACCGTGCTCTTGAGGTGAGGACGGAAAGAACAGTTACTGACATCTAGAGGCAGAGATATGTTCTATGTACCTGCCTTTGACAAAGATGGAATGCTGGAAGGAAGTGAAAATACCTCCTTTACTTCTGTTCCTAGAAGGAGATATCTTCCACTGTTGTTCACAGCGTTGGCCCCAGGACATTAAAGAGACAAGCTGAGTGAGCTAATATTTTTTTAGAAAGAAAAGGAGTACTTGTGGCACCTTAGAGACTAACCAATTTATTTGAGCATGAGCTTTCGTGCCACAAGTACTCCTTTTCTTTCTGCGAATACAGACTAACACGGCTGTTCCTCTGAAACCTGTCAATATTTTTTTAGTGGACCAATTTCTGTTTGGGAAAGAAAAAAAGCTTGCAAAGCTTTTGTTCAGGTCCTGTGTAAGCTCAAAATTGTGTCTTTTACCAACAGAAGTTAGTCCACTAAAGGATATTACCTCACCCACCCTGTCTCTAGAATAAGATAAAATTGTCCAGATACCATATTTGTAATGCGACCCATCTTTAGGTATCTCAGTTTGAGTCTTAAAAAGCCTCCAACAATAAAGGGGGTGGATTTAACCTCGGATCCTCTTATGGGCTTTGTTACCTCTCTGCTTCACAGTGAAGATACTCTGGTCTCAAAAGATTCCTTCACATCCCTTAGCCGAAGTTAGTCCTAATTGTTTTCATCCAATCCTTCAACTAGGTGCCCCATGTTATGATGTCAACTCAAGAGGTGGAAGCACTGAAGCTTCTGGGGCATATGTCCACATTAGCAGCACGAAAACCATGACATGCCATTAATTATTAAGACCAGTTCCAAGTGCAGTGCAGAGGAGTGCAGGAGCTTTGAGAACATGGATGACTCCAACTACTACTTGTGTCAAGACATTGCTTCATTACACCGGACTGACACAAAAACTTTAGTCCTGGACATAAGAGAAGAGGACTAAACTGAGAACAGCCTAAACACACAAATGTTGTTCAATCTTTAAGTAACACAACCTTTAAATAACACAATTATAATTCACTCAGATTAGAAACTCTTTAGGGCAGAGATCATTCTTTTATTAAGTATTTGTACCGTGCCTAGCACAGTGCAATTCTGGTCCACGACTGGGGCTCATAGGTGCTACCACAGTACAAATAACTAATAAAAATTGTTTAATAGTTCTAAGTTCAATGTCCTTGGGGGAAGGATCACACCAAAAACTACATTGTTACATGTAGTAACGCTACATTTGAGGAGGGAAAGAAGGGAAATGTACTAAAAAAGAAGATCCTTAAAGAAACCCGCGAAAAAATTAAGACTCAACATAAAGGATACTTAATCACCTCTCAAGCAAAGGTAATAAAATAAAATGATAAAATAGTTTCTTTTCCAGAAGTAACTAAGGAAGATGCTTCTACAATTAAGCATTTTTAAATCAGCAGGTGCAGATAACTTGCATTTAAGAGTTTTAAAAGACTTGACAACCAATGTTAATTTTTAATAAAAATGTTGTAAAACTGGAGAAACTTCAGGACTGTCAATATTTTTAAAACAGAAAACAGGATGACTGATAATTATGGGCCAATTAACCTGATAATGATTCCCAGCAAAATAATGAAATGACTTAAGGATTCTAACATTAAAGAATTAGAAGATCTAAGTATAACTAACACCAATCAATATGGTTTAATGAGAAAATATGTTGTCAGACAAACATGATATAGTTCTTTGACAAGATTACAAGTCTTGTTAAAATATCAGCCTGCCAAGGTGTGATACAATGACAACAGAAGTTGGTCCATTACCCTGGGACCAATACGGCTACAACACTTCATACACTTTCTCACTATGTACTACTTTGTGGAACTAGAAACTTTACTTGATTAGTTGCAACACAGTTTTCCATATAGGTTATTACTTTGATCATACTCTACTTGAGCAATTTTTAGATACACACACACACACACACAGAGAAATACACAGTGCATTATTATTTATTCACACATGCTAGGACAAAGATATTTATTACTTTACAGTTGAAACAGTGCAACACTTTCCCCAGTGGAAATGCGTGTGACAGAATAGGCCTTAAATGGATTATTCTTCCTAACATACCTGAATCTTTGCGCCTGGTGATGAACTGGCCCTCCAAATCGTCTAGCTGGTGAATGATACAGCTGTGATAACAGTGCCACATTTTTGTTCTGGTTAGGATTGGCTGCAAACTTCACAGTAATGGGTTCAGAGGAACCTGGGGGTTTGTGACCATTGAAACTTGTAATTGCCTCTTCTGCTTCTGACCTTTTGTCAAACCGGATAAAAGCGACCCCTCTGGACAAACCTTTTAATCAAACAAACAAAAAATGCATTAAGAATAAGCTCAAAACAATTTTCCAAGTGAAAAAACAAAAATTAAGTACTTCTAAGGTCATGGCTTTAAGTTCTACAGTTTTACTGGTGGTTCTTCAACAGGATGAAATCAAAATATTTAAAAATAATTACGAAATTAAACACAAATGAGCACATTTACTTCAAATATATAATGATGATGGTGGAGCAAAACACATTTATAACATGTTAGTTCATAGTCCAAAAAAATCAAAAACTGTACAAAGTACAAGTGTTCTAGGAAACCCACTGTCAATTGACATTAAATGAAAAATATTTCAGATCAACTAAAACGTTTTCAAAGGAGAAATGCAAGGTGACTATTGGGCTAAAAATCATTTTTTATTTTTGCTCAGTTCTGTTACTCAAAATATCAAGAGACCTAAAACTGAAAAATAATTTCCAAACAGGAAATTAATGCATGCTGATGACACACCATTTCACAGATTCAAAGGCCAGAAGAGACCATTGTGATTGTCTAGTCTGATCTGCTGAACACATGCCACAGAATTTCACCCAAATCAAGTGCATTAGCTGATCGCCATATTTGGGGTTGGGAAGGAATTTTCCTCCAGGGCAGATTGGCAGAGGCCATGAGGGTTTTTCGCCTTCCTCTGCAGCATGGGGCACGGGTCACTTGCTGGAGGATTCTCTGCACCTTGAAGTCTTTAAATCATGATTTGAGGACCGCAATAGCTCAGACATAAGTTAGGGGTTTGTTAACAGGAGTTGGTGGGTGAGATTCTCTGGCCTGCATTGTGCAGGTCGTCAGACTAGATTATCCTTATTTGTGGTTAAGCTAGAGCCTCTCTTAAGACATCCTATTGTGATTTAAAGACCTCAACTGATGTCAACTCCATCACACCCCCTCAGAAGTTTTTCCAATGGTTAAATTACTCTCTTTCAAAAGTTTGCAATTAATTTCCAATTAGATTTTGTCTAGGTTCAACTTTCAGCCACTGGAGTTTGTTAGGCCTTTGGTAGATAAAAGAGCCCTGTACTATCAGAAATCTTCTCCTAACAGTCATAAACTGTGATCAAGTCATCTCTTAACCCTCATGGTGGTAAGCTACATTGAATGAGCTTCTTAAGTCTCTCACTCTAAGGCAGGTTTGCCAGACTTAGAATCGTTCTACTGGCTCTTCTCTGAACCTTCCCCCCCACCCCCCTTTTTAAAATAAATGTGCACAGGTATAGTAACAATAAGAGTCTGAAACATTTATATAGCATTTATTATATGCAGACTGGAAAATGTTTTTTAAAAGGTGGGTATGCATTATCTCCATTTTACAGATGGAGGAAACGGAAGCGTAGAATGTTTAAGTGATGTAATCAAGGTCATGAAGCAAGTGAATGTGAGAGCTGGGTGGAATCCACATCTCCTGCTTCCTAGTACAGTTATGGTTACATTATTCTACTTGATGCATTCAGAGCCTTTCTATTCAGGAGCTTTTGCCGCATTCATTGATGATTTTAAGTACATGGGACTGAAACAGAGCATGGCCCTTACCTTAGTCTCTGCACTAAGGAAACACTGTGTAGCTCTGAAGTGCCTGAGTTAGGTATATGTTCTTGTTCTTTCCCGAGCGTAAAGACTACACTTGGGTAGCACCAACAATGACACTAGCCTCTCCAGTTAGCTGTGAAGGAGCAGTGCCATGAACATGTTATGTTACTCTATGATCTTCCATTTGGGGGTTTCCTCGCACCTTCATGCATCTGGTACCAGTTATTGTCAAAAACAGGAGACTTGACCAGATGGACCATTAGTGAGATCTAATTTGGTTATGTTCCCACATACCCCCTGCACCAGCCAGAGAAGATATTCCTATGCTAGGGGAGGAAGAACACACTATATCCTCGCAAAGGGGGTCACAGCAGCTGCATCTCCTAGCTTCCAGCAAACACTATACCACAGTCTGATGCACAGTCTCACTTCTCTTCTACTCTGTGCTGTGCTCCTGTAGTCCTCTCTCCTGCCCTACCTAAGTTACCATTTGAAATAGATCACCTATAATTTACTTGCTGTATAAATGCACTTGGATTTTTATTATTTTTAATACATTGTTCAATTTCCCTTCTCTTGTTTATCTTCATATTACATGCTTGTCTACTTCAGTTTGTAAACACTTCAGGTCAGGGCCTTATCTTTTAATCTCTAAAGACCATGTAAAGTTATGGCATTATATACAGGTTTGCTAAAATTAACATTGTCCATACTGTTCTATGGGACATAGGAGAAGAAACTACACAGGAAAATTAAAGAATTACATCCTAAGGGACAAGGTCTTCTCATGAGAAAGATTAAAAATTGGTTATGTGACAACCAAGTTTAATACACAGCTGTTGCTTAAAGTGCAGAAAAGTTATTAATGAGGCACTATAAGAGCCAGTATTTAAGACCAACACGACAACTGCAACATTTATAACAGCTATAATTGAAAAGGCTGGCCATTTCTATGAGAAGCCCCTGTTTTCAAATACTCAACTTTGAGAAACTTTTACACACTGGAATGAAGTTTTCTAGGACTGGTCTCTATTTCAGAGGATGTCAGATTAAATAGTTTCACTGTCTTTGTTTACAAGGAGAACGAGTGCATGGGGGAACCTCCTCCATTATCAAAATGTGACTATTTTTGGACAGATCTTGCTCCAAAACAACTGGGAGTAGAAAGCTGGAATTTGGCAAGAGAATGAGGCGCATCCGACTATTCTGATGAAAAATTATTTTGACTGGTCCAAGTTATGAGGATCAGAAAACTACATTTTTGTACAATTATTTAGCAAAGGTCTGCACGTGTAATTTTTACCCGTATTTTAAAAGGGAAGGAAGGCTGTGCTGCACATGGCATGGCTAACTTAGCTGTACAATCTGTACAAGATATTTCCTGCGACAGCTATACAGTTAATGTCATTTAGGGTTCAATCGGTGCACTTGGGTAATCCTTCATGAGTTGCCATCTCCAAAATTCAACCTAGATGGAACACTATAAGATGAGTGCAAAACTGGTCAGAAAACCATTCTGAGAGAGTAGTTATCAGTGGTTCACAGTCATGCTGGAAGGGCATAATGAGTGGGGTCCCGCAGGGATCAGTTCTGGGTCCAGTTCACCTCAATATCTTTATCAATGATTTAGATAATGGCATAAAGAGTACACTTATAAAGTTTGCAGACGATATCAAGCTGAGAGGGGTTGCAAGGGCTTTGGAGGATAGGATTAAAATTCAAAATGATCTGGACAAACTGGAGAAATGGTCTGAAGTAAATAAGATTAAATTCAATAAGGACAAATACAAAGTACTCCACTTAGGAAGGAACAATCTGTTGCACACATACAAAATGGGAAATGACTGCCTAGGAAGGAGTACTATGGAAAGGGGTCTGGTGGCGATAGTGGATTACAAGCTAAATATTAGTCAATAGTGTAACTCTGTTGCAAAAAAAAAGCAAACATCATTCTGGGATGTATTAGCAGGAGTGTTGTAAGCAAGATACAAGAAGTAATTCTTCTGCTCTACTCCATGCTGATTAGGCCTCAACTGGAGTATTGTGTCCAGTTCTAGGCGCCACATTTCAGGAAAGATGTGGACAAATTGGAGAAAGTCCAGAGAAGAGCAACAAAAATTATTAAAGGTCTAGAAAACATGACCTACGAGGGAAGATTGAAAAAACTGGGTTTGTTTAGTCTGGAGAAGAGAAGACTGAGAGGGGACATGATAACAGTTTTCAAGCATGTAAAAGGTTGTTACAAGGAGGAGGAAGAAAAATTGTTTCTTAATCTCTGAGGATAGGACAAGAAGCAAGGGGCTTAAATTGCAGCAAGGGAGGTTTAGGTTGGACATTAGGAAAAACTTCTTAACTGTCAGAGTGGCTAAGCACTGGAATAAATTGCCTAGGGAGGTTGTGGAATCTCCATCATTTGAGATTTTTAAGTGCAGGTTAGACAAACACCTGTCAGGAATGGTCTAGGTAATACTTAGTCCTGCCATGAGTGCAGGGAACTTAAGGTTGTGTGAGCAACCCTTAACTTTGGCCATTCCTGACCTGAGTGTTGAACTAAGCAACGCTCATCAAAGAATAATAGAATATTAGGGTTGGAAGAGACCTCAGGAGGTCATCTAGTTCGGCTCAAAGCAGGACCAACCCCAACTAAATCATGCCAGCCAGGGCTTTGTCAAGCCGGGCCTTAAAAACCTCTAAGGATGGAGATTCCACCACTTCCCTAGGGAACTCATTCCAGGGCTTCACCACCCTCCTAGTGAAATAGTGTTTACTAATATCCAACCTAGACCTCCCCCACTGCAACTTGAGATCATTGCTTCTTGTTGTGTCGTCTGCCATCACTGAGAACAGCCTAGCTCCATCCTCCTTGGAACCCCCCTTTGGGTAGTTAAGTCTGCAATCAAATCTCCCCTCACTCTTCTGCAGACTAAATAACCCCAGTTCCCTCAGCCTCTCCTCGTAAGTCATGTGCCCCAGCCCCCTAATAATTTTTGCTGCCCTCCACTGGACTCTCTCCAATTTGTTCACATCTCTTCCGTAGAGGGGGGGACCAAAATTGGACATATTTATCGTAACTTTCTCTCTTAAATCTCATTCAGTATATTCAGAAGTGACAAAGAAAACAGTTAGCAAGTTTGTGAAGCTTGTTGCTAAAGCTTTTGGTTAGCAGTAACTGGAAAGGACCTTGAGAAACTCCAGATATACTAAAGTGCAATGAGAAATTATGAAGATCAATTTCAAGTTGATTACAGGTATTTAACGAACAAGTTATCCTCTCACATAAAATGATAGCTATTATTTAGCAGTAAAATCCAGACTATCTGTGAAAAGTGCTTTCTTGCTTCTCCTTGTCCAGCAGCTGGGGTCGGCAGTGCAGACTCACAGAGTGTGATTGGCACAACTTTTGCAAACCAGATAGCCACATCAGATGTTCTTGGGTTGAAACTGGAGTTTTCATTCTCTTAGGCAGGCTACCTGACACACCTGACAAGCCCCCATTGCCCAACAGAGGTACAGAGGTGAAGCAGTATGCCTAAGGTCAACTGCAGAACTGGGAATAGAACTCAGGGCTCTCGTATCCCAATCCTATACCCTCTCCACTGTACCATGCTGCCTCCCTTGTGAAAAAGTAAAGGTAACAAAATCTGCTTCAGGTTGCAAGCTGATCTTCTACAGTGATGAAGTACTGCATAATCAGATAGTTGTATTGTTCTATGTCAAGCACCAGGAATGGACAATTGGTGGGGTCAAGATACTGAATTTGGCAGACCAAAGATCTGATCTGGTATAGCCAAAGATCTGATCCGGTAAAGATCTGATCTGGTATAAATCCTGTGTTTTTAATACCATTCTCAATTTACAGAGAATAATCTACAAAATGGACTCTAAGTCATGTGTTTCAGAAAAGCCCCCAAAACACGGATGTTTGCCATTCTAGTTCTATATTTCTGGGACATAGTGATCAATAACAAATTCAACAATTAGTTTCTGAACATATATAAAAATTACCTGGAAAATTAAAAGTTAATTTTAAGCACCAATAATCTTTGAAAGAATGAACATTTCTGTGTATCCTGTATAGTCAAGTTTTTAATATCTAACATCACTGTGCATACCTGTAGTTTGATCCACAAGTACACGTGAGTTGATGATGCGGCCAAAGCGTGAAAACATGTCTTCTACATCTTTTTGTGTCATTGTCCTTGGTAGTCCACTAATATACAAGTTAGCATCTTTGATAACTTCAGAACTTGGACGAGCGTACGACACCTTCAAGAGAAATTTTTTTATGGTATGTGAAATTACATGAATGATTTGCTGTGTTATAAGACACCCACCTAAAATCCTTCTTTTGTAATATAGGCAATTTTCCTACAGTAGTTTCATAAAAGGAAAAAAAGATTGCCAGCATATAAAAAGCAAGAAACAAAAGTGTTTTTTTGTGTTTGATTTAAAAAAAAAAAAAAAGATACACAATCCTCTTCACTATTTGACTCTACTGACAATGAAACCAAGGCCCTGTCTACACTGGGAAGTTTCTGCACAGTAAAGCAGCTTTCTGCACTGTAACTCCCGAAGTGTACACATTGCCAAGCCACTTAGTGCGCAGAAACTGCACAGTTGGAGCGCTTAAAAAAACAAGCACTCCAACGAGAGGCATAGATCCTTCTGCACCGGAGAGAGCACTGCGGTACCACTATAGACACCATGGTTGATTACAATGCTGCGATTGGCCTCCGGGAGGTGTCCCACAATGCCTGTTCTCACCTCTCTGGTCATCAGTTTGAACTCTATTGCCCTCAAGTGACCAACCCTCATCCCCACCCCGTAAATTCTTCTGGTCTTAGCGTATCTTTCCAAGTGGCCATGCCTGCTCCATGCACCAGGGGATCCCCCGCTTGGTGCAATGCTGAGCTGCTGGACCTCATCAGCATTTGGGGAGAAAAGGCTGTCCAGACCCAGCTGTGCTCCACTCGTAGGAATTATGATACTATGGACAGGTTTCACAATGTAAGACAGAAAGAAGACATGACTGGGACACGCTGCAGTGTAGGGTAAAAGTGAAGGAGCTGCAGAATGCCTACCATAAGGCACAGAAGGCAAACCGCCGCTCCAGTGCTGCCCCCACAAGCTGCCAGTTCTACAAAGAGCTGGACGCAATACTCGGCTGTGACTCCACCTCCACTGTGAAGACCATTGTGGATACTTCAGTGGGTCGTGTGCCAGTCGAGAGTGGACCGAGCCAGGAGGAGGAAATCTTGGACAAGGACATGGAGGGGGACCCAGAGGTTGAGGATGACTAGGAGGCCAGAGATGCATGCAGCCAGGAGCTCTTTTCTACCCTGGAGGAGGCTAGCCAGTCACAACTGTCATAGACTGGCAAAGCACAAACAGGAGAGGAGGCCCTTGGTAAGTGGATCTGGATTATGGGAATCGCTGAAGCGAGTTGTTGGGGGCAGGAGGGTTGCAGTAAACAGGCTTGTCTCCCACTGCATGCCTAGTCTCAGCTGCGGAACAGCCTGCTGATTGACTCCCTCACTTCATGAGAATCTGCCTCAGATCTTCAGGAAACTCTCGTGGAGATACTGGGCAATCTGCTGCCACAGGTTCTTCGGTAAAGCTGCTTTGTTTCTTGCCCCATTAATGGTCACTTTCCCACGCTCTGTGCCATCACGGGGGCGGGGGGGGGACCATTGCTGCACACAGGTTAGCTGCACAGGCACCAGGGAGGAAGCCGCAGGCTTGGAGAAGACCCCTCCCTTGATTCCCTGCTCACCCTCAGCAGCGAGATATCTTCCATAATGATCACATCCTGTGGAAAGTGTGGGGACAGGAATGATTATCAGGCCCCCCCTACAGTGCTGGCTCTCCAAGAGCCATATGCCCAGAATACAGCAGGGTCCAGGACGAGTGATTTACCCTGCCCCTGTGGCTACTCACCATTCTGGGAGTCTTGTGGCTTGGCTTGTGTGCGCTTGCCTGGGGTCAGCCAGTTAGTGACAGGTGTGTGAGAGTACTGGCTTTGTTTTAAATCACTGAATTAGTGTTGTCTGTGTTGAAAACAATACTGTTTCTGTAAAATGTTCCGTTTAAACTTCACAAAGATGACCTTGGGAGCCTAGCCTCCCTCTTTGTTATTGGCGGCTGAACGGCTGCACAGAATTAGAAAGCAGCCAAGAAAAACTAAGGAAGATTTTCTGCGTGATGTTATGATGCACTCCACCGCCGAGAAACAGGAATTGAAGGAGTGGTGAAACAGCGCGAAGAGGGACCAAAAGGAGAACACAGCACGCCAGAATGAAGCCGCGGAGCGGCTCTGAAACATTATGGAGCACCAAGCAGACATGCTCCAGGCAATACTAGCTCTGCAAACCGAGCAACTCTGCGC